>NC_077239.1:45857133-46457133 GCF_947179165.1 Solanum dulcamara
TTACAAGACTATCTCTTATATATTCATAAGAGATGAGAAACAAAAGGCTTTAAAACAAATTACATGGCCTAAGTATAGATGGCCGACAATCTTAAGATAAGATTCTTAATAATGTGCGTCGGGTGCTCTATGGGCCCCATCGTCATATGCATTATTAATATCTTTTGACCTATTGACAGACGCATGCTTTTCAATAATGTTTTCCTCTTTTAGAGGGTAGTAATAAAGTTGACAGCACTCTTACAAGACAATGGTGGGCATACCCACCTGGCACACTATTATACATTACTTTTTACATAAAAGCTAGTGGAAATTTTACTTCCACATATTTCTTATTTTATCGGCTTTTTTGGTGACCTTATCTTCCTGTCTTCGTAGTCTTTCCCTCCTCATTTGGTATTTTATCTTCTGGTCTAAGTATCCAAGTTATGTAAGGCTATAGAATCAAAACTCATTCCTGAGTCATCATCCTCATACGGGTTTTGAGCATCTTGATAATTATTGCTTTCACATTCACCTTCGTCTAAACTTAGACCATTAACTTCTCCATCTGAATTTGGGACCAATCTATCATTACTTGGACTTGGACTGTCTTTGCTAATAATATGTCTTTCTTGTCCTTGGTTTTTGAAGAATTGCTCTAGAGTCTGTTTAATTATGACTTCTATTTTATCATTTTTTTTCTTCTGAGAAATTATGCCTTTTCTAGAGTTGTCCTTTTGAAAGGATTTAAGTAGTCTTCTTCGTGAGGAAGAACACTCCTTGTCTTCACTTTTTAGCAAAGTGATAGCCACTAACGGGTTTGATGAGTCTTTATCGATCACCGTTTGAACCTGACTAGTTGTATTTTTATCTGATATTGTGAATTTCTTAGCATTCAGAGGGGAATGCCTACCCATGTCATCCATTTTTAAGTGAGATGGAGAACAAGTTTCTTGAGTCTGAGTGTCCGTATCAGTCTTTGGAGCAAACTTATTTTGGAATGTATCAAGTTGCTTCATTAGTCTCATATTTTCTTGAATGACGGCTTTATTTTTTGCATTGAGTCTTTTGAAGGCCTCAGTCATGGTAGAACAATGGTCACAGAAAATTATTTTGTCTGAGTCTTTTTGGATATTGAATTGAGGAGTTTGATTTGGGCTTTGTCTTAGGACTAGAGAAATATAGTAGTTTGTCCCAAACATCCATTTTGCATAGTCTAAAGCTTCAGTAAAATTATTAAAACCTTTGAAAAGTGAGTTTTTAATTCTATTTATTGAGTCTACTACTTCGATCCAAGTTTGAAAAACACCATTTGTCTTTCCATGTATAACGACATAATATTTAAATTTATTCTCTCTACTTTTATCTGAAAAGTATTGACATAAAGAATTAGTACCAGCAATGAAATGTTTAGTGTCTTTCTTATTATATGCTATCCATAAATTATCTACTAAATATTTTTGGGATTTGTCTAAGGTACAATCTGGTGTTATTCTAAAAGATAGATTACACTGAAGATAGGAGATTAAATTAAACTTACCAAAGTAAATTCTCTCCATCATGTCTACAATACTTTGAGGTCTAAAATTTATCTTACCTAATAGAGCCTGAGCATAAGAGTGTAATGACCCATTTGGTCATTTTGAGAATGAGTCCTCTCTCTTCCATAAAATACTCTCTCCGTAAATTTAAATTAAAAATTTAGACTTTTTGGTAATTACAATTAATTAATTAACGGGTAATTTTAAATAATTAAGTTAATTAATGGACTAAAGTATTAACTTATTTAATTTCCTATACCACTTGGTCCATAAGTTAAATTAAGTTAAAAAGGGATTAGTGTTATTAATATTTTTTAAACCCTACGAAAAGAAAAAAGGAGAACTAACCTGTTGTTGCGTCGAACACAAAGCATGAAATGAAGTGGTCCAGTAAGTGGTTCGATCATATGCTGATGTGACTGCATACATACAATTATGCGTTGCTTTGTGCCACTTTGAGCAGATAAACACCAAGTAAGGCATATTTACAATTACATGGCTGTTGTTTAACATTTTGGGCAAAACAAAATAGTAAATTAGAAAGGTAATAATGACAATAATGAGTAGGCTGTGGGCTGGTTGGTTCTTTCCACATTGTTTTCCTTCAGTAGTAAAATGAAGGCACTATATTCATAAAGTAAAAGCTAGGAATGTGCAGGCAGTTATGCTCCTTGCACATTCTCTAAAGGTTTCCTGTTATGTAAACTTAATTTGTTGCTTTGGTAAGTGTATGAATTTTAGATATTAGTGCCTTCGGTGGTTAAAGTGAAGGCATTGTGTTTGATTTTAAAATGGATAAAGTTGGCTGAAAATAATAATAATTATAATTTTATTTTATTATCACATTATAAATTAAGTTTTTTTCCCATATATATTGAGATAGATAAATAAATATTGGGTGTGTTGTATTATATGAACACCAATAGATTTATGATATTTGGAGAAGTCGGCGTGTAACTTAGAAAATATGAGGGATGACATATTAATTGGCATCAAGATTTGGAAACTTGATTGTAGATTTGTGTGAGTTTTGGGTCTAGGCTGGACATGGGTGTTGTTAGTTTCAAAAATCTTACTGTGGGTATTTATTTGATTAGATTATACTTATTTGGAGGCCCAACAAAAAGGGAAGGCTCAAGACCCGAAGTAATTGCTTGATTATTTGAGGCAAGTGAATTTCTAAACCTCAGTTTAAGCTTGTAGATGCTTGTATTTCCATGTTATGTGTACTGGGGAGTAATGAAAATTGGACTGGGTTATTGACTGCATGATTGGCCTTAAAAATGGAGATGAGGGGTATGAAATAGTGATTTAATGACATGTATTGATGGAATTAATATATTGTGATTATGGGTTTATTTTAGACATGTGAAATGACTATGTTGATGTGAGATAGGAAAAAAATATTAGTGTTGTCATGTTATTATCGTGCATTATATGAACATGAATTGATTGCATTGGTTCTGACATATTGTGTTGAGACTGAAAATGATATGAAACAAAAGGGGTCAGGCCACACGCTCCGTGGTAGGTATTATAAAATAAAAAGGTCAGGCCACACGCTCCGTGGCAAGATATATATATTGAGGGGATGGGCCACACGTTCCGTGGCAGGTTACATGGACAGAAATGTCCCCCATGGGTTCCGTACTGTGATTCAGCGGATGTGTACCAATAGGACAGACATGCATCATTTCATTGCATTACAATGCATCTTTCTGATATTTGTGAATTTGTGTTTACACCTATATTGCTCTGTATATGCTGACTTGACTTGATATGATTCATTGATGAGACTATTGATGAGTATTCGTGGACTATATTACTGTTGTTATCGTATAATGTAGAGCTGGGCTGGTTTTTTACAGGTTATAGTTACGGAGGTTCGGTTGGGAGGACAGGAGTACTAGTATCTATTAAGCTTTGCTTAGTTTTAGTTATCCACTTGCTGAGTACCGTGTTGTTTGGTACTCACCCCTTGCTTCTACACTTGTGTAGGTTGTGAGCATAGGCTTGCTTGATCTCCTACGGTTTACTACCACTTCTAAGGCTACTATCTCAAGTGTTGAGGTAGATGTTACATCCATCAAGCAGACACCTCTTACTCTTTTATTATGTTTTAGTCCTATTCTAGAGACAAAGACATTGTGACTGTATTTCTTTTCGTACTTCAGTAATACATTAGTGGCTTGTATACATGACAATCATTCTTGGGGATTTTAGTTTATCTTACGTGTTTTCGATTAAGTTAAATTTTGATTTATCTCATTTTCTTTCGCATTTACTTTCTGTTGGGTATTAGGCTGACTTATCTCGGTGGGTTGAGATGAGTGTCATCATACCCGGATTCGAATCGTGACAAAGAGTCTGGCTGGGCTATACCCTTGCCTTTGTCTACTGACTGCTAACCAGTTGGTCTCATGCTGAAAAGAACATTGCATTAGTTAGTTTTAAGTTGTAATCTACTTAATTTATCAGCTAAATCGTTGTCTTTTCCTTTAATGTATTCAAACACAAGATTATTATATATTGATATTATATCCATAAAGTTAAGCCATCTTCTCTTACTAATAGCTTTACTGTTTATTGTCTGATGAAATTTAACGATGGCCTCACAGTCTGTTCTTACTAATACTTCTTCTTTATTTAAGATATATAATTTAAAGCTATTTAGACCATATATTATCGCTAATACTTCGGCGTCTATACTACTCATATTTTCCTTTTCTTTATATTGACCACTTTGGTATGCAAATATTCTTTCTTCATTTTTATTACTATATTTATTAGGTCTGGCTTTTAGAATGGTTCTCCATCCTAACTTATTTCCATTTGTTTCGACTATTAGATAATCTGATTCTAAAGAAATTTTTAAATCTGTGATATTTTTAACTTTTTCTTTAATTTGTTGTACTAATTTAATATTTTCTATATTAAAATATTTTTGACCCTTACTCTCTGTTTTTGCATATAAGGGTCCTACTATTTTTCCAAAGTCTTGGATAAAGTTTCTAGAATAATTTACAAGGCTAAGATTTTTTGTAATTTTTTTGTATTATATAATTTGTCTGGCATATCTAACATCTTTATAGCTATGTGCGATTGTAATTTTATTTTTCCGTCTCTTAAAGTTACTCCTAAGAAGTTTTATAAGTCTTACATAATTCTATTTTCTTTTTACTAATTATTATTCTATATTGTACAAATAGTCTAAAAACTATTTGTAGATGTCCCAAGTGTTCCTGGATATCTTTACTAAATACTAAAATATCATCTACATAAACTAATACAAAATTTTTATAGTCTCCGAATATATCATCCATTTTTCTTTGAAATATGGGTGGTGCTATTTTTAAACCAAAAGGCATGGCTAGCTATTCGAAATGTCCTTTAGGACAAGTAAACGTTAGCCATTCTATGCTTTCCGATGCATTTTAACCTGCCAACAACCTGATTTACAGTCAAATTTATTAAATATCTTTTTACCTTGTATCCTTGTCACGACCCGAATCCAGGTGTGATGGCACTCATCTCAACCCACCGAGATAAGTCAGCCTAAAACTCAAGGAAAATAAATGTAGAAGTAATTGAGATAAAGCAAGGTTTAACTTAGTCAAAAATAAATAAATAATCTCAAAATCCCCAAGACTGGTTGTCACGTATACAAGCCACTAATTTATTATCGAAGTACGAAAAAAAATACAGTCATAATGTCTTTGTCTCTAGAATAGGACTAAAACATATTAAAAGAGTAAGAAGTGTCCGCTAGATGGATATAACAGCTACCTCAACACTCGAAATGATAGCCTCGGATGTGGTGGAAACACTAGGAGATCAAGCAAGTCGGGGCTCACAACCTACATAAGTGTAGAAACAAGGGGTGAGTACCAAACAACACGGTACTCAGCAAGTAGACAACTAAAACTAAGCAAAGCTCAATAGACACAAGTACTCCTGTCCTCCCAACCGACCCTCCTTAATTACAACCTGCATAAAACCAGCCCAACCCTACACTCATACAATAATAATAGTAATACAATTCACGGTACTCAGCAAGTAGACAACTAAAACTAAGCAAAGCTCAATAGACACAAGTACTCCTGTCCTCCCAACCGACCCTCCTTAATTACAACCTGCATAAAACCAGCCCAACCCTACACTCATACAATAATAATAGTAATACAATCCACGAATACTCATCAATAGTCTCATCAATGAATCATATCAAGTCAAGTTCAGCATATACAGAGTAATAAAGGGGTAAACACGAATTCACAAATATCAACAAAATGCGATGCAATACAATGAGATGATGCATGTCTGTCCTATCGGTACACATCCGCTGAATTACAGTCCGGAATCCATGGGGGATATTTCTGTCCATATAACCTACCACGGAATGTGTGGCCCATCCCCTTAACATATATCTTGCCACGGAGCGTGTGGTCCGACCCCTTTATTTCATAATATCTACCACAGAGCGTGTGGCCCGACCCCTTTGTTTCATAATACCTGCCACAGAACGTATGGCCCGACCCCTTTTGTTTCATATCATTTTCAGTCTCATATAATATGTCAGAACCAATGCAATCAATTCATGTTCATATAATTCACGATAATAACATGACAACAATAATAATTTTTCCTATTTCACATCAACATAGTCATTTTACATGTCCAAAATAAACTCATAATCACAGCATATCAATTCCACCAATACATGTCATTAGATCATCATTTTATACCCTTTATCTCTATTTTTAAGGCCAACTATACAGTCAATAACCAGTCCAATTCTCATTACTCCCCTGTACACATAACATGGAAATACAAGCATCTACAAGCTTAAACTGAGGTTTAGAAATTCACTTGTCTTAATTAATCAAGCAATTACTCCGGTACTTAAGCCTTCCCTTTTCGTTGGGCCTCCAAATAAGTATAATCTAATTAAATAAATAACCACAATAAGATTTCAAAACTAACAACACCCATATTATTATATGTCTCGCCTAGACCCAAAACCTACCCAAATCTATAATCAAGTTCCTAATGTTGATGTCAAATAACATGTCAACTCTCATATTTCCAAATTTTAAGTCTAGGGTTAGGTTCTAATGTCCCCAATATCATGAATTTAATGAAATTCATAAAATATAATATATATAATATTTAATTATCTATCTCAATATATCAAAATTCGGAAACTAACTCATTCTATGTCATTGAAGTCAAATCTGAAATTTTCTTTCCGATTATGTTCACTCATGATAAAATAAACTCACATGTCAAATTTCAGCTAAAATGGATCGTTATTCGACCCCCAAATTAAGATTTTTTTATGAAGAACCCTAGGGTCATATTTTCTTATTTCAGCATTGTTTCTCCATCAATATACCCTAAAAATATGTTCATAATCACATGAAAATTTAATGGAAAGGATGAGAATAATTACCTTGACGCTTTGGAATGAAAATCCCTATTTTTCTCTTCTCCTTTATTTTTCTTTTCCCCTTTCTTTTCTTTCTTCCTCCGTATTATTTTTTTTCTCCAGTGTTCATCGCATCATCGCTGTTCTTTCTTGCTTGTTACATCTGATGGCATTAGGCCATCAGATTATATGTATATAATTTGTTTTTTTCTCTTTTCTTTTATTATTTTTTTTCCTTTTTCAAACTAATTATGTATTAAAATTTACAAACCCTACTAACCTATTTTAATAAATATAAGAAAAGTGGTATAGGGTATTAAATAAATTAACACTTTAACCCATTAATTAAATTAATTCTCTAAAATTATCCCTCAACTAATTAACCAAAGTTACCGAAAGGTCCAAAATTTTCAGCTTAAATTTACGAAAAGGGTCTTTTATGAAAGGAAGAGGACTCGTTCTCAAAATTACCTAACGGGTCATTACAATACTATTTATCAATTCACTTTTATCTGGTAATTTATATGCATCTGTTCTAGTATTGTCATTTAGTCTTTTTATAGTTTATTACCATTCTAGCTTTACCTCTTACTTTCTCACTATAGTTTCTTACCATGAATGCGGCTGATCTATTTAGAGGTGGACATTCCTATTACTTCTAATTTTAATAATTCTTTAATTTGTTTACTAAATTCTTCTGTATCTTCATTGTTAGCTTCTATGGTTGTTGTCTTTATAGTGTATTCAGGGTTGATTATGTCTAACTTACACATGATTTTATTGCATCCTCAATGGATTAATGGTTTTTTTCCAATTATTTCCATTTCATCTAATATTGCTATTATATTATCTAGGTCTTTGAGATTTTTTATCATTCCTATCTTATGTATTCCTTTTTAAAAATTATAAAATTTAGTTTCTATATTTATTAGTGTATAATCTTTTTCTATGTCTTCTAGATATGATTCTTCTAAGTAATCATCTTTTTCTTCATATATGTTATTTAAAGAGCAATTACCTTTGTCCCCACAGTCGTCACAACAAGGCGTTGGATTTTTAACCGATCTGGGGTTTTAATGTCTTTAATTTGGGATCTTCCTTTTTTATGAAATTGTATAGTTTGTACTGGAGTATAGATTGTATTTCTAAACAACATTATTCCATCCCTAGAAAATAGACAACTTCCATTATTTTGTATCAGAAATTGTAATCCTATTACTAGATCTGTTTTGATGTCTAAGTCTCGTGCTAGTATTTTGTACATATTATAAGTTGGTCTGTAGAACTCATCATATGTATTGATAAAGATTATTTGTGCTTTTTCAATAAACTGATCATAAATGTTATAAGTTCCATTCATTTGTATTGTTGATACAGGTTTTTTAAAACTTCTAATAGGTCTTGTGGCACTATTTTCTTGTTTATGAGACAACTAGTGCATCATGTGTCTATTATGGCTAGAGTTTCTATTTCTATATCTTTAATTCTAATTCTAGCTAGTACTTTTATGGTTCCAAATTTTTTGTCTTCATTACATATAAGACTAGTATTGTTTTCTTCAATATTCATAAGTTCTGTTTCGTCCCTTAAGTGGTTGTGTCAGCTATTTCTATTTTTTCTTTATCTTTTTCTACAGAAATTAGTCTTTATTCTAATTCGTTTACTTGTGTTTCTAATGTTATTAATCTTAGATTCGTGACTGTGTCTTTTACTTGACTCTGTTCTTGTTGTTTATTGATTTTTATTTTTAATTTATCTTCTATGGAGCTAATACAGGCTTCCATATAACATTTTTGACATTTAGCTCAATTTGTATTACTAGTGTCACGACCCAAGCCTAGGGCCTAGACGTGACATGGCGAATGAGGAACCCAAAAGTACCCCAAACAAGCCTCTTAGCATTCTTTTAGCCTTTCATAAGTAATGATGATAAATAAACAAGGGAAATCATAATAGTAAATCTTAAACTTACATATATCCAACAATACCTCTAACTATTAGATTTAACGGGGCTAAGACAAGTCCCTAACTCACCCTCAATCATAATAGAAGAAATGTCATAGTAAAATATCTTAACATATCATAAGCTAGAAAGATAAAGGATATTGTTTCCGGAACATGGGAACTCACCAAAAGTAGTCTTCAACGAAATCTCAACTAGCCACGTGGAGGAGAACGAGGAGGAGCACTGGTCCCTACATGGTGATATCATGTAGGCAAAAGAGTATGTGTTAGTACTTTGAATGTACTAAGTATGTAAGGATGCATGAACATTGAGGAAACATTATAACATTTATGTAATATGGAACATAATGTAATGCATGCATAATAAATCATATAGATATCCTTTAAAATATTCATTTTATGGGAAAATAACCATAATCGACATTTAAGACCATGCGAGCTATTACATGGAATCCAACATAACCCCCTACGTTGGTCGGGGAGACTACTTGCCAGGTAGAACTCCGTCAACTTCATTCATTTCTTTAACTTTAACTTTAAGGCCTATTTATGGATCCATTAGCCTAAGCCTACAAGGGCTCCTATGTTGGCACATAGTTAATGAGACAAGGGGTTGCTACTAGGATTCCCTTACCGAATCATACCTCAATGACCCATTCGGTGTTAAGTCAATCCCACGGAATAGTTTAATACTTCAAAATATTTATAGCATATAACTTGAGAATTCAAACATCATATTCGGTAGAATAGCTTATTAAAACATTTGATAATTCAAATACGCAAGAATTGTCCTTATTGCATAAATAATCCATCATTCATATCATTTCATCATTCTTTCATTTCATAAGACTCCCTTTTGATCATAGATATTGCTTTCATAAACTTTCATTTGAAGTCAAAGCTTTCAAGTCAAACTTTATTAAAAACATAGTAAAACTAGGTGGGTTCAAATCACTTCAACTTGCAAATGTGTATATAAATAAATATACATAAATACTTTGAAATCCATTAATTAAAAATCATACTTTAAACAACCCACCATGAATTTCAAGAACCTTTAAATAGATAAATAGAGGAATTACTTGCAAACCATCAATTCATACATATAAAATTATGTCGCATCAAAATAGACCAATAATCATTAGTTTAACCATTATTCATACTATTAAGTAAAAATAAGAATTACCATAAGAAAATATTATTTGAAATCAAGAGACTTAATTGAAAGAGTTTTTGGACTACATGGGTGGAAGAACCCATGGATAAATACCACATAACGTAGAGTAGAGCTTAAAGAAAATAAATATAATTTATCATATAATAAAAATAATTTAGACATGAGAGTGGAAGGAATACTCTCATTGAAGCCTTACATACCTGAAATCCGAAGCTTTAGTCAGAACCGAAAGACTTAATGAACACTCTTGAGTGCTAGCTTTTCTCCTCGCCAAAACGTTTTGTGTACTACCCGGAGTATATGAATCACCGAAAAAGTATTTCTTCACTACTAAGAACTAAAACTATATTTGAGAATGTGTAAAGAAGTGTATAGAGAGAAGACTTGCTTGAGAAAGTTTGATGAATAAAATAAGGAAATAAAGCGGGTATTTATAGGTGGGAAAGAGGGACCTAATAATAAATAAAATAATTATAAAAAAATATAAAAATTTAATGGAAAATTATGATGTCATAGATGATGTTAATTGGAGGACAATTTATGTCATGAGTGATGTCAAATGTATCTAGATCTTTCCATGGTAGGTGAAATGAATTATCTTTGACAGAATACTCCTTTTCGGAGCTGCTTTTGAATAAGATAAATTCCTTATTAAGATTTGGTGTCTTCATAAGAATTGTAGATATAGAAGTCTAGTTTCATTTCGTTCAAGAATCAACCAATTTGAAGCATCCTACAGTGAGATATGAATTGTCTTCTACAAATACTCCATTTCGTCACAGCACACTATCTTACAATAATTAATTTATTTGACCTACTTACCTCCGAAACTTAAATTATGGTCTTTAAAAAAGTTGTAGGTAATGATCTTGTGGTTATGCATAAATTTGAATCACCCAAGTTGGACAATACTATAAGAAGTTATGCCCAAAATACAGAGGTTGTATCAGTTTTAGGCGAAAATTGAAACATCGTATACAACGTTTTTAGGGGATGTTACAACTAGGGTACCATTTGCATATGCTACATTGATTACTATCTATTCTTTGTTCTCATTCAAAATTATGATTACATTCTTGAATAATATTCATCATTGTACTTATTTGTAAATTTTATAGGTTTAATTCATTTTTTTGTAATCTTATTTCATTAATTAGATTATCTTCTTATAAATCAGATAATTCTGATTGGGTCTTTTCTTCTACATCAATACTTATAATAGAGTATATGCTTTCAGTGTCTGACATGTATTCATCTACATTTAGTAAGGTTTCTTGAAGTTTTTGAGAATTTCGAGTTCTACTGTTATTTCGTTTGGGACATATATTTGCTAAATGTTCTATACTTCCACAAGTATAACATTCTGATTTATTTTTATAATTTCTATCATTTCTATATTTTCTAACATGTCTGTATTTATTTAAGCAAGGCTTTTTGGCTGAAGATTTAAGTAAGTAGTACTTCTTACACCTGTATGGTTTTTGATTGTAAGAAGATCGTCTTTTATATTTTTTTTTCTTGCGTAGTTCTTTATCAAAACTTTGAGTTGTATATATTATTATTTTACAGAAATTTATTTCATTTTGTTTTAGTTGTTTCTGTATCTGTATGTTGGTACATTTTTTTGTAGGATTTCCATTACATGTTGTATTTTTTGTCCTATAGACCATAAGGTTGTGGGATTTTGAACCACACCCTCTCTTTTGTACCATCTTCTTCTATTTCTCTGCCTAAAGATCCTATTAATTTATGGAATAGCTTTTTTCCTAATTCTTCGTCGAAAGTATTTCCACTAATAGTACAATAGTAAAAATAGTCTTTGAGAAAGTTCTTTATATACATCCAATTTGAAATACTTAATTTTTCTAATTTTATTACAAAACTTCTTTATAGTGCTACTAAACCACTATTTGGATCTTCCCCAGTTAATAGAACATGTTTTTTATTTGTAAAATTATATGAGTTTGGTCCTAAGTCTATTAAGCCTTGAAATTCTTGAGGATATGTCTATTTATAGGCTTCCCATACTGCTTTAGATGATTCTCCTAAGAAGGTTTCTAAGTATTTATACATTGTTTCTGCGTCTGTTTCATGATAATTTTTTATAAAGTCTGCTACTACTATTCCTTTCCATAAGTCAATAACTGTATTCCACATTTGTGGATCATGTGCTGCTATAGTTAGTGTTTTTTCTTTATTTTCTCCTTCTTGTAATCTAATGGGTTCTTCTATTGGCATTCTTCTACCTGTTGGTTTAATATTTTTATTTATTTATGTATCAGGTTTAGACTATGCTTTACGTGGTAGATTTTTTGTACTATAACTAATAGTTTGGGCTGGAGTAATCCTTTGGAAAAGGCTAGCACTATTTGAACCGGTGGCGTCCATTAATTCTGTATGACTAATTATTGATAAGATGTCTTTATTTTCAGAGGTTGTGTATAGGGATTCAGATTCTCTTGTTCTGTATGTTAAATTATCATCTCTACTTTTACATATTCTAAAATGTTCTATTATTTCAATTATATCCATTTTGCCTTTTTTACATCCTCAACATTTAAAAACTATAAATTATTTTCTTTGTACAACCTCTTTGCTTCTTCTATAGCTTTATCTACTTCATAACCTTCCTGTATAAGTTCTATATTCATGAATTCTTCTTGTTCTGTTTCTATAGTGCTTTCTGTTTCATTATCATCTAATTATTTTTGACTTGTATAACTATAATATGTGAATCTGATAGAAGTGTCTCCTCTAGAACTCGTATATATTAGATTAGTCTGCTGCAAATACCTTTAGTTTGCTAAGTTTGTAAAAATTCAATTCTAAAGCTGCATATTCTTCTGGGTTAATTTTTATAGGTTTTATTAATTTTATTCCACTATTAATCCCATGTGCATTAACATTATTCTAGGATTTTTGATTGTCTTTATGAATGTAGGATTTACCAAGTTTAGGGTTGAAAAGTTTTCTCCTATTGCTGAGATCTGTTCTTCTCTGTAATGTCTGTATAATTGATTATCTCCAGAGAAATATTTTACGTAATTGATTATCTCCAGAGAAATATTTTACGTTGTATAATGTTTTTGGATTTAATAATTTCAATTAATTCTGTTAAAAAATTTGTAAGTCTCTGTCTACATCTATTATTTTATTTAATTCATGCTTTTGTTCTTTAGTAGCGGGTCTTCTTGCTAATATTCTAGAGATAAAATTATTTCCAATTCTGTTGTCTGAGAAACTTACTCTTGGCCGGTCTTCTTTGATGGTCCTTCTTGATCTATTTGAAAGACAGTCCATTTTTGCGGTTTTCTAATTACTTTTTGTTTACCGTGTTGTGGGGTTAGCTCAACTTTCTTTAATTGAGTAATTAATTTTTCTATCTCTGTATTTTTGGATGGTTGGACTTCATGTTATTTTTTTTATTAATTTATCTACCTTTATGTTTAATTCTATTAATAATGAGATTATTGTGTTATTTTGTTTTAGTATTACCTTATCTGACTGGCTTGACAGGATATATGCAGAGAAACCTACTAACTCTGGTTGATACTTGGTTATATTTTCTGAGGCTTTTTATAATTTATGTTGTACCCCGCACTTTTGTACCTTGGAAGGTTCCTAAGGTACGTAAGCTTCTTAAGCTTTTTAAGTTTGTTGAAAGGTTCGTAAGCTTCTTAGAAGTTACCGTGTGAGCCGGATAATCTATAACGCTACCAAACAACTCTAAGGAAGGGAGAATGTGACACCCCATAGTAGGGAAGATTGGGAATAGGGCTATAAGAATCCAGAAGAAGTTGGAGGCCAAGTAATGAGTCGTAGGACTCGACTTACTTACGTAAGCTATTAACTTAAAAAATTTATGTACTTAAACTACTTGAATACATACCAAGATTACGTGGCAAGGATTACATAGGTTCGTAAAGCAAGACGAGATTACGAACCAACGAGGAGAAGAAGAGAGCGACACGTGGCAGCAAGAGGGAGTGCCATGTGGCAACAACTGTAGTAAGGGGGTGGGCCCCCACCTGCCACGTGGCTGCCTATGAGGGGTGGTACGATGTGTTGGTAACACGTGTCAACCCTTAAATTAGCCTATATATGTATGTTTATGACTTTTTATTTCCATCCTTATCTCATAAGTCATCTTTATCAAAAGAAAATTCTAGAAAGAAGAAGAGAAGAAGAGAAGAGAGAACTTGAAGCTAGAGAAAGAGAGCTACGGTTTTGGGAGGAAAAAAAAGTGGTAAGTTCTTCGATTTTGTTCTGTGAATTAGTTATTTATGTTATACCATGATGGTATGAAGGTGTTATTAATGTAAATTTATGGTTTGGATCAGCCCCAAATGAACAACAAATAGCCACAAAGTTTTAATCGCGCTAAAGGAACTTCCGAGGTGAGTTTTGACGAGTTTGGTGAGTTTCGGGCAAGGTAAGGTTTTTTCTTTCAAATTGGAGTTTATGATGATGTTATGAGGTATATTACATGTCTTAAATAAGGCTGGAAGTGGAAAAATTGCATAAGGATGCTTGACGTTGGAAACGAACTAAATTGAAGTCGTTATAGTTAAGTCGAAGTCGAGTAGTGTGTTGTGATTGTGGTGCTGCGGTTGTAGCTAGTTGGATGGAGTGTTACAGGGATAGAAATTATTCTAAAAAGGGTGTGGGTACTGCTGGTTGCAGCCACACGACCCTCTGTTCCATATTGTTAAAGGTTTTACGAAATAAAGGTTAAAAACTCTATTTTGGTATCGTAGTTTTGAGCTAGTTGTTTGGAGTTGTATTGAGTAATGTTGAAGTGATTTGATTGAATATATAGCTGCTGGTTGTTGTTGGTAATATGTCTGCTAATATTAGAAGTTGGATAGGGCAAGTTACAGGGGAGATGTTGCCCAATTTCCTGTAACTTCGAAACTAGTAATAAACTAGTCGAGGGAAATGGATAAGGAAACGATTCCTATGGATACTTGGTTGTAGAGTTGGAAGTTGGAAAGTGGAAGGTTATTAATCTTAGTATTGCTTCCACGTTAAATAGTTTCAAAAGACGATGAGGCGAACGTGGCGAAGGGTAATCCATAAGAGGTATGTGAAGCTTACCCTTTCTTCTTTTGGCATGTCTTAGCCTTAAGTGATTGATATACAAAATATGGGGATAATTCCATTCATATAACCCCAAGTATAACTCATAAGTCTTATTCACTTCTCGATGATAGAATTCCTATACTAGTTGAGTTATTGCCTCTCAAGGCTTCTATATGATGGAGAGTAGTAAGTATGTGAAGCTACCTTCTTTCTCTTGGCATGTTTTTGGCATAAGTATGTAAAGCTATCCTTCTTTTCTTTTGGCATGTCTTAGACGTAAGTTATGAACGATATGTATATGAAACTTGGGGTAATTCTATTCATGATCTCGGAACATGATGCATGACTCATAATTCTAGTTTACTTCTGAATGTTAAGGCTCTTAAGGTAGTTGAGTTATCACCCTCGAGTCTCCTATATGATGAATACTAATTGAATGCATAAGCTCTTATTCCTAAGGGTCCCTACGATGATGAACGTCTCCAATTCCATAAGCCGTTTAGCTTTTTCTCGATACATGTCTACAATTCCTGAGACTCCAGCCGATATGATTCCTACGACATTTAGAAGGTACTCAGGACGATTATTACTCCGGTCTTCAAGTGATAGTTCACTTGACTTTTTCATTGAGTCTTGGATGATGTTCTAAGTTGCATATGGTTTCTCACTACTCTACTCGTGCATGTTGTAACCCTTCTTTCTCCGCGTCTCACGATGGCCCAGAAATTATATTAGGCGCAGCTTTACTACTCCTTCACTGAGTCCCGGGCCGGGTATGTATATGTATATATGAAGTATACGATGATGAAATGTCGTATACGATGAAGTTGAAGCATACGATGACGCCGTATGTGATGAAGTTATTCACAGAGTCCCGAGCCAGATATATATATATATATGATGATATGATGAAAATATTGATCAAGCCGTACGTTCCTCGGCATTGTGTTAAATTATGGATCGGGCCGAACGTTCCTCGGTATATTTTATTATATGATAATGGCATCGAGTCCCATAATGGGCTGAATGCGGTATGATATGTATACTACTCTTTCACCAAGTCCCTCACTAAAGGGCCGGATACGATAGATAGGCATGCATATGAAAACATAGTGATGTACTTATAATGTATGAGATGATGCCATATACGATGGTATGATACCATATGCGATGATATGGTAACACCGAGTCCCATATCGGGCCGGGAGTGATATGTGAGAATGATATACATGCCCTCTTTTCATAAGATGCAGGTATAGTAAATTGTTAACTGTTATACTTGTTTCATGCATCCCTATCTCAATTGTTGTTTCAGTTATAATATGTTATGCTTTATATACTCAGTACATATATCGTATCGATCCTCTTTTCTTCGGGGGGAGGGGGGCTGCGTTTCATGCCCGCAGGTAAAGATGTTTATTTCGGAGATCCGTCAGCTTAGGATTTCCGCTTAGCTATGTTGGAAGTGCTCCACTATTTCGAAGCCTAATTTTTTGGTATTGGTCCTCCTATGTGTATATTTGTTTGTTCAGGGGTACGGCGAGGGCCCTGTCCCGCCATATGTTACTGTTACTATTCTTACAGGTCTGTGGACATATGTATGTGGGTTGTATATGTATGCGTGTATAGTTGCCCTTATATGCTATGATAGCTTCGTCGGCTTATATGTAATCTTGCTTGTTGATACATTATAACTCAAATCCGGGACAGGTTTACTTATAGTTTGCAGGGGTATATGTGAATGTCCAATTCGAGCACCCGTCACGGCCTACGGGGTTGGATCGTGATAATTTATGTCTTCTTCGCTCATGAAAGCGAAATCTTTTCCGGTCTTCTAGTTATTTCCTTTAAGTCGCTTATCTCAGTAGTTATTATCTCAAGACCCGTATGAGAATGATAACTCAGGAATGAGTTTGATTCTATAGCCTTACATAATTTGGATACTTGGATACTTAGACCAGAAGATAAAATACCAAATGAGGAGGAAAAGATTACGAAGACAAGAAGATAAGGTCATCAAAGAAGCTAATAAGATAAGAAAATGTGAAAGTAAAATTGCCACTAGCTTTTATGTAAAAAGTAATGTATAGTCGTGTGCCAGGTGGGTATGCCCACCATTGTCTTGTAAGAGTCCTGTCAACTTTATCACTACCCTCCAAAAGAGGAAAAAATTCTTGAAAAGCACGCATCTGTCAATAGGTCAAAAGATATTAATAATGCATGTGATGATGGGACCCACAAAGCACCCGATGCGCATTATTAAGAATCTTATCTTAAGATTGTATAATTCAATGTTTATTTTGTTTAGTTTCTTAACTTCCAAAATCCATTCAATTGCCAACTCTCAGTAATAAACCCATTTTTTTATCGTAATTTGATAAAAGTTCATCGTTGTTAAGGTGGTGGTGGGTGGATTTTCTAGATCTTCATGATTTTTTTCCATGGTTATATGTTATTGATGTAATTTAGTTTGCGATTTTCTTAGGCAAGTGAAGGAGTAACGATTGGGAAAAAACATGGTCAATAATGGAAATTGCTTTTTAATTAATCTATTTTACAGGTTGAATGAAAGTATGCTATTAATTTTAGTGATCCAACAATAGAGGAGAAAGAGGAGATGAAAAGGAAGTCTCTAGCCATAGATGGTTTGGGTGTCTACAGTGAGCTAAAAATCAGAGAAGAAGGAAATATTTCGAATAAATGAATCTAACATTTAAAAGATGAAAGTGCCTATAAGGGTTTGAATGATTTTCAAACTTAGTTTTGGATCTGACCGAATCAGAGGTATTCAGATGTATTAAGTGGCTAGATGTTAATGAAAACAGATGCACTTAACAAATTGAGATCTGAATCGTTTAGATTCAGACTTTCAATAAGTAAAACAACTGAAATATGACTTTGACGTATTCCTTAATTAAAGAATCACAAAAAATAAACCCACATTTTATTCAATTTTCTGATGAAATAATGAGCGGAAAAACAATACAATAAATAATTGCCTCGACGCAATTCACTTGAATCTCCGCTAAAAATAAGAAAAAAAAAGAAAAACTTGACGTAGACCCCCAAACCCATCGCTCGATTCAGTTTAGGTTGTCCCCCTCTTCCTTAATTAAAGAATCACAAAAAATAAACCCACATTTTATTCAATTTTCTGATGAAATAATGAGCAGAAAAACAATACAATAAATAATTGCCTCGACGCAATTCACTTGAATCTCCGCTAAAAATAAGAAAAAAAAAAGGAAAACTTGACGTAGACCCCCAAACCCACCGCTCGATTCAGTTTAGGTTGTCCCCCTCTCTAGTACTGCCCACTGAACAAACAACAAGAGAGAGAAGAAAAGAAAGGCGGAAGCAAAGAGGCGATCCTCTAGTTTCAATTTTTGTTAAGAGAAATCAAGTCCTCTCCCTTGACATTTCTTCTGATTTGTTTGTTTAGTTTTGAGCTTACCTTCGCCTCGGAAGAGAAGGGAAATGACGGAGGTTAAAAAGGAGCTCACGCCGGAGGAAGAGAAGCTCACTATCAGAGATATATCTATTGCTGCCGAAGCCCAAACCAAACAAGGCGATACGTTTTATTTAATCACTCAACGGTAAACACCTTTTTTACTTTTTTTTTTGAAAAATCTATAGCTGCTGCTGCTGCTCTAATTTGACTACTTTGGCGTGTTATTTCTAGGGTTTTCTTTTTCTACTTCTGTTTAATCAAGCAACCCCTTCTCATGCACCATATCGGCCGTATAAGAGAGCATTTTTGAATGCCATTAGGATATCAGAGGTGTCATTCCCCTGACTAATGTTGGGTCGAACTATTTCATCTTAGGCTTTGATCCCAGCCAAAAGAAAATAAAAAGTTCCTGCCTGTTAACATTTGTGTCTTAGAACAATAAGCCCTGTTCTTTTATCCAGACGACTATGCAAACACAAAAATTAACAAGGGATTACAGTCCATGCAGCCTCCCCTTTTCATTTCTACAAAGATGCTTTTCCTTGCATTGACCCCATTTCCTGCCCATCACAAAAGGAGCAACTGTACCGTTATGCAATGGATACTTTGAAAAGCAAAAGACTAGATTTGGGGAAACCATTTTTCAATTCCAATTAGGGTATCAAATAAAACACTATACCATTCCTCCCCCTAAATTTAGGGTTCTTGGGTTCTCCCTATTTTGTTAGAGGCTTCTACCCCTGGAAATCCCCACCCCTTCCCAAAAGAGTAGAGAAAGAATAAATTTAAAAAGGGGAAAGAGTAATCTCTACTGCACCCAAAGGTGTTGTCTAGTAGTCAAGTATTCAGTTAAGTGGGTGAAAACCATGGGATTTGGGTTCAAATACAGCAGAGACAAAAAAAGTAAATCTTCCTATTTACCTAAGCCTTGATGGGCAGAGTCAACAGGTATTGGTGGAATAGTAGAGATTTGCATAATGTGGCACAGACACAACCCTTACAAAGAGAAGGCGTAGGTTGCTATTTGTCTGTAAAAACTAAGTATTACTTCCTCTGTTATCAGTTTCAAAAAAAAGTATTACTCCCTCTGTTTCATTTTTAAGTTGCACTATTTTCCTTTTAGTTTGTTCCAATAAGAATGACACATTTCTATATTTGGAGATAAGCGCCTGATTTTATAGTCATTCAAATATCATGGGTAAGACCACGAGTTGTAAAAATATTCCTCATAAACTTTGTGCCTAGTCAAACACCACATAAAATGAAATGGAAGGAGTAAACCATAAGCCATGTTTCTTTTACTGGTGGGCATTGCAATTGCAAAAACTGACCCTTCTGAAGTATATTGCTATTTCATCTTCTAATTTCTTCTGTAGTATTTTCTGAAAAATGCAACTTTCTGTTCCTTAAGGGACATTGGATAGAAGTTATGCAACTTTCGCATTTAACTTCATTTTAACACTAAGGACAAAATTGCGAATATACTTTTGTTTACTGAAATGGGATCTGTTAAAGAAGAGTGCGGATTTTGAGGAGTTTCTTGCTTCTCAGGAAGCCATTATTGAGTTGTTATGTTCTTCTTGGCATTTTGTTAGTAAAAGGTAAGGTTATGTTATATATAAACAAGCAGTGTTTTTTTTTTTTTTGAGAAGGGAAACAACTAAGCAAGCATGGTAACAGCTGTACAGTAATTACAGAAGCAAAAATCTGCCCCTTCTAATCTAATATTCTAATCCTTTCGGGCTCCTAACATTGTAAGACTGATTTGGCATCATTTACTTTTTCCATTCTACACCATGAACAAACCTAAATAGTACATCTGGAATTTATTCTAATGATAGAACTAGCAGTCTTCAAAGTATCGTTTGTTCCTCTCAGTCCAACTAGTCCACCAAATAAATGCAGGTATCATATTCAACCGAAGTTTTCCCGTGCTTAGTCCCATTTTATTCCAGAAGCTTAGCCAATCAGTTGATGAACTAGGCATGGCCCACTGCATATGAAGTGAGAGGAGAACTCTGAGGTCTTAGTTTCTAATTCCAACGGAGGCAAAAAATAATAGGTGATTCTTCTCATCAGTCTAAGCCTTGGTGGGCAGAGATATCTGGTGGTACCTGTACATGTGGGAAGTAGCAACTACCCAATGGAATAATCGAAGTGTGCGCAGGTTGGCCCGAATACGCCATCATAAAAGCATATGTTTGGGAAAGACTGACGCAGTTAGATGGCAATTTGGCATTGTAAAAACAAACGACAAATGCTCTCTGATTGTTTCCCACATAGAAAGCATTATTGCATAGAGCCAGACCTTTTTTTCTTTTTGTAAATTACTAAATTCTCACAGACACACTACTTTGCTCACTATCAAGGTAAAACAAGCTAACTTGAGAGGGGTTCTCGATCGCAAGTTTCAAAAGTTTCTTTTCTTTAAATTGAACCAGAGGAAGTATCTTTTTGTCGGTTTTCTACTTTTGTATTCTCCTTGTATACTGATGTTTCTGCCCATTTGTGCAATAAAATCTTGTTACTTAATTGGAAAAAAAATGATGCCATCTTCGGATTCAGTAAGCTGTTGGAATGTGCATAAGTGATTGAAAAATATAGCAGTCCTGTAAACCTCCCAGTCATTGGATCTCCTCCTTCTGAAGTTGATATTCCAAGTCCCATTTTCTCTGTTTTGTGATAGAAAAGCTGAAGCATTTTCTGCCAGTTAAAATAGATCTGGACAAGAATTCCATCAATGGCTCATGTCCAATACAGTTATTGTTCCAGAAGGATATATTTGTTTCATTACCCACCTGGAAACTTATTCTAGACTTGAAACAAGGCATGTGAGCTCTAATATTTCTCCAAACTGAGGGTTCATATGCAGTTCTTACTTCTTTGGTGTACCAATGATCCTCAATTCCATATTTGTTCTTAATCACACCAACCCCAAAGGACACATACCTCTGAGTTTTTCTTCTAGCATTGTGGCCGTTGGTTATCCTTGAGAGGTTTCAGCCCTTCAGGAAAACAATTTCTATGAGTTTCAGACCTAAATGTATCTATTGTTTGATTATTTTGTTATAAATGTCAGATTATCACTTGAAATTCTGAGAGGATATGCACCATAAATGTGTATGTAAATGCTTTTCTGCAGAGCAAGACTTTTGGGTAAATGATTATAAATTTTTTAATGTGTTTCTACAGATGGTGGCAAGAATGGTTGGAATATGTGAACCAAAACCAGGCTAATACTGTAAATGATGGATCTGCTTCTGAGCATTGGACAGGTGGTTCTAGTGCTTTAAACAGGCCTTCCAGTATTGATAATTCTGACTTGATATATGAAGCAACCTCAGGGGATTCTAGTGCGGGGATTGAGCTGCTTGATACCCTCGTTGAAGGCACCGATTATATATTACTTCCTCAGGAAGTGTGGAATCAACTATATGAATGGTGAGTTTTTTTAGAAAATGTTCTTGCTTATACCTTTTAATTTACTTTTATATGCTGTGTGTTAGTTTGGAAGTGCATACATTTGTAGAAAACAGTTAATTTATTAGATCATAGAACTCGAAGGTTAGAGAAAATGAAAGATATAAAACAACTGATAAATAGTTCAAAGAAATCATGATATAGCTACTTATAGGACTTTGGATTTATGTAAATGTAGATCCTCTACTGCTGCAATTACGTTTGGAATAAAACAACTCCCTCCATCCCAATTTATGCACACACTTTCTTTTTTAGTTTTTCCCAAAAAGAATGTCACCTTTTGTAACTAGTTAACTTTAAAATTTCTCTTTTACCCTTAATGCAATGATTTATAGCCACACAAATGTATAAGCTTTGTTTTAGATCATAAATTTCAGAAGTAATTTTTTTTTCTTAAACTTTGTGCGAAGTAAAACGGTGCCAAATAAATTGGGGATAGAGGGAGTATAAGGTTATGATGGTTGTGTAAAGAGACTTGGAGGGCAAAAACATTTGTAGGAGCCGATGGACTTTGAAGAGTACCTTTTACTTGGCCCTTCATCAGTGTTGTCAAAGGCTTATTTAAGGCGCGCTTAAGCCTTGAAGCTCAGGGAGGACGCTTTGCCTCGCTTAAGCTGTGCTTCGGGTAGGGAAGGGCTTTAAGATGTGCGCCCCATTGTAATCAGCAAATTAAGTGTACTAGTTGTTAAGAAAAATATTATGATTGAATTTTTTATTTTTTCTTTGGAATTACATAAATATTTTTATTTTTTTCAATCATTGCACATTTTTTACTCAAGCCCTTATTTAAGTTGTGCTTTGTGCTTAAAGCCCTTATAGACCTGGAGTGCTTTTTAGAGCTTTTCACCTTTGACAACACTGCCTTTCACTTGTTGCTTGGTTAGTTTGGGTTGGGTTGGGGTGGCGTTGGAGTAAAATTGTTTTTGGGTGTAATTATAGATGATATCAAATGTCTTGGTTCAAGTGTCTCCTCCTTTATCAGAGAATTGGTTACCTACAACATTCTTAGCTTTAAGAGTAAGCTGGGATTGTAATATCCTAATCATACATATGTAAATTATTTAGTGCAACAGCTCATAAAATAAATGGTCCCCAAGGCTTTGGTCTATTGGTAAAAGCGCAATGCCATGATGTGTGGGTTAGGCATACATTCCGAGCTTGAATTGTTGCAGAAAAAATCGTAGTATTTAAGTGAAGGGTAGAGGGGCGATCTATTGTCCACTGAGTTTTGAAACTTGCGTTGGTCCTGCCCTCGAGGATTTCTCGATTATAAAAAAAAAAGCTTATAAAATAAATGACATGTAAACATGCAGTTTCCTTTTCTTGTATTTTATATGACATGTAAACCTGCAGTGTCCTTTTCTTTAATACAAGTATAGCAAGTATTATTCACAATTGAAATAGCCAAGCACTACACTAGTGCTGGAGGATACAAAAAAATGGAGGATCTTTTACAAAATCAGATCTGCAAAAAAATAATAATAATGTCTTTCATTTTATTCTACTCCTACTCATAAATGTTTTGAAGCTTACACAAAAAGCCAAAAGTCCTAAGCAGTTTTTCTTCAAAAGATGTATTGTTGTTGTCTGGTCTTCGCGTATTCTTCTTCTTCATTCGAAAGGATCAACACTATACAGGTTAGGATAGTTCTCCATGTCCTTTTAATTTTCTTTGCACGTCTATAGCCCCACCCGATAGCTAAAGAGCTCCTTTGGTGTATGTAACATCACCTGGTGAGTCTCGAACACGTTTAAAAAAAAGTTCCCAGCTTTGGATAGCGAAGTTGTGTAGACTTTTCACTTTTGATGCCAGACCCGTGTCGGATTCTCCAAATAAAACTACTTCTAGAGAACCCGACAAGCACCTGCTGACATTTTGAAGAGTCCAAGCAACATAGTTTGCTAGCAATGGTACAATGGATGACTACTATTCTTTTTAATTCCATACATATATGTAGTTTGTGTCTTTGTGAAACTAATAGTGTTCATGCAAGAAAAACTTAGCTCGACTTTCGAGAAAATCCCAAGAGCCAATGACAGCTGCATGGTTTGAAACTCGATGGATAATGGGCCTACCCCTCAAACATTCTTCATTACAATAATAGGATTTTGTCTATGACAGGGTTTGAAGATGTGACATGCGCCAAAAAGATGGTAAAATTTCACTCCCAATTGAGAGTGTCTTGTGAAACTCACCAATTGTCCATTATGTGTCGCTGGACTATACCTTTTCTCACTGCCTTTTTCTTCTTCATTCATTTTAGATTTCTAACAAGGGTATAATAGAATGGATGGTGCTTGTTTCAGGAAATGACAAGTTTCGAGAATACACTAATTTTTTAAATTTGGTCCCTTCTTGAATTATAAGCTCCTATACTAATTTTCTCACTATCCACAGCTATAATTAGATAAGGGCACTTGTAAAATAAAATTAGAAAAATGATATAGAAAAGAAAAATTGAAACTTGATTTGACCATCTCTTATTTTCGCTTCCATTATTGATGTTGACTACTGTCCCCTTCCAAATTGTTGATTCTAAAGGCATGTAAAAATGTTTGGACACCAACAGTTTTGATAAAGCTCACAGGCACATCTCCCAATGAAACTTTTTGAGAGCCCTCTTTGGGCATCCAGTCCGTCTCTCTGGTTGTCTTCCACCAACTGTGATTATTGCTTCAATCTCTAGAGACCCCTTACTTACAACATCATGACGGATAACAAAATATACTTTAACTTTGGGTTCAAATCTTTCGACGTCACCAGATGGAGCTCGGGCAGTTTTGACTGGGTAGAAAGAAGTAGAATAGGATGAGGAGGATTACTCGGAGTAAGAAAGTCATGGATTGGTTATGCTATATTCTCAAGGAGGCATCGAGTGACCAAAACAACTTGGTCAGACAGTGGAGAATAAAAGAGCAAATGGCAGAGTTCTATGGTACAAGGAAATTTAATGAACATAGAAGATACATGAGTATCGTGTCGCTAAAAAGGGAAACCAAAGAAGTCATTATAGTACCTGAACTAGCCATAAATGTAGGTTGGAGAGACAACTTTCAAAATAGAGAGGTTCATTAATGGCACCACTATGAACACAACGAAACCCCTACCAAAAATGATCAAGGATATAACATTTATTAAGGTTGTTGAGGACTGTAAATGGGGCCTAGAGTTTAAGTTGGAGCCCTATGATGAGAAAGGTCTACCAGGCAGATGTTTAACAAGCTCTTTTTAGGATTGCTGAGCCTCCTACTCTTGCAGACATCAGGAGATGGGCTATATCTATGTGGAAGAAAGCTTTTGGAATCAACATCTATGAAATGACTGGACATACTTTCCCATTTGAATTCCCAAATAACTTCATGGCGGAGCAGATTTTACAAAGGGAATGGGTTTGTAAGAATACCCCGGCAATGCTAGAGTGGTGGAGCCCTTTATTCAATTGTTGTCCAAGTCAACAAAAATCTCCATCGACAAGGATCGGAGCAATTGGACTGCCACTTCATTGTGGTCTAAAGAAATATTTCGAGAGATCGACGATAAGTGTGGAGGTTGGAAGAGTACAGTGGAAAAACAATATTGAGAAAGCATCTCAAGTGTGCTCGAATTGAAGTTATGGGGAAGGCTCGAAGTATGCCCAATGAAGTCTTGATCTCCAAAGATGGGTATATCTTCAAAATTTCAATTTGGATTGAAATGCATGCCTCTTTTAAGAAGATTCCGGCCACCGCGCCGACGACGAAATTTCAGGCTGAGATGGTTGTGAAGTCGAGACCAAGAGAAATCTTAAAACATGCTATTGTCCAAAGTGTCATGCATGCCTCTTTTAAGAAGATTCCGGGCCACCGCGCCGACGACGAAATTTCAGGCTGAGATGGTTGTGAAGTCGAGACCAAGAGAAATCTTAAAACATGCTATTGTCCAAAGTGTCATGGAAGGAAGACGGGGGGGGGGGGTTATCCAGAAGTCCAAAGCTTCATTTGAAATTATATTAGAAAGTAATGCATTGACAGTTGCAGAATGGCCAACACATGTGAACTGTCAGAATACATGGGAGGCACATGAAAAGAGAGAGCGGATAGCCTCTCATTAAAAGAACTGGGCCAGCCCAACTCTTTTTCAAAATTAAATCAAAAGAGAACCATGCCCATATCTGAGTGCTCTATAGATGGGATTTTACGAGAAATAGAAAATTTAAGGAATTCAGATGAGAAATCCCCCGAGACAGAAGCGAAAGAGATTTCATGTGTAAAGGAATTTGCCATGGAAGTTTTACCATAAAGAGAAGATAATTTCGACAACAAAGCAAAGGAGTCAGTGGCGATTATTTTAGGGGTGAAGGACAGAGGGGGATAGATACAATTGAAGATCAATAGTACATGACCGATAAATTGATCACTGGTAGGGAGACATGGGAGATAGAAGAAGCAATTACCATTGCAACAGAGAAAGAAAATGCAACAATCGAGCAAGAGAGTTAATTCTGTTTGGGTTCGCCATAACATCATCAAGCTTGGCAAAATGTTCGATGCAGATTTCAAAGAGCATGAGGAGGAAGCTTCGGAGCTACTCATGCAAATAGATGCTTGTAGACAAGTTAGAAGAGTGGAATCATCCACTCATATCAAAAAGGCAAAGTACAAAGGTGGCAATGAACGAAAGAATCTAATTACTTTTGATATCAAATTTAAAGACAGTATTGGGATGAATAAGGGGAAAAGGAATGCACAAGTTGAACTATGAAGCTCAAGCTTGTGTCATGGAATGTAAGGGGATTAAAAGGTGTGGGGAAAAAGGGTGGTGAGGAACTGCATAGACCAATGGAAGGCTGATATCGTATGCCTAAGAACAAAATTACATAGGGATTTACAAGATATCGTTAAACAAATATGGGGAGGAAGATGGATCAAATTTGCATGTCTTGAGGCAAGTGGACCTAGAGGGGGAATCATTATGTTATGGTTGGTGCTTATACTCCATAGAGAATAGTCTAAAAACCCCCAACCTATACCCGAAATCCCAACCACACACTTCAACTACACTGGTGTCCTATCACCCCCCGGAACATTTTTTTTTATCTATTTTATACACCCCTAAATGCTGACTTGTCCACATAAACCAAATATAGTGAATATAGTGTATACACGCGCGGGTTCCACTTAAAATTAGACCCACCCACCCGAATTTTTTTCTTTTCCCTCAATATCTTTTCTATTCCCTCCTAAAAAATCCAACCCAACTCTTTTCTCTTTTCTCATCTCCCTCACCCCATTGATTTCGACCAATAAGTTTGCGAATTCAGCAAAATTTCGTATTTGCATCTCACTTCACCGTTGAGCATTAGGTATGATTCATCCATACAAAATTTATTTAAGTTTTCATTTACCATTTTTAACGAATTTAGAGAAAAGTTAAAATTCAAATTAAAGACCCTAAATAAGAAATTGGAGTTGATTACAAACCCTAACTTCAAGATCTGACGTAGAAATTAACAGTAACGATTAAACCCTAGCTATTTTTGGAAGAAAATCGTGAAAAATTGAAGAAGAAAATCGTGAAAATGGTGGGGAAGAAGCAATGATATTTAATGTTGGGGAAGATGACTCTTGGGAATATTTTTTTCCAAAAATTAGGTGGATATACACGTGTATATAATTTTGGGCAACTTGAAACATTTTTGCCTCCTGTAACGCGCTTAGAGGAGGTGTTCTCATCTCCCATGACAGGTCAACACTCAGGGGTGTATAAAATATATATAAAAAATTTTCAGGGGGGTGATAGGACACCCGTATATTGGAGTGTGTAGTTGGGATTTTGAGTATAGATTGGGGGGTTTTTAGGCTATTTTCTCTGTACTCTAACATGCAATTTTGAGACTTGACTTCAAAATTTTACCTGCCACATCTCAGGAGGCCTATGCACCAAATTGTAAGGTGGAAAGGAGGGAGGTGTGGAATGAATTAGGAGGGGTCAGAGGATTAATGGAGGGGCCTTGGGCAATTTGTGGAGATTTTAATGTGTGCAGGTTATGGTGGACCATTTGGAGAGAAAGGAATGCTAGAAGCTTTGAGGATAGAAGTAGATCCCCACAAATGATCAAAACATATTGTATTCTGTTATTATGTTTTTTGGCTTACAAAGAGTTCCCCTATAGATGCAGAAGCAATCTTGGAAGTATTAGAATCATGCTAGGCTTGCTGTTTTTGTTCTTACATTTTCATACTTTTTTTGCAAATGGGTTTTCAGTACTACCTAAGTACTGGTTTATAATACAAATTGTTACGTTCTCCAAAAAAATAAGGTATGTGTCCTCTGTAAGTCACAATTTCTTTTCATTTTACCAAACACCTGCATCTTCTCTCGTATTTGATATTTTTTAATCCCTCTCTCTTCATTCTTTTGGTTTAGATAAGTGATTTCTTTTGGTAGATTTATATAAAGCATTAAAGGTTCATAGGAGCCATATTGAGGAAGTATTTAGGAAATTTAATAGCCAAACACCTATATCTTCTCTCGTATTTGATATTTTTTAATCCCTCTCTCTTCATTCTTTTGGTTTAGATAAGTGATTTCTTTTGGTAGATTTATATAAAGCATTAAAGGTTCCTAGGAGCCATATTGAGGAAGTACTTAGGAAATTTAATAGCCATTTTTGGTTGAAGCCACTGTTGAGGAAACAGAATAACCATTTCTTGGTTTAGGTACAGAGGAGGTCCTATATTGCCAAGGAAGGTGATCAACTCTGGCCTCTCTCAGACTGAGTTGGCTGTAGAAGTTTATCCTCTGCGCCTTCAGTTACATCTGATGCCAAAAGATGAACGTTCTACCATAAGAATAAGTAAAAAGGCAAGATTCTTAGACCTTTTACTTAACACAACCCAATTTTTGATAAAGCATAAAAACACAACCCCTGTACACTTATTTCTCTTTAATTGTTTTTTCACTGTCTCATTGAAGGAGGGGATGAAAAAGTCCCCTCTTTCAATGGGACGGTGAAAAAATAAAGAGAAATAACTTTACAGGAAAGTTATCCTTATTTGATCATGAAGCCCATAACCTTATGATGTTGTTTAAGATGTCATTTCTTTGTTGTTTTGTTTGAGCAGGAAACAATTAGACAACTTCATAAGAAAGCTTGTGAGATTTTCTCTCTCAGTCCAGAACTAGTAAGAGAATCTGTTTGTATACATTTTCAAGTCTTCTGTGGGTTCTTGAAAGATATTTATCTTTCTTCACTTCTGTAATTTGAACCCTTTCTGTTCTTTTCAGGTATGCATTTGGGATTACTTTAGCCATCAAAAGCATGCTTTGATGAATGACATGGATAAGACGCTCGATGATGCAAATATACAAATGGATCAGGATGTATGTTTCTGTATCGCAGTACTTTGCTATAGTTATTGTTCTTGTCTTGTAAATTTTGCATTGCATTTTATTTTTATTTGTTATTTATTTATTTATTTTCATTATGCTATATATATTGTTTTTCTCTCGTACTTGGAACTGTGACTTTTGAGCCAAGGGTCTTTCGGAAACAACCTCTCTACCTCCATGAGGTAGTGGTAAGGTCTGCGTACATCCTACCTTCCCCAGACCCCACTTGTGGGATTTCACTGGGTATGTTGTTGTTGTAATATCTCTGCCACAGACAAATAAGTCAAAGATCTAGAAATCTGGTGTAACTTCAGTTGGTTTTATCTAGGGGTGGAAAATGACCATTTGGGCTTATTCTAGAAGTAAATATTCACACCTTTTTTATTTCCCACCCGATGTTCGGTTCCTGCATTAAGACCTCAACTTTCGAATTTACATCTGGTAAGACTCATTCTCCCTACCATGATTTTTCCATCTCAAAAATTCAAACCCAAACCCGATCGCTTACCCAAAACTAAAAACAACATGAAAAATACTTATATGTAGAGAATGAGATAATGTTCCATGGGTGAAAACAATATGTCAAGGACCGGGATGTTTTTCACTGTTAGATTATTTATAGAACATTAATAATTTATGTCAATCTTTAGATGATTTATGTTATATATATATATATATATATAGCTTAATTAGCTATTACATCAGGGATACTAGTGTTCCCAAGATTTACTAGACTATTACAAGTTGAAGAGGACACTTGTTTAGTAGTATTGTGTCCTTCCTTGTCTTCTGATAGGTTCTGTACCGCCCAGGAGAGGTGGAGTCCAGAGGGTAACATAGTCTTCAGTAGTACTATTTATCCTTGCATACTTTGCCAAAACGTGTGCCACTTTAGTGCCTTCCCAGAAGTTATGTCGGATTGTCGGATTCCCTAGTTCCTTCAGCTAAAACCTGCATGATGAGATAAGAGTGTTATAAAGTGGATTTGTGTTGTCTGAGAGGATTGTTATTATCTCCATGGAGTCCGTCTCAATATCCAGCGGGGGTAGTTTTGGGTGGAACGCAAGTTCTGCACCCTTCAGAAAGTTGCATTGATTCCTCACTGCTTCTGATAATAGCCTATCTTCCGGTTACCAAGATGATTTTATGTTATGAGTTGCATCAATGCAACTTTGTATCTTACTCGTCCTTTAAATTTGTACCAATCTCTTACTGTTTGTTTTCCTCTACAAAAAGTAAGTAAAATAATATTTCACCACCAATAATAATTATAGTAACCTATATTTATAGCTGTATATGAAAATGAAAAAAAATTAAACAATTATTCATATGCAAAATCTTAATCTAGAGTTGAACCTTAGAACTTAGAAGCTAAATATAAGCATTTCCCTGGGTCAATATTGGGCATCATGATATGTTTATTTCGGCTATTGATTTGGAAGGATCAACTTGGGCTAGCCCAAATCAACCCATCATCAAAATCACTCTAGCCCAAACCCATCAAAACTTGGGCGGCTCATATGGGTTTGGGCTAATTTTTCCACCCCTAGCTTTATCCATCAGTAAAGCTATATTTACATTTGTTTGTTCAGTTTTGCTTGAATGTCAAATATTTCTCTAGCATTTGGCTCCATCTGGGAAAAAGTTAGAAAAAAACTGCTCTTTGGTATCCTTTATATTACTTCTTCTTGGAGATGGAATGGAGCTCCACGCAAACTTTACATATATGGATGCAGTGCTTGAATCTATGCATGGTATTCTCTTTTATGATATATTCAAAGATATTTCATGGCAGTCATTTAAGTTTCATATTTCTTGAGAGAAATAGAAACAGAGCTAATGAATGAATAGATGCGCATGTCCTCTCCATTATACGACTTTGTGAGACAAGTTAGAAGGTAGTTGGGGATTGGTCTGCGGTTGGGTCTATTTTGAACCAGAGTAATTGTCTTTCACTTTCTTTTGGTTTCCTAATTTCTGGCCTCTAAAGTAATCGACCTTGGAATGAAGTGGGTGCAAACGTTGGACATCAAGGTTCACATTCCAGAAGAGAAAAAACACTAGGTGATTTATTCCCATCTACCTAAGCCTTGGTGGACAGAGTTACTCGGCACCTGTGTTGGTGGGAGGTATCATGTACACGGTGGAATGATCGAGGTATGCTCAAGCTGACCCGGTCACCACCATTATCTCCACCCGAAAAAAGTAATGGACCCAAAAAATATGGGCCTATTCATTATTTTTTATTTTTTAAGTAATGTTCTGCCATGCATTTCCAATATGACTGCAAAGACTTTTATAGTTCCATATACGTCTGAATCTAACTGTTACAGTTTATAGCAGAAAGCCCTGAATTGATTTTTTTTTTTTGGAAATGGTGAAGGTTAAGAGCGTAATGATTAGTTTAGTGCCATTTCTAGCTCACAAAATTCTAATTACATGCATTTTCTTTTTCTTCTATGAGTTCATGGTGTCACTGAATGAATGGGTCATTCTTGCATAAACATGAATGATGAGATTAGGGTATCAAATGGGCGGGTTGGGCTGAATTTGGGCTTGTCAAAATGGTTAGTTAATGACCTGCCCAAAAGTTAACTCAGGATGAAATGGGTTGTGCTGAAATGGGCTAAAATTCTGGTCATTACCCAACCCAATCCTTACTAAGTTTTAAATTCCTTGTTTGTTTTCTTATAATTTGTTTGAGTACCTAATAAAACTTTTTCCTTATATTATGCTTATATATAACATATCAAATAAAAAAGAGAGTATATTTTAGAATATTTAAATAAAGTTTTCTCATGGGTCAATCTGGGTTGCATATTAATGCAGTTTTAAATGGGCTGAATTAAGCTGGTCATTAACCCGCCCAAACCTAAACATGTTGGACGGATCATGATTTTATGGGTTGATTTTGCCACCCCTCAATGAGATCATGGAGTTGATAAGATCATTGAGGTCATTGTACTGGTTGACAATGAATTAGAATCTTACATGGGTCGCCAACAACCTGTTTAAAAAATGATAAGAAAAATACTGCCACCTAAGTGATGATTGCTTCTGTTTCTTGTGAAGATATTCTTCACTTTGCTGTTTCCAAACTTTCCCCAGCATTCTGAGACTTCTCCCCCCTATTTTGCAATGTTTACGTTGAAACAGATTTTGGTTGAGGTTGCTAATGGTAATTCAGCTGGTGGTGTAAATTCTTTTCACGAAAATGGAACAGCAGATAATGGAACTGTGGCTCTTGTGAAACCATCTCAGCCGAACTTCTCAAATGCCGAAGGGTTGTCTCTGAGCAAAGGTTCAACTAAAAATGGCACTGCAGAGTTGTCACAGTCACAACAACTTGCTTCTTCAGGAACAGACAAGACCTATGGGAGCAGTGGTGTTAGTACGAGGGGATCTGCTTGTGGTCTTACAGGGTTGTTGAACCTTGGGAATACTTGCTTCATGAATAGTGCCATACAATGTCTTGTTCATACTCCAGAATTTGCTCGGTACTTCCGAGAAGATTACTATCAGGAGATAAATCGGCAGAATCCTCTGGGGATGGTTGTAAGTTTCAAGAAAATCCTATTTGAAAGTAGTTTCTCAAATTTGATCTTGGACAGGTGAAAGGTTTACTAAGAACAGTACCATTTGCTTAGTCACAAAAATTGCTTTATGCTAAAATATATTAGCAAGTGCATACATATTGTCCCTAGAAGTAGCTGGGATACTGAAAAAATTGTCAACTAAATCGGTGGGGTGGAATGGGAACCTTTCTGATTAATAATTTAGTCGGAAAATTTATTGACTTTTGACTTTTAATCTATATGTTCAGGGTGAGCTGGCTTTAGCATTTGGTGATTTACTACGAAAATTGTGGGCACCAGGGCGAACTCCAGTTGCCCCTCGCCCTTTTAAGGCAAAGCTTGCTCGCTTTGCCCCACAATTTAGTGGATACAACCAGCATGACTCTCAGGTGGAGTATATTATCAGAAATTATCACCACTTTGACCTTCTATGAATAGGACTTCCTTTACACTCAAAATTCTTCTCCTCAGGAACTCCTTGCGTTTTTGTTGGATGGACTTCACGAAGACTTAAATCGTGTCAAACACAAGCCTTACATAAAATCAAAAGATGCTGATGGACGACCTGATGAAGAAGTTGCTGATGAGTATTGGGCAAATCACATTGCCCGAAATGATTCCATAATTGTGGATGTATGCCAAGTGAGTAACATATTGTGAGAAAATGTTAATACCTGAGTAATGATGGGTGATACACTTTGCTTCCGGGCTAGACATTTCAATTGACTAGTTGGATGAGACAGAAATTTGACTATTTAGAAGATTGCTTCTTACCGTGAACCTAATTTGCTTGGACTCTTTATTTTTTATGCCGCACCCGTATCGACACAACGTGGGTGTGGAATTCGTACATGATTTGGTCAACCGATTTTGGGTACTTTGACCAAAATCGCTAGAGAAATTCGGTTCAAATACCTATGATTTCTGCAATCAAAACAAAAGTTAAGGTGAAATTGAAGAAAATGAAATAGCTTGTATATAGAAATTTCGATGTTAGTCTTTTCTTTTTATCTTGTAGGATTCTCCTCTTGATCAATGTTTTCTCCAACAGAATACCATGGAAGTTTTTCACAGAATGTCTCATAATTTAGACATATATCTCTATTTTTAGATATTTGAATTATTTTTGGCCGATTTTGGATCATGTAGGATCTGCCCTCTAGATCCACATCCGTATCGGACACCGCACCTGAGTCCAAGCAACTTAGTTGTGAACAACTATTGGGTGTTGACTCTATCAAGTTATTGCTAAGTGAATTATTTGATCTTAAATTTGCTACATATTTCTGCTTCTGTGAAGTTCACTTTCCTTTTAAATGCTAAAATGCAGACCTAAGCTTTACATTTTTTTTCTACTGTACTGTACTTCTCTTATAGTCCAGGTTTTCTTTCTTCAAAAATATCAAGGGCTATTTCATGCCGCAAGCAATCAGTTTCAATTTGGTTTAGTCTTCTAGATCAAAATTTACCCCACCCCCCACCTCCTCTTCAGAGTCTGACATGTAAAAACTGTTAATTGCTTCAGTAATCAGTAATACTAGTATTTACTTATGTAAACTAAAAAGGGAAGAAAGAAAATAAACTATAGAAACTATGAATAGTGTTATTTTCCTTACCCTTCTATGACTATGGAATTTACACGTCCTTTCCATTTTACAGGGCCAATACAAGTCAACTTTAGTGTGTCCTGTGTGTAATAAAGTCTCAGTAACATTTGACCCATTCATGTATCTCTCCTTGCCGCTTCAATCTGCCACAACCCGTAGTATGACAGTAACAATTTTCACTTGTGACGGAAGTGCACTGCCAGCTGCCTGTACCGTTACAGTACCAAAGCAGGGACGTTGCAGGGACTTGATTCAGGCACTTGGTAATTCTTGTTCCTTAAAGCACAATGAGAAACTTTTGCTTGCTGAGGTTAGTCCTCTGATAACTCAAGTTACCATTTAAGCATGATATACTTGATGTCTTATTGGGATTCACTTGTTTCTTGTGCTGCTCGTAGATACGTGGCCATTTGATTCATCGTTTTCTGGAAGATCCTCTAATATCTCTGTCTTCTATAAAAGATGATGATCACCTTGCTGCCTACAAGATTCCAAAATTAACAAAGAACTCGAAGTTTCTTCAACTGATCCATCGTCGGGAAGAACGGTATGCATAGTTTGTAACTTGTTTGCATCACTATGCACTTCCTATTTTCTTCAGTCTCTTTCCAATTCTCCAAGGCACTTGTTGATTTTTGGTATTCAAAATGCTATTTTAGTAAGAGCATAAATGCAATCTTCACTCTTCTAACTAATGCTAACTCTTTCTTTGTAGTGAAATTGGTATCTCTCAAAGTAATGTTGGGTGGAAGCCTTATGGAACACCTCTTGTTTCACCAATCTGTTGTGATGATGTCATCACAAGGGGCGATATACAGTTGATAGTTCACAGAATGCTCTCGCCTATGCTAAGAACAGAAAATCCAGGATTTAACTGTGTTTCTCGCTCTAAGACAGCAGCAGCAGCAGCAGCCAATGCATCCCGTCTTGCCGCTTCTAGTGAAGCCTGTATAGACTCTAGTCTAGCAAATGATGATCCAAGACAGAAGGATGTGCCTCGCTCAAAATTGGTGAACTTAGAGAAACTACCTCTGCAGTTGGTTGATGAGAATAATGCATGCATTGACCTAACTGTAGGGGAAGATAAATCTGTCAAATTGTCTTCATCGTCAATGTCAATACTTGTATTTGCTGATTGGTCTCAGAAGCTTTTGGAAAATTATGATACTCGTTACATAGAGAATTTGCCGGAAGTCACAAAGTATGGACCAGCTACAAAAAAAGCTCGTACTGAACCTCTTTCATTGTACAGTTGCTTAGAAGCATTCTTACGTGAAGAGCCATTGGTCCCTGAAGATATGTGGTTAGTTTCTTCCTATTCTCATTGCTCATGTTGCCAGAATGTTCACAAAAAGGGACAACTATTTGCTCATTATATGCCTGATGTTTACTCATACCATCTCTCATGCTAGCTTTGTTACTTTTTCCTTTTCAAGCGATTGATTATATCAAATATTTATGCTTAAATGTTAAAGGTATTGTCCTACATGCAAAGAGCGAAGACAAGCAAGTAAGAAGTTGGACCTTTGGAGGCTTCCTGAAGTGCTTGTTATCCACCTGAAGAGGTTTTCCTACAGCCGGTCCATGAAGCACAAGCTGGAAACTTTTGTAAATTTTCCTATTCATGATTTTGACTTGACAAAATATGTGGCCAACAAGAACAACTCTCGACGTCAGCTCTATGAACTGTATGCACTAACAAATCACTATGGTGGGATGGGAAGTGGGCACTACACAGCACATATCAAGGTGTGTAATTGTGATATGCAAGTAGTTGTCTCTAACCCTGCCTTTAGTTCATTGAAGTCTCCGGTAGCGCTATCTTATTGCATTACATAGATGTTAGTCTACAATTAGAATGGTATGGAGCAATCAGTAATTAAATCTTCCAAGTGGTCAGGTCATCATGGATACAATCCCATTGAAGGTTGAAATTGGTTAAAATTTCCTTATTAGAGGCTATCTTTCAATTTGTTAAAAAGAAACTCTTTCATTGTTCAATTGTCACAAATCCCTCCAACCCCATTAACAAGCCTCCTGGTACTGCATCTCAAGTGTGATTTGCTCGTGTTGCAATATCTATTAGACCAATATCATCTCTCAAAAATGAAAATCGTCCAATATATCCTCAGAGTTGTACATTCTAATATGCTAGTCTTTCTGTCATGCAGCTTCTTGATGAAAATAGATGGTACAACTTTGATGATAGCCACATATCACCGATTAATGAAGAAGATGTGAAGTCTGCTGCTGCTTATGTGCTTTTCTATCGGAGGGTAAAAACAGATCATCATCATTCTGCAAGTAATGGAACAGTGTCTTCAGCAGGTCAACACAGCATTTCTTCGCAGAAGTAGTCTCTTACCAATGTAATCAGCTCTCTTGTACAAATCAATGTATTAATTTAGAAATACTAGGAAGGAGTGCAAGTTTAGGCAGTTTAGGGTCTCAGTCGTTTCCCAATGGCTTCACAAAGTAAAATATGTGTGCAAGTGATGATCAGCCAAGAATACTCTTGTACCACTCCTAAGAGGGAAGGAAGAACAAACATTAAAGTAACAAAGTGAGGCAGAAAAATGAAGGGAGAGCTGAAATCAGTTCTACCAATTGTTCTTCCCTAACCTTTACCCTTTTCCCCTTTTGTTTAGTTCTGGGTTATTCTCAAGTATGGTCACTTTTATTGCATCAAAATAATTAAATTATAGTGATAGTCACTCAACATTACCTGAGTACTAACTTTGACCGAATATTATAGTACAAAAGAGATGTTTTCAATGATATCTAGGCAAAGTTGAGTGATTCCATTTGTCACCATAAGTAGTGATCGTGATACTTGCATTAAGTTGGACGAGTTTTGTATACACAGAATAATTTAATGGTCCTGGTGTAATAAAGTAAAAATTGAGTGAAATTACTCTTTTTAATTGATATAACTGAAATCATTTTTTTTCCTTTCTGACTTTATATTATAAGTTCACTTGGACGTGCTTTTATACAATCTTTTATCATTGTTTTTAATCACATGAAAGTGTCTATACTGTGTTAAAATTTCAGTACTAATAACAACATTTCCTTTGTAATTCCATAAGGGGGTTTAGGAAGGATTGTGTGTATGCAGTCTTATTTTTCCTTGTGAAGATAGATAAATTGTTTTTGATAGAGTTTTGTTCAAGTAAAACATATGAAGCAGTGTGAAAAGGAAAATAAAATATTTGAAATCAAATTTGATTGTGCAGGGGTAAAATCACACTTTTGAAAAATGAAATTTGGATTTCCTGAGGGGTCTTTGGGTGGTCAAGTCTCTTTCATTTTGTAGTTTTGATATGATGGTGGCAAAATGAAAAAAACGAAGTAGGAAAGTTAGTTGGGGAATGTAGTAAATTTGAGGCCTAGCTAAAGTGAGTAGACAAATTTATGGTAAGGTTGTTGGACCGTCCCTTTTCTGGGAAAGATATGCTTTCTCCATAAAAAGAGACAAGTAAATAAAATTAAAAGAAAAATGCAACTGCAACTATGAATTCTGCTATTATTGGATGATATTTGGTTCAACAATTACCCTTTACATTTTTGTGTAACCTTCCCAATTTAAAGGTCACAAGAGAATTCTTGTAAGTTTCTGTTTTCTTCCTATTACAAACTAATTACAGAAAGAGTGTCTGACTACTATATTGTTATTGGTAGGCCAAATACAATACAGTAAAAGCAGAAATGCAGAATCTCATGTCAATAATCACATCATTTTCTTTTCTTTCTTAAAAAATAAAGTCTCGGTTCCATGTTATTACCAATAAAGGGATAATTGCACGTTTGATTCCTCAATTGTTAGTAATTTATAAGTTTGATCCTTGTAATCCCCAATAAAGTATTAATATGTCAATTTGTAACCCCTCCCTCCACTTATATTACCAAGTGATAAGCCATTTAATTTTGGATATAATAATATATTAAATTCGTAAGGTTGGTATCCAATAATTACCAGAATTAAAAATAAAATAAAAATATGTTGACAATAGAGTAGAATAAATTTCTGAATATTATACTCCAGTACCCACTCCATATAAACAAATCAAAAGGTCAACTACTTGATCATATATCTCTTTCCTTTCACTAAAATCATTAGTGAAGAAAGAGAGATGAAGAGGTGTTGGAAGGTCTTTGCGTTGTGGTTGTGGTTGTGGTTGGTGCAAGTAAATAGTGAAGATTCATGCACCTCCAATCTTAACCTAAAAAACAAACCTCTGTTTGATACTTCTTCTTTTCATTGTGTTTCAGTATGGGATGCACAAGGCTATATCCTCAGAGTAAGTAGTATAATATACTCACCTATCAGAATTAATTGTGGTTTTTGCCCTAATTAGCCTTTATTTATACATACATACTGGTGCAGTATCTGCAGACGGATAGAAAAGTGTGGAGTTTCCTTTTATCAGCACCGAATTCCAATTCATTCATAGGGATGGGTTTTTCAAGAGATGGGAAAATGGTGGGTTCCAGTGCAATCGTTGGATGGGTGAGCAACGATGGATCTTCAACCATGAAGAGGTATTTTCTGGGTGGACAATCACCGGCCGAGGTTGTGCCGGATCAAGGGAATCTTGATCTGATGAATATGACATCCTCCATTATTGCTGAAAACTCAAGGATTTATATGGCTTTCCAATTGAACACGGAAATCACACCCACAAATCGACTAATTTACTCCCTCGGCCCTATCGGACGCCTACCTTCTCCTATCAATTATCAATTGTCACAACATCGGGCACATATCTCCACATTCTTGGATTATAACTCAGGTACTTTTTACCTGAAAAACTCATTACAATTAAGTTTTAATTTTGAAAAATCCTTACCGTAATTGGGTAGTTAATGTGTACTATTACAAAAAGTCTGAGTGGGGTCCACGGCACGCCTTTAGTGTTTCGAGAGAAAGCAGTTTACTACTAGTATTAGTTTATCTCCACCAGTAACTAACTACTTTATCAACTACTACCAACTAATAATACGACCAAAATTTGTTGGTAAATACAATATTTTCATTATAATTAATGAACACTTGGAATGGAACTCTGGACCAATGTTTTAAAGGGCGGGACGTTCTTCTTACTACTAGCCGAGGCGTAAGCTTTATGTATTTTTTATTTTTTAATTTATTATATACGAAAATTATTTACAATACAAAAATTATAAAGAATATATTAATAATTTAAGAAAATTCAAAATATGATTAAAGAAATTCATAAAAAAATATAATTTTATTAGTATTAATAATTCAATGATATAAAAGCTTAATTTTCAAATAATAAAAGAATCACAATTTCCAAAAAGGGTGAATACACCCCTTGAGCTTTGATTTAAAAATCAAATTTCCCCTCAGCTATGAACAATAATCATTCTCCCCTTCATTCTAATTAATTTTTTAAAAATATCTATTTTACTCTTTGTATTATCAATTTTTGTCTTTTTTTTTACTTCTTTAAAATCATGATTTTTTATTTTTTGATATAGGTAACAAATTTTCTATTAAAAAATAAATATTATTTCTCTATTCAAAAAAATTAAAGTAAAAAATTCTAATTGAATATATAAATTAGTGACGTTCTATAATGAAATAAATGAGCAAAGTAAAAAGTTAATATTTTAATAATAATCAAAACTCTAATACGTATTTATACAAATAAAAATAACAGTTAATAATAATAGCTTTTAAATATATTTCAAAGAAGGTAATACAAAAATATTAATAAAAATAAAGGTATATTCTATAAAAAAAAATTAAAATAGTATCTATTTGTATTGTAAGTAATTTTTTATTTTTTTAATTTAAAAAATATTTCATTATTGATAACCAAAAATTGTTTATCAATACAGACATTTGAGAATAACAAGGAATTGAAACATGCATTTATATACATAGACATATTAAATGCATGTAATATTAAAATAATAATCATAAATAATAACATAAAATTTGGTGACAAGCTGATAAAAAATTATTCTACTTATAATGTTAATGTGCTTAAATACTTAGAATACGAAAAATAAATATTATACATAATATAAGAGATATTACATAGATGGAAGATTGAAAATCAAGGGTAAAATAGATATTGCATAGAATAAAGGGGAGAGAACGATTTTTGTTCATAGTTGAGAAGGGATTTTGATTTTTCAATCAAAGTTCAGGGTGGTCAATGTTTTTCACCCTTTCTTTCTAAAAATGTTGTTATCATATTATGCAATTTATCTTCCTAAATAATTTTTTTATTAGCATTGTAATTAAAACATCACTTCTTCACGAATAAAAATAAAATTACTTTTAAATTGTGAAATAATGAAGTATGATAATTTTGATACATAAGACAAAAACATGATGATCAATGACAAGTGAAGATGTAAAATTCGGTTATGCATTTCTAAAAGAAATGTTAAGTGATATTCAACCTCACAGTGTTCTCAAATAATAAATATGTGATACTACAACTTGTTACCATGAGTTACTCTTAATTTTCTTACTTCTATAAATAAATAAAAATTATTAAGCATCATTCATTTAATTAAGAAATTTGATACATATATTGTATAAGAATTTTTAAGCGAGTTTCGAGCATTCGGCGTGTTTTAGGAATACAATCGGATGCTTAAAACATAGCCTCACAAAATAAATCAAAGCTCCACACATGAGCCTCAAAGATATTTTATCAGCCCCTACCTCATAGAAAATCCCAAAATTGCCTTTTAAAACATTGCTCTGGAGTAATAGAGATTTACACTTAGGTTCAAATTTTAATAGAAACGTACAAAATTAAGTAATTCGTCTAAAATATATCTATGGTTATGCTGGTAATCGAGTTACAAATGTGTGGTGGAATAGTTCATGTGTCCAAGCTGACCTGCCATTCATCTATGTTGGCACATGCAAAATCACATTAGTCACATTCATTCATTAGTTTCATGGTCAGAATGAGTTGTACTCCTGTTTATGTCAATATATTTTACTAGTCAACCTTTTAATTTTAGTTCAAGTGGGAGAAGGCATTAATTACTTTTTAATACAATACAAGACAATGGATCTGATTTACAACCAACCCTTGAATACTATTAAAGTAAAATTTAAGCTGCCATGAATTAACGTGCCTAGCAATTATTCAAATTAGGTGTGAAAACTTTTCCCAATTCTTGATGAATTGCATGTAATATATTTTTAAGAGTAATATAATTTTGTATGTAATGCTTTTAAACAGGTGAAAGTAAATCAAAGACCCCTCATGCAAATCTTAGGAGAACTCATGGACTCCTGAACATGTTCAGCTGGGGTATTTTGATACCAATTGGGGTAATGGTTGCTAGATACATGAGGCAATATGATCCAATATGGTTTTATTCTCACACTACTATTCAATCACTTGGCTTTCTCCTTGGATTTGCCGGTATTGTATGTGGTTTTGTTCTTGAAGATGGTCTTAGCGCTCATGTTGATAGACACAAAGCCCTTGGCATCTTCATTCTTGTTCTTGCTTGCTTGCAGGTTTCTTCGTCTATCACCGACTTTAATTTAATTAACCTCTAATTTTACTACCTAGCTATTTGTCTTATGAGTTATAACTTGGTATTTATTTCATATGGTTAGGTCATTGCATTTTTGGTTCGACCAGGGAAGGAATCAAAAGTAAGAAAATACTGGAATTGGTACCATTACACACTGGGAAGGGTTTTGATACTTTTGGCAGCAGGAAATATATTCTATGGAATCCATTTAGGAGATGCAGGGACTTCTTGGAATGTTGGTTTTGCTGTTACTCTCGTTGCATTCTTCAGCATTGCTAGCATTCTAGAACTAAGGATGTGGATGACAAAATAGATTATTTATTTTGCTTTCTATTCTTGTCTTCATATTTCTTCAACAAATTAAACATATATTTATATGTATGTATTCTTTTACGTTTCAACCAAACAAGTGTTTCTAATTGCTGGTAACAGATTTTTTCAACAAAAAGAAGAGATTTTATTTATTAAGATTGTGAGTACAATTTTATCTATATGCTTTGATTCTTTTATCTTATTTTTTTTTTGTGATTCGAGGAATGTTACTGGTGTATCACTCAATCATAGGAGGATATAGACCTCCTTGTGATATATTTGACGGCCAAAAACATCAGGCAACAGTTAGTTTTGAAAAAGAATAAAAAGATTGATTAGTTACATATAATTGTTCACCTTGATTTATACAAATAAAGCTATATTGAATAACAACAAGTCTTTGAATACTACCCCAAATAAATTATATTGAATAACAACAAGTCTTTAAATACTAATATCCTAAAAAAAGATAAAATATAATTATAAACTTAATTTATAAGCATCAATGAGTTAAGATTTAAATAAAGGCATGATAAAATTTTAAAAGACTTAGGATGTTTGTTTCCGTAAAGGGATGATACCGCAATATTATTAATCATGTTCCTTCATCATAGAAATATTTTTTGATTTGAGATCGATGTTAAAGTTTAATATTAATAATATTATTTATTTTAAAAACAAGTGAAAGATCAAAATTTTAAAATATAAATAAATAAACACACACACTCACACACATACATATATAAAACGTCTTTTGAAGGCTTTGAAATGTTGTACTTTCATGTACATGAGCCCGTTTGGATGAGATTAAAAAAAGTAACTTTTATGTATGAAGTGCTTTTAGAACTTTGAAGTGTTGAAAATTATTTTTATAAATAAGCAGTTGAGTGTTTGGATAAAAGTGCTTATGCCGAAGAAATGAGGAAATTTTTGTGAATTTTAGGGTTAAAAGAATAAAAAGGGTAGTTTGGGAATTTAGTTAAAGTATAAGAGATATAGAAGTAATTTCCATGGTAAAAGAAAATGGCTTTAAGCACTTAGAAAAAAAAAGTTAGGAATCCTAACTTTTCCTTTTTGGCTGACTTTAAGAACTTTATGGCTTAAAGTTAACATTAGACAAACAACACAATAAGCTAAAAAGGGCTTATAAGTTGGTTTGACCAACTTATAAGCACATCCAAACGGACTCCATATCTTAGGTTAAAATTGAAGACGAGACTTGTCGGAGTATAGACTTGTCAAAACTCAAAGAAGAGACTTGCAGTATCTATAAAATTGGAGCTTCCATCTTTGCGATTTTGTGACTATAAAATTTGCAATACAAGGGCATCTAACTGATCATACAATCGCCCGAAAGCTATAACTTGGTTTGAAATAGTAAATGAAAGTAAAAATGCAGGGTCTCTATTATTACTCTGAACGCTTAGTAGCTCATCAAAGCTCCCGAGAAAATATCACCTCATACCAAAAATCTACTAGGTCATCCAGTCCTAGGATCTACATAAAAAAGATGCAGTAAGAATAGTATGAGTACAAAATACACGTACTCAATAGACATCATATGTCAACCTAGCAAGATTTAACAACTATGAGCCCGTTTGGATTGGCTTTAAGTTGGTCAAAACCAACTTAAAGCCCATTTTCAGCTTTTGGACGTGTTTGCCTAATGCTAACTTTAAGTCAGAAAGTTCTTAGTTAGGATTCCTAACTTTTTTTTTGTAAGTGCTTAAAGTCATTTTCTTTGACCATGGAAATTACTTTTATATCCCTTATATTTTAATTAAATTTCCAAACTACCCTTTTTATTCTTTTAACCCTAAAATTCACATAATTTTCTTCATTTAAGCACTTTTATCCAAACACTCAACTGCTTATTTATAAAAATAACTTTCAGCACTTTAAAGTTCTAAAAGCACTTCATACATAAAAGTTACTTTTTTTAAGCCCATCCAAACGGGCTCTATATCATAGAAAATGATCTGCTTAACTGTCCAGTAATTCAGAAAATACAAGTATAAACAGCTGATCATAATCATTCAATAAATAACTGCGAACTACAATAATTACATGTATTCAAGAAGTACAAAGTAAAGTAATGATATTAATGCAATGGCTAATGATTCACCAATATATACCTTCTTCATAGTGGCATGCTATGAGACAAGATCCATAGGGGACTCGTGAGGTCCATATACTTTTTCAAAATTATTTTCTTAGGGCTTTTAAACTGATATTTTTCCTCGATATTATCAATAATCAATCATCCTTAACTAATTTCATCGGGTATACATTTCTTATTCTTTCATTTGTATTCTACCAAATCTGTAATCTGTGAAAATGAATATTCATATATGATCATAAAAATAAAAAAAAATTCAAATGCAACAACAATATGAGTATTTCTTTCACAAAATATATTCCGTAAGCTACAAGCCTTTTCAAATAGTGGATTTACTTTTAAAATTGTGTCCTTAGGCCACATTTTCCTTAGTTAAGCAGATTGCTTTCAACACAACGCCCTTAGGCCAATAACCTTCTCAAATAAGTAAATTGATTTCAGAACAGTGCCCTTACGCTAGTAACTTTCTCAAATAAGAAGATTACTTTTAAAACAATGCCTTTGGCTAATAACTTTCTCAAATAAGAAGTGTCACACTCTATTTTCTTGCAAAAAATGGGCCGTGACATCTCTTTTAGAATGTCAAAAGATAAGAGTCACCATCTAACAAATTGATGCGTTAGAACATCATTCTAGACTAAATTACACATAAATTTAATTTATTAGTCTACTCAATTAAAAATTGGATAAGGATTCAAGTGACATAAAAAAAAAGGTGTTAAGCACCTTTCGAGATCCACGAACTGAATTCATTTATTATGTGAGAAAATCAACTGATAAGCAAAAGGCTACTAATATATTAAGATAAAAATGACTGTGATAAAAAAATATTTTTTTATATAGACAAGTGAATTAATTAAGCATAAATTAACTATTAATCAAATAAATAATCTTGGTGATTAAAAAAATTAAAACATGCTTACTTGTTTATTAGTTAAAACGAGTGAGCAAAACTTGGCGTGCAAACTTGATTATGGATACAAGTCTAAACAAATAGGTGATGAATGATGATAACTTATTAAGATCATTTAAGTGAGAAGAAAGAACTTGAAATAAAAAAAGTAAAGATAAATCAATTACTTTCAATAAAAACAATAAAAAGATTGATTAGTTACATATAATTGTTCACGTTGGTTTATACAAATAAAGCTATATTGAATAACAAGATGTCTTTGAATACTACCCCAAATAAATTATATTGAATAACAACAAATTTTCGTAGTTCTGAAAATTAATTGCAATCAAAATAAATAAAAGAAAAAGTTATTTTATTGATGAATCTTTGTAAGTACAATTCTGTTGTTCTCTTGATTCTTCTCTCATAATGTGTTACCCTAATTCGAGGGCCGGCAGTACCGTATTTCTCGAATGTAGGATGATGTAGACTCCCTTGAGATGTGTTTGATCTCCGGAAACATCGAACAACACTTCATCATTTTAATTCGATCTCCGGGAAGAACTCCATTGACCACTCTTTCGAAGAACTATGTAGTTGGTGTTGTAGCTTTTCTAAAATGCTTGTAGAATGTCCTCAGAAAATTATGTAACCCTCCTATTTATAGTTGTAGGAGGGAGGCAGTCCAAATGTGAATGAGCTCTTTTGCCTTCTTCTAATTGGTTCTCGTAAGTCTTCAAGTTTATCACAAATACTATGTGATAAGGTTGGTTTTGATTGACCGTTGGATTTTGACTAGGATCGCCACATCATTTGAACATGTGGCATCTTCTTGTTGGTTTTTAACTTGACTGGAATGCCAAGTCATTTTGACACATGGCATGAGCTTGGGTCTCAAGATGAAATGGACTTTGGACTTGAAGTTAATAAAATGGACTTATGCATTTATGAAACCCAAATTAATTATTCAACCCAAATGAACATGGATTTAATCCAAATTTTGTATGAATTAAATTCAATAAAATTTATGTGTCTACAGATGCTCCCTACTTCAAGGCTTGTCAAGTGTAAATTTATTGAAATGAGACGAGGCTTGAAGTACCCGAAGACAAAGAGACGACACATTTCTTTCTCCCTTCATTTTTTTGTTTGTTTATTCTTTTTTTTGTATATGCGTTCACACTTATTGTGAAGTGTAGCTTGTTCATCATTTCAATTCCAAAAAAGCTTTGATCACTTCCTTTGCAAAAAGTCCATTTTAAAATATAGAGCAGCTATGATTTGTTGTGTATTCAACGTACGTAGGACAATGGGACTTAATTCTTTACACTTACACAAGTGGACATTTAGGCAAAACTTTCATTGCTCCTTCTTGATAAGTATTGGCAATTGAAAACACAATGAACATCTTGTAATTGATTTCCAAGATTTCAGAAAGTACCTGAAGTATTTTTTTCACCAAATTTGTTTACTATGTAAATTCACACCAACCATGTTTTACTTGGACACAACTTCCGAAATCACGATATTCTTGTTCCATTGGAAAGAGGGTTCAAAGAGCTATATTGTATGTAAAAATCAAGGCCGAAGGCTTTTTGAATTGGTACAGATATTGCTTTGAAGGCAGCTCACAGTTCTGTCTTGCTCGTCTCTTCAGCTTCGCGCGTGACAGGGAAAAATTCATATCTTAAGGTAGGAGTATCCAAAAAGTGAACCGTTTGAGGCGTTGGAAATGAAACTTTCAAAGCTAAACATATGTGAAAAATAAATCCTAAATAAAATTGTATTTTGTACAATTTTTTTTTAAGTTGACGTATGAGTAACAAGTGTTTTAAGCTAGGAGATCACGCCTCACAAATCCTTTTCTTTCTTGTTTTTTTTTTCCAGGCTTGCAAGGGAGCTCAATGGGTCTCAATATCAGACAAAGATGATTTACAATATGTGGATGTGCTGTAGTTTTGAGCCATGGTCAACAATCAACACCTTCATGTGAAGGAAAGAGTTGTCATAGTTGATCCCGTCACAAATTTACTCCTTTTCCAAGAATCACACATACTTATTATTCATATTTTCTTGAAGCTCATCATAGACAATTACTAAGGTGATTGGATCCTCTATTTTATTTCAAGGAAGACAACTTCTTTCGTAGAACCTTCAATCAATACTTGCAAAATTAGATAGGGCACTCAAGACAAATTGACAACATGACAGCTTCTGATCATTTTCATGATATAGGATTTTGTAAATGATGATGTATAGTTATCTTCATGTTACTCTTTTTTGTATTCATTGATGCATCAAACTCTTTCAATATTTGAGCAATAAAGTTCTTTTTTTTTAACTTCATCGTAAATTTTATTTTTCTTTCGACTATGGATGCCTTTATATTTCGATATATGAACACATAAACTTGTGATTTGTTTTGAGCCGTACACAGTTTAAACTCATGCGGGCCAGGAGCAACATGCTGTTTAGGCTCGTGCATTAAGGAGCATTTCAACTTGCAGTTTAGGCTCGTGCATCGAGGAGCATTTTGGGGAAGAATTCCATCAATGCAACTGTCCTTCTAACCTTTTGTGATGAAGCATTAATGTACTTCGATTTGGTGTTGGATTTTATGCCTTTGCATATTTGAGGTTGATTAACACTTGATCTTGTGTCGACTTTCGAAAGTAGCAATTTAGAAGTCCTTTGATGCTTTTGTCTTTTGTGTGCGACCAAAGTACAAGTATCATCATTCTTGTCATTAGAGAAGTAATGTACCTTGAGTGTGTTTGTTGTTTTCACCAAGGCAGAAACTTCAACTAGATCAAAATTTCCAAAATGTAGCATGATGACTCCAAGTTTTGGTGATGACACAGGGTGCATAGGTCGTAGAGCTTCTAAAATTGAACATATTTTATGATCAATTTTGGCACTGACATGGTTTGCATTAGCTTCCTCACCATCATCAATGATAATCTTTCCCTCTCGCACTAATGTCATGATCTTTTTCTTCAGAGTGAAGCATTTTGTGGTGTGATGACCGATGATACGGTAAAATTTACAATACTTAGGATTGTCGACTTTGTTAGATTCTTCTGGTCTCTTTAGCTTAGGTAGTAAAATGAATTTATTGGTTAGAAGCTCATCAAGAATCATAGGAATGTCAGAGTCAGGAAAGGGATACACCTTTGCTTGTAACTCTTTCAAGGTTGGTTGATTTTTTACTTCTAGCGCTTGTTGATTTGCAACTGTCTCTCTCAACTTTCGTCTTGTGGATGCCTTTGTAGAAGTCACAGTTATCGTCACAGATTCCTTTTTTGGTATTCGGTGACTCATTGAGTTTTGCAGCTTCTTTTTTCGAATCAAAGACAAATGATGCCTTTTCATAGCTTGCAATGATCAACTCCATGTCATGAGCGCATATAGCTAATTCTTCAAAAGTTTGATTGATGTAATCCATGGCTTATCCTTACTTTGTTTTGTGTTTGTCAACTCCATCATGCTCACTGTGCAACGGATGCTATAAAAATGATTAAGGAATATACTTTGAAGTTGCTCCCAATAGTCAATTGATTGAGGCTCCAAGTCTATGTACCACAAACTTCTTGAAAAGAAGATCACCATGTGTACCAATGCTACTACAAGTCTCAACAAAATGTGTAATGTGTTGCTTGGATTCCCCTTCCCATCAAATTGCTACAACTTTGGTGGTTGAAATCCAATTGGCATCGGTAAGCTTTCAATTCACTTAGAATACGACTTTGAGTATCTTAAAGAACTTTGTGATAGACCACCATATTGAGTTTGATGGTGTTTGCAATCATATCTTGTAGTTGTTGAATCGTTAGAGTAGCTATTGAAGTAGATTGCTCTACACATTGAGATTCAACTAGCTTGGTGGGAGATTCAATATCAACTTTTTCTTGCAGTGCTAGGTTGTGATTTGACTCTCCAAGGCAATAGAGATCTAATTTGCTCATAAGTTTGGTGATTTGAAGATCTTTATCTTCAATAGATTTCTTTAATGCCTCAATAGTTTGCTTCATCACAACATATTATTCGTCGACGTTGACTAAATCAATCATCATGACGTTGACCTTTGTTAAGGTAAATGAATCTGTCGAATCTACAAAATTCTCATAGTTAAAGCCAGTTTGAGAGATTCTATCTTATGGAAATAAATGGATTTCCCCCTCCCCCCAGAAGCTGTAATATGAGATTTACCTTTCTCCAAAGAAATGTAGAACTTTGATTTATTTATGTCGCTAGCTTTGAGATTTGGTGTGCAAAATTTGTTCGCAAAAAATTTCGTAGTTCTGAAAATTAATTGCAATCAAAATAAATAAAAGAAAAAGTTATTTTATTGATGAATCTTTGTGAGTACAATTCTGTTGTTCTCTTGTTTCTTCTCTCATAATATGTTACCCTAATTGAGGGCCGGCAGTACCGTATTTCTCGAATGTAGGATGATGTAGACTCCCTTGAGATGTGTTTGATCTCCGGAAACATCGAACAACACTTCATCATTTCAATTCGATCTCCGGGAAGAACTCCATTGACCGCTCTTTCGAAGAACTATGTAGTTGGTGTTGTAGCTTTTCTAAAATGCTTGTAGAATGTCCTCAGAAAATTATGTAACCCTCCTATTTATAGTTGTAGGAGGGAGGCAGTCCAAATGTGGATGAACTCTTTTGCCTTCTTCTAATTGGTTCTCGTAAGTCTTCAAGTTTATCACAAATACTATGTGATAAGGTTGGTTTTTGATTGACTGTTGGATTTTGACTAGGATCGCCACATCATTTGAACATGTGGCATCCCCTTGTTGGTTTTTAACTTGACTGGAATGTCAAGTCATTTTGACACATGGCATGAGCTTGGGTCTCAAGATGAAATGGACTTTGGACTTGAAGTTAATAAAATGGACTTATGCATTTGTGAAACACAAATTAATTATTCAACCCAAATGAACATGGATTTAATCCAAATTTTGTATGAATTAAATTCAATAAAATTTATGTGTCTACACTGATACCCTAAAAAAACAAAATATAATTATAAACTTAATTTATAAGCATTAATGTGCTTACGATTTAAATAAAGGCATGATAAATTTTAAAAGACTTAAGATGTTTGTTTCTATAAAGAGATGATACTACAATATTATTAATCATGTTCCTTCATTATACAAATATTTTTTGATTTAAGATCGATGTTAAAGTTTAATATTAATAATACTATTTATTTTAAAGACAAGTGAAAGATCAATTTTTTAAAAATATAAATAAACACACACAAATATATATATATATATATATATATATATATATATATATATATATATATATATATATAAAACTTTCAGGTACACATCGACTTAGCTTAAAATTGAAAACTAGACATGTCGAAGTATAGACTTGTCAAAACTCAAAGACGAGACTTGCAGTATCTATAAAATTGGAGCTTCCATCTTTTAGGTACACATCGACTTAGCTTAAAATTGAAGACGAGACTTGTCGGAGTATAGACTTGTCAAAACTCAAAGAAGAGACTTGCAGTATCTATAAAATTGGAGCTTCCATCTTTGCGATTTTGTGACTGTAAAATTTACAATACAAGGGCATCTAACTGATCATACAATCGCCCGAAAGCTATAACTTGGTTTGAAATAGTAAATAAAAGTAAAAATGCAGGGTCTCTATTATTACTCTGAACGCTAAGTAGCTCATCAAAGCTCCCGAGAAAATATCACCTCATACCAAAATTCTACTAGGTCATCCAGTCCTAGGATCTACATAAAAAAGATGCAGTAAGAATAGTATGAGTACAAAATACACGTACTCAATAGACATCATATGTCAACCTAGCAAGATTTAACAACTATATCATAGAAAATGATCTGCTTAACTGTCCAGTAATTCAGAAAAGACAAGTATAAACAGCTGATCAGAATCATTCAATAAATAACTGCGAACTACAATAATTACATGTATTCAAGAAGTACAAAGTAAAGTAATGATATTAATGCAATGGCTAATGATCCACCAATATATACCTTCTTCATAGTGGCATGCTATGAGACAAGATCCATAGGGGACTCGTGAGGTCCATATACTTTTTCAAAATTATTTTCTTAGGGCTTTTAAACTGATATTTTTCCTCGATATTATCAATAATCAATCATCCTTAACTAATTTCATCGGGTATACATTTCTTATTCTTTCATTTGTATTCTACCAAATCTGTAATCTGTGAAAATGAATATTCATATATGATCATAAAAATAAAAAAAAATTCAAATGCAACAACAATATGAGTATTTCTTTCACAAAATATATTCCGTAAGCTACAAGCCTTTTCAAATAGTGGATTTACTTTTAAAATTGTGTCCTTAGGCCACATTTTCCTTAGTTAAGCAGATTGCTTTCAACACAACGACCTTAGGCCAATAACCTTCTCAAATAAGTAAATTGATTTCAGAACAGTGCCCTTACGCTAGTAACTTTCTCAAATAAGAAGATTACTTTTAAAACAATGCCTTTGGCTAATAACTTTCTCAAATAAGAAGTGTCAGACTCTATTTTTCTTGCAAAAAATGGGCAATCCGCGTGACAACTCTTTAACGATGTCAAAAGATAAGAGTCACCATCTAACAAATTGGTGCATTAGAACATCATTCTAGACTAAATTACACATAAATTTAATTTATTAGTCTACGTAATCAGAAATCAGATAAGGATTCAAGTGACGTCAAAAAAAAGGTGTTAAACACCTTTCGAGATCCACAATTGTGGATCCTAGCTAAATTCATTTATTATGTGAGAAAATCAACTGATAAGCAAAAGGCTACTAATATATTAAGCTAAAAATGACTATGTGATACAATTTTTTTTTATATTTTAAGACAAGTGAATAAATTAAGCATAATTTAATTATTAATTAAATAACTAATCTAGGTAATTAAAAAAATTAAAACTTGCTAACTTGTTTATTAGTTAAAACGAGTGAACAAAACTAGGCGTGCGAACTTGATTATTAATACAAGTCTAAATAAATAGGTGATGAATGATGCTAACTTATTAATATCATTTAAGTGAGAAGAAAGAAATTGAACTAATAAAAAAGAGATCTTTGAATACTACCCCAAATAAATTATATTGAATAACAACAAGTCTTTAAATACAAATACCCTAAAATAAGATAAAATATAAATATACATATAAACTTAATTTTTAAGCATTAATGTGCTTATGATTTAAATAAAGGCATGATAAAATTTTAAAAGACTTAAGATGTTTGTTTCTGTAAAGGATGAACCACAATATTATTAATCATTTTCCTTCGTCATAGAAATATTTTTTGATTTAAGATCGCTGTTAAAGTTTAATATTAATAATACTATTTATTTTAAAGACAAGTGAAAGATCATTTTTTTTATAAATATAAATAAATAAACACACACACGTGCGCGCTTAAAATTCAAGAAGAGACTTGTCGGAGTATAGACTTGTCAAAACTCAAAGACAAGACTTGCAATATCTATAAAATTGGAGCTTCCACCTTTGCAATTTTGTGACTACAAATTTTACTGAGCTGATTTGTGAGAGAAGAGATGAAAGACATATTCAATCACATTTGGCATGTCAGATGTCGCGCTCCATTTTTCTCAAAAAATGAATTCAATAATGTGATAACTCTTTTTGAGGAATTAAAAAGAGAAGAGTCGCCACCTAATAAATTAAAGGTACGTTAGGACACCATTCTATAATAAAGGGCATCCCAGTGCACTAAAGCTCCCACTATGCGCAGGGTCCGGGGAAGGGCCCGACCACAAGAGTCTATTATACGCATCCTTACCTTGCATTTCTGCTAAAGGCTGTTTCCAAGGCTTGAACCCGTGACCTCCTGGTCACATGACAATAACTTTACCAATTACTCCATTCTATAATAATTTACAAATAAAAATTAAAAGGGGTCGGATGCAACCGTAGAACGAGTAAGGATTCTAGCAACCTCGAAAGGAAGGACCTTTCGAGGTTCACAAATGCGAATACCAGCCGGATCGTATGAATTATGTGGGGGATTGTGTTTGGCAGTCAGAGATCAATATTTTATTAAATTAAGAAGTGACTAGGTGATAAAACATATAGAACTTTATTTAAGACGAATGAACAAATTAGCATGAATCAATAGAATGACCCTCATGGTCATTTTTGTGTGTTTTGTGTGCTTTTACCATTTTTGTCACAACCCAAAATTTGGGTGTGATGACACTTATCCTTTTCCACCGGACAAGTCAGCCTAACACACTAAATGCAGAAGTAAAATAGAAAATAGTTTAAAATAAGTAAATTAACAACAAAAGCGGATGATCTTAACCAATACAAAATTTCTCCTATAGACTGATTGTCACATTACAAGCCTTATAATACAAGATACTGAAATAAATATAAGTCTCAATCTTTGTCTCTCAAAAGAACAATGTAAAATATAAAGAGGAATAGGAAAGATGGCCGACATTAATAGCTACCTCTTGAATCACCTTAGAAAGCCTCGGGTGGGATATAAGAGAACTGGGTTACTGTCCGAGCTCAAAATCTACACAAGTGTAGATAGCAAGTATGAGTACCCCTGATACGGTACCCAATAAGCGAACGACTAAGAAAAAGCAAAGCTAATAAGAGACACGTACTCCTGTCATACCATCCAACCCCCAGACTACAACCTGCATAAAAATCAGCCTAGTCTAACAGTCCTAACAAGATAGTACAAATATACATATAATTCTCAAAAATAGTGCAACTCAAGTATCAATAGGATCTCATCAGTCAATAATACAGATCAGGGGGATATCAGGGGTAAAACAATCCACAATGGCAAAAGATGTATGATGCAATGTAATGCAATGCAATGTTAAATATAGTGATGCATGTCTTTCCTAAATGATACACATCTGCTGAGTAGCAAGCCTAAACCCACAGAGGTCATTCATGGTCCATGTATCCGCCGGAACCATTTTCCTTCGGTATGGATCATCTCTCGCCGGAACCATTTCCCTTTGGCATTGCCAAAAATATTTCCCTTTAGCATAAACCATTTTCCTTCGGCATAATCCTCGAATCAAATTCCATCTCAAAGTATTAGAACCAATGCAAATAGGCAATGTCCATATAAAATACAATGATGGAATGATAATATTAATCAAGTCAAAACTCATATCACAACAACGTATTAAAGTATCAGTTCATATCGAACACAACATGCTAAATCATCTCATTTGCCATCTATTACCACATTATTCATTATCAAGTACGATTGAACAACAAATAATCCCCAAAATCACTTCTCATTACTTTCAAACATGTAAAACACAAATACATGATCCTACAAGCTTAAGCAAAGGTTTAAAAATTCACTTGCCTTGATTTCAATATAGAACTACTATGAAATCTGAGCTTTACCCTTACAGTGATGTTCCGAATCAAGATAATCTATTCAAGTATGCAATCCCTAAGACAAAACGAGTCTAACGATACCCAAATCAATATTTTTGAAAACTGAGCTAAATCTGACCCGAACAACCCGATTTCGAAAATGAACAGAAAATTCAATTTAAAAATTAGAGTTGAAATCAACCCTTAAACACCAATTTTAAAAACAAAACAAATGTTCTTGGTGAAAACCCCCAAAAATCAAGGTTTAAAATCACGAGTTAGAGGCTAAAATCCAAATATAATCAACGGGTAATGAAAATTATACGTTAAAATAACTTACCCACAAGGTTTCCCATGAGAATCTCCTTGAAATTTCCTTTCCCGAGCTCTCTAAGTCCGCCAATGGAGGAATTGAGTCTTTTCCCATCTTTTTGGAATTAACTATTGCTAGGTCAAAAATGACCCTCCGCGATCGCGGCCAGAGGCCCATGAACGCGTAAGCTTCCCACTTTGCCTATCACGAACATGGTGGAGGGCCCATGAATGTGAAGGCTTCACACTCAGACTTCCGCGATCGTGGTTGACATCTTGCAAATGCAAAGTTCAAGGCACAAGACCCTTCGTGAATGCGGACAAACTCTGCGAATGCTATGCACACGCACCAGACACCAGAATAACAAATTCACACCGAAGCTGAAACACAGATTGGGCCCTCAAAATTCATTCAGAATCCTGATTACACAAACTATATATCCTACTATACTAAGTTCATCGTTCAAGACTCAATGGAACTTTCAAAATTCGAATTCGAGGTCTCCTTGACCCAAAAATCAAAAAGTTACAACTAAACTAACTCAGGCCTCCAAAATACCAAAACAAGCTTGAGACCTCAAAAAATTCAACCAAAGTCGTTACTAGACCTAAAATCATCCCCCGAATCTAACAGAATCATCGGAATTCCATTCCGAATATCGAAACTTTAAAAGTTGATCAAAGTCAAATTTTGGCCTAAAATTTCTCAAATTTTCAACTCAAGACCTCAAATCTCCATTACAACTGGAATTCTGATTCCGTAACCTCTCCTTGAGCAAATTCCATTTTCATAGCTGCTGAAATCGATAAACTTTCATTTCGATACTTGTAGCTTCAATTGGTCCCAAATACCACTTTTGAACAACTTAAGGCTTATGAAAACTCAAAATTTTCAAAACTCAACTTTTTCATAAAATCTTCACAAAACCAATATTTGATACTAATCAGAAATGACTCAGGGCAACTATAGAGTGGGGTAAAATGGTTATTTTGCAAAAAAATCCAAAAAAGATCTTCAAGATCATTACATCATCCACCACTAAAAACCATGTTCGTCCTTGAACATAAAGTAGGAGAAAGAAGGATACTCGATGCTACCAAGAGTACGAGGCATAAACTCCAAGATGGGTATTTGTCTTATCCAAGTGAACTAATCCTTAGACCATATCATCCGAAACCACTACCAAATTAAACTTTCAAATCAAACTTTGGCGGATCTACAAGTCAGGTGTAATTCCAAGTCACGAACTAATCTATGAACTAGTCTAAATCGAACTCCTCAAAATCACAACATAACCATCAGGAAAAATTCTTCATTACATAACGATGAGAAAACTTCTGAACCAATACCCCCTTAAATTAGGGGTGGGCCTGAATTAGCAACTGACCTCTCATAACACACAAACCTTTAAAGATTCTAGTAGAATTCTTTTCTCACAACCAACTCTTTCGACAATCTTAAATTATACAAATCAGATTCATAGACATCGGTTATTCATCACTGGGAAATTGAATCTATATGACCCAAAGAATGAAATGGTCAAGCAACCATCTAGCGAGAGATACCCCCAAGCATACATAACCTCAAACAACACTATCAAACCTGCGAGATCAGTAGCTATGATTGTAAACAACCACTTAGAGCAATAGAACTAGGCCTAATGACCCCTCACATTCAATTATACATAGTCGAAACATGAACTCAATAATCAGGTGTACCATAAGAATGCCATTCACTACAAATATATATGGTAGGTCTTCTATAAGTTCTCACAAGAAAGACGACACTTGTAGAATTTCCAAAAACCTTCAACTGCTCTTAGGAAAAAACAAATCCGCTGTATCAAAACTAATCAAACATGTGCAAGCATCTTAACCTACCAAGAGGGCATGGATCGGTACATACGATCCACCACTAAGAATCTATCCATGGAAGTAAAAGCACGCATGTGCATATACATAACATCATACTCCAAATCATATCTAAAACAAAGTAGGTGTACACATAAGAGTGTACATAACCAAAGTCTAATAACACAAGATATTCCTTCTATAGTGTCCATAGCACGTATTCCCATTCATCTGATTTCATAATAACCCAGCCTGATCTCATAACAGTCGTAGACATACTCAATTTATCAACTTCCACATATTCCTTATAGTACTCCATTGAAGCCAACAGTCTTAATACTATCAGAACATCATGATCACACTGGCCAGTTACTTTACTCTCAGACCGTCACTAGTATCCAGGTCCTTTTAGAGGCACATTGTTGTCTCCAAATTTTAGACTACATACCTCTCTTTTCCCATTTAAGCATCCTATGACAGGTACATGTACAGATCCCACCCAATATTTATAATCCAAATTTCAAATATCATAATACTCTTTCATTGAGATTAAACTATTGAATCACGACTAATATCAATCCTATGCAATCATATACTTACCCAATTTCAACTACTATTTAACCCAACATGTACCTCATGCCAAAACTTAGAGGAATTCTTGTCCCCCAATAATTCATTATACTATGAGCACATAACTTCCAATTACTGTCAAGTATCAATGTAATGCATCACAACAATCTAGGTAGGACCATCAATAGAACTAGCACTATCATGACCCAAGTCTCTTAGCATTAGTTAGCCTTTCATAGGTAATGACAATAAATAATAAGTGAAAATAAAAAGGGAATGGTACTAAGGGAGAACATCATAGAATAAGAGTCATTATCAACCTCAAATCATAATCCATTTGTGTCCAAACATACCTCTACATATAGACTTGGGAGGGGATAAGACATGTCTTTGCTCACTTCAATCAAAATGAAAATACGTACCATGAAAGGTATCCAAAAGTCTTTACATAACATAATCTAGGAAAGTAAAGGAATATTATTCCCAAAACATGGTAACTCACCAAAATGATAGCCTTCAACGAACTCAACTAGCCACATGGAGGTGAATAAGGAGCAACGCCGGTCCCTACATGGTGATATCATATAGGCAAAAGAGTATGCCTTAGTAATTTGAATGTACTAAGTATGTAGGCATGCAATTCAATAAAAATGTTCAAGCATTATAAGGTAAAGTACATGGGTAGATGCATGCATGGGCAATCAATTTGAATAACACTTGAAATGTTCATTTTGTGGGAAGATGACTACAACCAACATCTAAGACCATGCGAGCTATTACATGAAATCCAACATAACCCCCTACATTGTCATGGGGAGAGTACTTGCCGAGTAGAACTCCATAAAACTTCTTTCATTTCTTTACCATTTAGGGCTATTTATGGATCCACTAGCCTAAGTCTACAAGGGCTTCTATGTTGGCACATAGTTAATAAGATAAGGGGTTACTACTAGAATATTTTGGTGCTAAGTCAATCCCACAGAATAGTTTAATATAATATAAGAACATAATCATTTACATAGTTTTAGATCATCAAAACATCATTCGATAGAATAGCTTATTAAAACTCTTCTTTGATTCACATAAGTTAGAATTGACCTTTCATAAGTAGAATCCATCATTTCATAATCATTTCATCATTTTTTTCATTTTGTAAGACTCCTTTGATCATTGAAATTACTTTCATAAACATTTATTTGGAGTCAAAAGCTTTCAATTCAAACTTCATTGAAAATATAGTAAAACTAGGTGGGTTATATTCAATCCAACTTTCAAATCATTAAAATCAATGCTAGCATGCATGAGAGTAATAGAATGCATCAATTAAAACATACTTGAAAACAACCCACCAATTCACTTTAAAACCCTTTTCATGCCTTCATATAAGGGCCTTTGGTAAATCAACCATTCCATGAATCAAGAGTCAATATAAGTTTAGAAAGGTAAATAAACTTCAAATACACAATAATCTAAGTATTTGGAATCACGATGTGAAAACCCATAAAATCCACAATTTAAATTGAACTATTACGTTTAGAAAATACTTGGATTCCATGGGTGGAAGAACCCATGAATAAAGACCCACATACCTTGCGGAATAAATCCCTAATGCAACTTTTGAAATTAGAGACTTGGAGACCTTGGGAATGAAACCCTAGCTTTCCTTGGTGAAGAAGAAGACCTTGAGAGGAGGAAGGGCTTAGGGTCACTTAGATAGGTTAGATTCAGTCCCCAAAATGACCTCACTTAAATGTTAAAATATAGAAAAAGACCAAAATTCCCTCTTAAAAACTGGCCAGAACTGACCCTACGACTGGTCCTTATGACTAGTAGGACCCTCTACGACTCATAGAGAGGACACATCCTACAGGGTATGAGAAATGCCCTGAGAAATGGCCCCCAAGACTTCCTTTATGACTCGTCTCTATGAGTCATAGACACTTCTATGATTCGTAAAAGTATCTCATCCTGTAGTGTCTAAGAAAACCTTGAGGACTGAGTCTCTGAAGTTTCTTAACGAGTCATTTCAATGAATTGTCTAAACTTTTATGAGTCGTAACTTGACTCGTAGACTCACTTCTTCCCTTAGCCAAAATTTCCAACCTCATCATTAAACCTATGAGCCACTGTTATGACTCGTAGGAGCTTCTATGGCTCATAGGTTGAGTCATTGACACTGATACCAGTCCATTTTTCCATGTCTTTCCATCATTTTGACTTTTTGACTTATGGGGTCTTACAATTATTCTAGCTTAAAATCCTCAATAACTATGTTGAACTATATCCCATCATGTAATGTATCCATACGCCACCTACCAAAGGTTTTTTGCAACTAACCCCCACATAAAATAAACAGAATCTTTGATACCTCTCTATTTGTCACCCAAACCAAAGATAAACCTTTATAAAAGTCGTCATTATATCCCTCATCAGTCTGTACCGAACCAGTCCATGTTGTATAGTCATATATGAACTCAATAGCAAAAACACATTCAATCTTCAACTTTGAACCAAAGGATTTACACCTGAGGTCTTATTCCTTCACATTTCTTAGCTTGTATCCATCGCACAATATTACCAGGACATTCAAAACTCTTAACTTATACTCATGACCCAATACCAAATGGTTGAACTCTTTGATGAATTAGACTCGTGTTCTTTTCCTTAACTTATTTATCATGATAATTTCTTGGCCAAACATCCACAACAGATTACCTTTTACCTTAAATCAAACTTGTCAAATGAAGACTTCATCGAACTCTTTTACAATCGAAAGTAATAAACTCCATAACTCGAACCATGCACAAGTTCTCCCAAATGCTCAATAATCGGCACAATCGATTATTCCTTACCTTGCCAATTCGTACCTTGACAAAAACCAGCCAACCCGAATGTAGACTTACGATACAAAACTTGAATTTCAATTCAAATCATGTAACCAATCCCCTTATTAATCAACATTAGCCTATACCTTGAAGATCTCATGCAATCACACACCTTAGTTTATCTTCAAACACTTTTACGTTGATCTTACCTTGTCCGTCATTGGGAACCCAAATCCTGCCACTCGTCAGACTCGAAACCACTATAGAACTTAGCACAATACTAGAGTCGAATGTCCGTAGACTTTACCTCCAAAGCATACTCAATGCGACTGATGAACACCGGGTATTATCTCCATAACACGAGCAAGATGGACAATGACATGTGTTTCTGAATCTAATTCATCAACCTCCAGAAGATAAATCATTGTCCTTTACAACCAAAATGAATATATTTCTCTCGAATCTTCCCAAAGGTCAAACTGCACCCCATTAGACTTTATAAGTTGAAATCTTTTTGATTATACTCGAGCATTTTCCAATACATCATACACTCTCCATACACTATGCTACCTGTCAAGTAGTACCAAACCTCAACCTTAGCTGCAAGTCATCTTTGCCATACTGTGTCTTGTTAACCGGAAGCCTTTATCACGTAGATGCATTTTAATCATAGAATGCCCCAAACTCTTATTACTATGCTTAGTAACCATTGCCATCATCTCGAAGTCACCCTATCATCAACATAATACTTTAAACCAGTTATACTAACCAATCCAAAGTACCAACCCAATTTTAATCATACTTCCTCACTAAAAATCCTTAATTGCCTTCACATAGGTATACTCATTGGGACTCTCTTTACCTATAGCTTATTAGTTTAATATCAGTCTATTCCTTTTGGCTCGTCATGAAGTCATCAGTCCCCAATGTAAACGTGTCAACCTAAGTGTTGTACCTTTCCAAAGAGACAAGATAGGATCGATTCACTCGATCCACCACTATAACTTTCCTTATAATTAATGCCATACTTAAGCATTCATAGTAACAACCACTTGATTTCTCAACAGAGAATGCAACATCAAATCTAATTACACGAACAAGTGAAATGGCTAATAACTTCTTAGATGTCTCGCTTCCATATATCACTAGTACTATATCATGAACACCCTCTAGATCCACGACTAGAACACACCATATCAATTGAGAAGACTGTACTCAAATGACCCGCACATTTATGCACATTAAATACCTGCAACATTACCAAAGCATTTCAATCTATGGTCGAAAATAATATGCACCATTCCATAAGTCAAATCGATAGCAGAAGCAACACAACCCATAACCCTAACTAAGAGAACATAAGTACCGTCGTAGCAGTCATTTCATGACCCTTTCAGATATACGTTCACTCTATAAAACCATAGTAGAAATTTTAACCTCAGTTGGCATAACGTTATCATCATAATACATTATGCAACACATTTCTTTATGATGAACTTCACAGACTATAGTCTCCCAAAGTCACAATGTTCTCAACATAGTCATTCTCTTAATTATACCATTCTTAATTGTCAATCTTCAGATATCGTATAAGCCATACACATGCTATTTTTCGTTGTTGTATTACAAACTAGACAGGGTGATATGTTTATGAATCCTCTCAACCATTGCTCATCTTTTAATACCATAAATTCAAAACACATCACTAGAACACAACCGCACTCACTCATTTCAAATAATAGATTATTCCAAGTCTAACTACACATTCTTTCCATAATTCTATCACCTCCGCCTTAAAACTTGATCTAACACCAAAATCATGCGATGACACCTTTATTGCAGAAATGCAGGGCCAAGCACAAGTCATCATAATAAGAGAAAGGATGAAGTGAAACGATGGAAATTAGGTAGGACCAGAGACGTATGAGAGAGAATCAATAAGTAAAGATCCTTTCCTCAAAGTCACCATAGATTCTCAAAGATAAGTACAGAAGTCTCCGTACCGATCTTCGAGACACTACTTAGAATTGGCTTATACATATGTGACCTATGAACCTGGGGCTCTATTACCTTTCCCACCGGACAAGTCAGCCTAATCCATTAAATGCGAAAGTAAAGCAAGAAAATAAGTAAATTAACAACAATAGAGGAAGATCTTAACCAATACAAAATTTACCTCACAGATTTATTGTCACATGAATAAGCCTTCTAATATATGATACTGAAATAAATACAAGTCTCAATCTTTGTCACTCGAATAGAATAATGTAAAAAAATAAGAAAGATGGCCGACATCAATAGTTACATCTCGAATCACCTTAGAAAGCCTCGGATGGGAGATAAGAGAATCGGGTCACTGTTTGGGCTCAGACCCTACACGTTTAGATAGCAAGGGTGAGTACCTCCAATACGGTACCCAACAAGCAAATGATTAAGATGAAGCTAATTTAATAATATACACGTACTCCTGTCATACCATCCAACCCCTAGACTACAACCTGCATGCAAATCAACCAAGTCTAACAGTTCTAACAACATAGTACAGATATACATATAAGTCTCCACAATAGTGCAACTCAAGTATCAATAGGATCTCACTAGTCAATAATACAGATCAGGGGGATATTAGGGGTAAAATAGTCCACAATAGCAAAAGATGTATGATGCAATATAATGCAATGCAATTTTATATATAGTGATGCATGTTTGTCCCAAATGATACACATCCACTGACTAGTAGGCCGGAACCCATGGGAGCCACATATGGACCATGTATTCGCCGAAACTATTTTACTTTGGCATAAATCATCTCTCCCTAGAACCATTTACCTATGGCATTTCCATAATCATTTCACTTTGGCATAAATCATCTCTCGTTGGAATCATTTCCCTTTAGAATAATCCTTTAATCAAATTCCATCTTAAAGTATCAGAACTAATGAAAATAGGCAATGTATATGTAAAATACAATGATGGAATGATAATACTAATCAAGTCAACTTATATCACAAAAACATATTCAAATATTCACAATAAGCCAAGTATCAATGCATATCGAACACAACATGCTATATCATCTCATTTGCCATCTATTACCCTATTATTCATTATCAAGTCCAATTGAATATCAAATAATCCCCAAAATTACTTCCCATTACTTCCAAACATGTAAGACACAAATACATGATCCTACAAGCTTAAGCAAAGGTTTAGAAATTCACTTGCCTCGATTTCAATCTCGAACTATTTCAGAATCTGAGCTTTACCCTTATGCCGACATTGTGAATCAAGATAATATATTCAAGTATGAAATCCCAATGAGAACATGAGCCTAAAGATGCCCAAATCAACATTTTTGAAAATTGGGTCAAATCTGACCCAAACAATCCAAAATACCTAATTTCAAAAATAAATAGAAAATTCAGAAATTTTTACAAGAAAATGATCTTTAAAGTATTTAGAAACTATTGCTAAAAACCAATTTAAATTTGGAGTTAAAATCAACCCTCAAACACCAATTTAAAGAAACCAAATGTTCTTGGTGAAACCCCCAAAAATCAAGGTTTAATATCATGAGTTAGTGGCCAAATTCTGAAGATAATCAACGGGTAATGAAAAATATACGTTAAAATAACTTATCCACAAGGTTTACCATGAGAATATCCTTGAAATTTCCTTTCCCGAGTTCTCTAAGTCCAATAATGGAGGAATTAGGTCTTTTCCCATCTTTTGGGAATTAACTGCTGCTAGGTCAAAAATGACCCTCCGCAATTGCGGATGCTTCCCATTTTGACAATCATGAACGCAGTGAAGGGCTTGCGAACACGTAGGCTTCACACACAGCCTTCTGTGATAGTGGTTGAGCTCCCGTTAATGCAAAGGTCAAGCTACAAGACCCTTTGTAAACGTAGACAAGCTCCACGAACATGATGCACACGCACCAGACACAAGAACAACAAATTCACACCTTTGCTAAAACATGGATTGTACCCTTGGGATTCATTCTGAATCCTGATTACACAAGCTATATATTCTACTAAACTAAACTCAACATTCCGGACTCAATGGAACTATTAGAATTCAAATTTGAAGTCTCCTTGACCCAAAACTCAAAAAGTCGCAACTAAACTAACTTAGGCCTTTAAAATATCAAAATGAAATCAGGACTCAAAAATTTAACCAAAGCCACTCCTAAACCTAATATCATCCTCCAAATCCAACGGAGTTATCAGAATTCCATTCCAAACATAGGAACTCCAAAATTCGACCAAAGTCAACCCTTGGCCTAAAATTTCTTAAATTTTCAACTTAAGACCTCAAATCTTTGTTACAACTCCAATTCTGATTCCGTAACCTCTCTTAGACAAAATTCCACATTCCATAGCTGTTGGAATTGATAAAATTCTTTTTCGAGACTCATAGCTCCGGTTGGTCCCAAATACCACCTTTGAACAACTTAAGACTTATGAAAACTCAAAATTTTTAAAACCCAACTTTTTCATAGAATATTCCCCTAACCAACACTCGATACTAATAAAAAAAGACTCTAGAAAACTATAGAGAGGGGTAAAATGGTTATTTTGTAAATATTTCGATAAATTACCTTTAGGGTGATTATAATTTTCCCCCATTTCATAGCTTTCTTGTAGCATTTATATGGTGTTGGGATGTGTGGTACATTTATCGAGAAAGTCGAATGAGTTTTGAGTGGGTTTGGCCATTTTTGAGGCTTAATATTTAAAGAGTTGACTTCCGTCAACATCTAGAGATTCTGATGTTGGATAAATATTTTGTTAGTTCCATCAGCTCTGGAAGGGTCATTTTAGTTTGGTGTGATGATTGGTTTGGGTTTCTGGAATTTTATTTTGAGTTTGTGCAATTAGGCATTTTAGCTATGGAGTTTTGGCTAAAGTTTGACTTCGATCAACATTCTTGGTAAACATGCTCAGATTAAAATTTCATCAGTGTAGTTAGCTTTGGAACGCCGAGTTTAGTCTAAAACTACCTTTGGTTTGGTTGCTGAGGCTTTTAGAATTAGGTGTTTTACTTGTAAATTCTTTGTAAGTGTTCATTTGGGTCAATATTTTGACAAATCAACCTCTGTTGGTTCTTTTGATAATTTTGTTGAGTTTAAAATATTGTTTTTGATAGTGTAGCATAGTTTGTTTGCATCGATTGGGTTCTGAACAAATTTTCATCCCCCGTTGTGGTGATTTTCAGTTGGTGAGCTGTTGATGCAACTTAATTTTGTTCTCTATGTTTGCTGGCCCTTGGAAACATTTATGGAGGTTTGGCTGTGGTGTTCTCCATATTTGTAGTGTGGGCTCTGCATTTGTAGAGGTTTAGGGGCCTGGGCACAGTGATCGCAGGATAGCCTCCGCGTTCATGTAGTCCAAATCACCTGGCACTTCAAATTTTAACAAACTCATTTCATCATGCAGTCTCATCTTTTAGACTTGGTGTTTTGGCGATTCAGAGAGTAATTCTTGTCCAACTTGATTGATGCTTATTGGGTTGCATGGGGGACTCACATGGGCATGTTCTAGGGGTGATAATTCTTCCGTTTACCTTTGTAATTCCTGTTAATTTCTCTCTTAAATTCTGATTTTTGATCCTTTGGAGCCTATATAATGGTGGGACTGATTTGGCTTGATTATTGCTCCGATTGTGCCCATTTTGGGGGTACAAGTTTCTTGAGCTTATCGGGACCTTGTGACAGAGTCATTTTTGCAATTTTTTGTGTGGGTCCGAAGTCTAATTTTAGTCCATTTCCTATTCCAAATTTGTTAAATCAATATGATTTGATGTTCTCTTTGCTAATTTTATAGCATAGCACCATTTTAGGGCTGCTTGGAAAGGAAAAACTTCAGAATAGAGGTTCAGTTGCGGTTTTGTCTTTGAGGTAGGTTATGGTTTCTTGTTCTAAAGTTGACCCATTTAGTTATATATATATTTGAGTAGTATAATCATTAGAAAGGTTTTAGGTGGTGATTTTAGGATTTCATGCTCCTTAGAATTTGAATTGGCCATTTTCGGGTGTTTTAGCTAGTAAGCCTTAGCCTAGGTTGATCCTTGATCTTGTATTGCAAGTTTAGCTCCTAAGAAAGCTTGTAGGTGATATGAAAATTAGCTTTTTATGTGTTTATTTTGAAATGTTTATATGCTTTGTGTTGGTTATTGGTTTTTATAATTTTATTGATTGTACTGGTTGGCCTGAGGCCTTGAACTTGGACTGGCTGAAGATCCAGGTTAGTACTACTGCTCTGTAATGAGTGTTTACCTACTTTTTGTGAGATGTGATGTGTTGATATTAACTGGATTTTATGTGAATTGCATATGTGTAATACCCCAAAGAATCCTGGAATAGACCCTTAAAGGAATATAAAGAAAAAGCTAAATGTTTTGCATTAGATGACCTGATGGGTGACACCTACAACCCATAGAAGCTCCTATCGACCGTAGGAGGGGCTTGTAGGTCCTTCCAACACTTGGTAATTTTTTAAAAGTTGTAGGAAACTACTACGAATGGATTCTACGACCCATAGAAGTTTTTATAGATCGTAAGAAAAGTCCATAGGAGTAGCCCCTGAGGCCTAGTTGATAGTCTCCTTCCACGAGCCTACTCTACGACCTGTCAAAAGGGTCTATGACCCATAGATGGGACTCGTAACCCAATGTCACATTCCAGTAGCTTCTAAAATATGTACCCAAGTTACACAATTAGGGTCTACAAACCATAGCAAGGTCTATAAACCGTAGAAGGGTCTGTAGACCCCAACCCTTATGAGAGGTTAATCACAACATTGGACAAAGTTTGTCCTTGTTCCCTACATTTTCATTCAATCAGTATGAGTTAAAGTTTGAGTTTAACCTTCTTAAATTGTGTTTTTGATTTAAGTATGTTACTTCCTATTGAGTTCTCTATATATTTAATTCCATTGATATTTTTCCTGCACTTCGAGTTCATCCATTGTTGTTCATGTTCATAATTCATGTGAACCCTAATTGAGTACCTATAACTACTTCTTATTATTCATTGATTGATTTGAAGCATAATATATTTTCATATCTTAATTGAAAAAATAGTTTGAGCATATTATATTACTTGAGTTCATAAAGTCTTTCATTCACCGATTTTGAGCAAGATCCTTAAAGAGTCTAAATGAGTTTGAGTAATTATGCCTTTATTTATCTTGAGACTAAGTTTGGAAGCAAAAGCTATTATCTTAATGCATATAATGAGTTTGAAAAGTATAAGTATTTTAAATAGAATGTCTTGAGTTTGAGAAAATTTGAGTTAAACTAAGTAAAGTCCAATAAGACTAAATGAGTTATTATTTTAAGTAATTTTACTCACTTGAGTATATGAGAATTACTGCATATTATTTTGACAGTAGTATTGAGCACCGATTTGGGTAAGAGTTTAGATAAATCAAATTCCATAAACTACGTAGCCAACATAGGATAGGATCGTGTCATTGTTCGGTCGATTGCTCACTTCAGTACCTGGTTTGGACTTTATTTGGATCCACAAGTTGAGATTGCGTCCCTTACTCTGGCAAAGTATTGGCCGGCTCTGGCAATGAGAGAAGTTCTTTGTATCATCACGAGGCTCATAGTGATGGTTGTTTTATTAGAGAAACTCCTTAAAGAGTAAACCTGATTTTTATACTAAGTTGCTTTCACTGGTTTATATTTGTAAAGAATTGACTTAATTTTCATATTACATGCTTTGTTGAGTTGAGTATTCAGTGAGTTTTTCCTTTCAGCTATTTTACAAATCGTACATTCCATGTACTGACGCTATTTAATGCTACATCATTTTATAATGCAGATACATGTGTTAGAGATCCTCAATAGGCGCATCGTTAAAGATCATATTCATCCAGCTTGTTATTGAGACCTCCTTGAGTTCGGATGAGCTCCTTTAGTTTCTTAATTCATTCTTTTTTATTAGTCTTTGAGGTAGTTGTGGGTCTTCCCAGTACCTATTTTATGAGTTTTAGAGGCCTCATAATAGAGATAGAATTGAGTCGGTTAGTCTTTCAGAGCATGCTTTAGCAGTTTTTCATTTCTTATGCTTTAAACTATGAGTTATCATATTAACAAACTTATTTTTAGATCTTCTTGAGTTTACTTTTAATATACTTCAAATGCTCACCTATTTTGATATTCTTTTATTGAGTTGAGTCTTCCGCTGAGTAGTTAGCTAGGCCAAGGGTTCGCTTGAAAACCAACAATGGTTTCTGTGTGCCAGCCACGCCTAGGGTGTATACTCAAGGTGTGACAAACTTGATATTAGAGAATGGTTTTCAAGAGTCCTAGGATATGTATGAAGACAAGTATAGTAGAGTCCTCCTTATCGGTGTGATGCAAGCCACATATATAAATGGGAGGATAGAGGACTTTAGGAATTGTCTCACTTCTTTCATACTCCAATTTCATTCGATAAAGTTTAACTCTACAAAATCTCCTTCTAACTAGTGCATTACACATTTTTAGATCATGCCTTTAAAACACACTTTTAGTTAGAGGAATGTTGCCAACAAAGAGATCCCACTTGCTACTATGCCTTAATCATCTGGAATGCAGACAAAGAACAGGGCTCGAGAAGATGAGCCTGAAAATGATAATGAAAATCAAGTGGTTCCATCGACATGTACTGCTCAACCTATAATTACTTCTAAGGTAGAGTTCAGAAGAGTTATTACTATGCTCACTCAGTTGACGGCTGCTTAGTCAGATCATCAGAGTAGTACAGTCCCTATGTCTAGTTCTCAAGAGCCTTCAACTGCTATAAGGATTAAAGACTTCTTGAGGATGAACCCATCAATCTTCGCTGGTCCAAGGTTGAGGAGGATCCTCAAAACTTCAGAGATGAAATATGGAAAATCCTCAAGGCTATACATGCGACAGAGATTGAGAGAGTTGATCTGCTCTCCTATCATGTTAAGGATGTGGCCAATGTTTGGTACAACTAATGAGAGGAGAGTTATGGTGAGGATTTTGAGTTTTCTGTTTGGAATGAGTTCGAGAGTGCATTCTCTAGGACCCCAGAAGTTTGAAGAGTTGGAAAATAAAGTTTAAAGGGTATTTTTCTGAAAATCTTAGCTTTTGCACCAGGTGACCTCCACAGGATCAATTCGCGAGCTTTGAACACGAGTACTGGCCATATTGGCCATTATGGTGGAGACCTGGAACTCAGGTGATCAGGGGAGGGGTTCACAACAGAGACCACGATCTGTGGTAAGCACCACGAGCTGTGGTGCTTTCCGTGGTAGACACCCCTTGAGAGCCCTCAAATCCCAGCTTTAGTTAGTCACCATGACCACCACCACAAGCCATGGCAACGTTCACAGGCCATGGTGGGTCCCCCTGTATAGGTGAATTTTAGTTTTTAAGTTGGGGGTATTTTGGTCATTTTCTATGTTTTTATAAATGAATGTGGATGGTTTTTGAGAGTTTATTCTAACCTATTAACTAACCCAAGTCCTTCTAACCCTCTCATTTGCACCCAAACACTTTAAATCAAAATCTTCTCTCTAAAAGTGTGCTCTCCAAGTCACCTTCTTCCTGAAGCAAATTCTAAGGATTTCTTCAAGGTCAAGCTTCAATTCTCTGCAATTTAAGGCTTCTAAAGGTTAAGGTTTGTGGGAATTCATCCTTGGGTCCTTTCACCCAAGGAATCCCAAAGATTTTTTCTCAAATATCTTATGATTTCTCCTTCTAAAAGCCCTATGATTTGCATTGGGTCTTTTTAATTATAATGTATTTCAATGTTATTATCCTACTTATTCATAATTCACATTACATTGCACGATTTCAAGATGAATTTAAAAAACCTATGCTATATGCTAGTTTCAAGTATTTTATGAGTTATGATCATGATTTTTGAGTTATTTCAATGAAAGCTTTATGAATAATGCTCAAAGATGCTGTAGGCAAGAAGTTATGAATGATGTTTCAATGATTCTATAAGTAAAGAACTAATAGTGCAATTATCACAATTTTGCACAATCATATTAAATAAGTTAAAGGTTGTGATGAAATTTCCTCACACACTCACGATGAAGTTGATAAATGAGCTATTCTTATGTTATGTTTACAAAGATGGATTGATATCTATTTTAATCTTTCTTAAAGATGTTAATGACTATGTTTTCATGAAAGTTCCATTGGGATAAAGACTTTGCACTGAGAGGACTTTAATATGAGGTTTGATCTGGTAGCCATTGTAGATACCCAAGGGAATCCTAGTAGCAAACTTTAGTCCCTAACTACATGGCCCGCATAGATTTAAAGATGCCAATATGGCAAAGCTAGTAGATCCACATATAGAAAACTAAAAGAGAGTACCATGACAAAGTATGCCTTATAAGATATCCTCCCCCTTCTCGATGTGGGGATCATCGGTTTCCATGTATTAGCTCGCATGGACTTAAGTGTCGATTAATGTCCTAACCCACACTAGTTAAAGAAAAGTTATAAAGTTCTCATGATGACGATGTTTTGATGCATTGACCAATGAGTTTAATGTTTTCATGGATTTAATCATGTTTTAAGGTATTGTTCTTGCATCTCATGATTCATATTGATTACGTTCTATATTTATTATTTATGCAGGCTTCTCATATACTTAGTGCGTTCCATGTAGTAACAAATACTTTTTTCCTATGTTGTATCATAATGTATGATCTGATGTTCACGCTCATCCTACCGTTCATGGCTAGAGCTTATAACATTATATTGGTGGTGATTCCTCATGTTCCAAAGATGTGACACTTTACTTCCTTATGATTTTATGACATTCTTTCATCTCTTATATTGGGCGAACTAGGATCTTGTCTTATGCCCCCATCTAGTAGAGGCATGTTGGATGTTTAGAGTCTATGTTGTCTTTCATTCCAAATTTTGAGACTATGCTTCCGTGTCTATGCTTTAGATTATTTACTTATTTATTTTATGTATGGTCATGAATGATATGCTAAGAGGTTTGGTAGGGGTCTTTTGGAAATTGAATCGCTGTATCACACCTAAGGTATAGCTTGGGTCATGAAAAACTCAGTATCAGAGTAGAAGGTTCTAGTTTTCTAGGGAGTCTAACATGCTGTGTCAAGTAGAGTATTGTTCATCGGTATGAAGCACACCACATCTATGAATAGAAGGCTTGAGGTATTTTAGGAAAAACATCACTTCTTTGATGATGTTATCTTACAATAGAGTTGAATTTTATACAGATTCCTTCTAACTCGCATCCTACGCATTTCAGAATATGTCTTATCAAGAAGAGAACATCCAAAAGATTGATCAAGATGGTAGCCTTTCCACTTCGATAGGCCTATACTCAAGTGACGTTATCTCTAATGTAGAGTTTCATGATGCCATCTTGTTATTGGCTTGAGCTGTGACCGTGCAATTAAATTAACAATTAGTAACTCCTCTAAGAATGAATTTTAAGAAACTGAAATAGATAAGTAAAAGGAATGTTAGGATAGAAAATGACTTTAACCGTCAGAGGATGACAAAGGGGGAAACATCTGGCTCATATGCAAGGAAGAGTGATAGAAAGAAAAAATCCTAACCCTTATGCTATTGGTGTGGTAAGAATCATCTAGGGGAGTGCTTGGCTAACACAAGAAGTTGTTATAGTTGTTACAAGAATGGATATAAGTAGAGGAACTTTCCATTGGCTTTTAGGAAGGGGAGGGAGACTTGTCATCGGGTTGAGCCTAGTGAATCTTTCATTTGCCTGACCCAACAAAGTACTTCATCCGGTATATTGAAAATCTATGACTTTGATATTTATGCATTGTTAGATCCGGATGCTACTCCATGATTTTTCTACTCCTTATCTTGCTATGAAATTCATTGTTAGTCTCGAGATCTTTCTAGAGCCTTTTGATCTATACTCCCATTGATGATTCAATTGTTGCTAAAAGAGTCTATCAAAATTGCCAGTCTTAGTGTTTCATAAAATCACCTAAGCTAATCTTGTAGAGCTTGATATGACCGATTTTGATGTTATTCCCCAGTATGAATTAACTTCATGCATATTATGCTTCCATATATTGTAGGACCCGTGTGGTCAAGTTTAAGTTTCCAAATGAGCTAGTCCTAGGATGGAAAGGTAGTAATTCCGTGTTTAAGGGTCAATTCATCTCATGCCTTAAAGCTCGGAGAATGATTTCTAAGGGTTGCATCTATCATCTAGTTCGGGTTAGAGATACAAATTCTAAAGCTCCTACTCTTGAGTCATTTCCATTTGTTACGGAGTTTTTGAAAGATTTCCCTGATGACCTCCCAGGTATTCCTCCTGAAATGGAAGTAGACTCTAGTATCGATCTTCTTTGTGATACCCAACCTTCATCCTTATCTAATGACCATGATAGAATTGAAAGAGTTAAATAATTATTGAAGGATTACAATATGAGAGTGTTTTATCATTCGAGAAGAGTGAATGTGGTTACCGATGCTCATAGTAGATTGTCCATGAGTGGTGTGGCCCATGTTGAGGATGAAAAGAAAGAGTTAGTTCAAGATGTTCGTAGATTAGCCCGTTTGGGTGTTCTATTGGTTGACTCTGAGAATGGTAGTATTCTTTTTTAAAATAGTTCAGAATCATCATAGATAGCGGATGTAAAGGCAAGGAAAGACATGTATCCAACCTTAGTTGAGTTACGGACAATGGTGGTTGATAACAAGGTTGAGGTTCTCTCATAATGGGGAGATGGAGTAATTCTGTACCAAGGTCAGTTATGTGTTCCAAATATTGATTGCCTAAGAGAAATGATGTTGAGTAATGGCCCTGGCTATCGATATTCCATTTTAAAGTTATAGACATGGATGAAGAGTAAGATAGGATCTTGTTGTGTACGATTGTTGGGTAAAGAGTATATTGGTGTGCCTTTTAGCAGGAGATAATGCAAATATAGATGTAGAGATGCGAAGGTAGACATGAAAATTCTTAAGTGATGTTGACTTCAAAGGAGCCATAAAGTGGTTAGAATGATAGGATTGAATGTATGGTTGTCGTTATGTGAGTGATTGTAGTGGGCTATTGATGATTTCTTTTAGGAGGTTTCGGTTGAAATTTGGGACCGGTAAGTTAAGAGGCTGAGAAATAAGGAAGTTACATACGTTAAAGTGTTACGGAGGAATCAAGAGGTTGAGGGTGCTACACGGGAAGCCAAAGCCGATATGATGTCATGATACCCTCATCTCTTTCCTTCCGTTCCTAGTTGATGTATTTTGTTCCTTCATGATCCATTCAACCCAAACCATGTGTTTCATTCATTCTCATGTTTTCATATGCATTCATTTTCATGAAATGAGTTTTAAAATCATGTTTTAACTTGAGAATGAGTATTTCATGTTTTATGCATTTTACAGATGTTTTGCATTCATGTTGGACTGCTATGATCCTTTCCTATTCTATTTATGCTAGTTTGAGTCCTATTCGAGGATAAATATTTTAAAGGGGGAGATATTGTAAGACCCTTAAAGTTGAAAGAGTCAAAAAACGATGTCTAAAGAGTATTTTCCTAAAACTCTTAGCTTTTACACTAGGTGACCTCCACGGTCTCAGTTCACAAGCCGTAAACATGAGTGCTGGCGATATTGGCCATCGTGGTGGAGCCTTGGAACTCCGGTGATCAGGGGAGGGGTTCACAATAGGGACCAGGGTCCGTGGTGAGCACTATGAGCCATATTGGACACCCCATTGAGACCCCTTAGATCCCAACCCAAGTCACTCACCACGACCACCACCACGGGCCGTGGTGTGGTTCATAAACCATGGTGGGTCCCCCCATCCAAGTGATTTTCAATTTTTAAGTTGGGGGTATTTTTGTCATTCCCTATGTTTTCATAAATGAATATGGATAGTTTTTGTGTTGTCTAGCAAAACATCTACATACATATTGCACTATGATGATGAATACCTTTAGGACGGTCGTCATCCATCCATCATCGGGTGACATTACTCAATTATGACTTCTGCTTAATTCTATGACACTCTTAATTTTTTTCTTTTTTTTGTACGATTCAAAGGGACTATCTATGGCCAAAGAATCAAAAACAAATGTCATGGATCCAAAAACAAACAAACCAAAAAAAACAACTCAATAATAAAAATAAGATAGAGTATTTACAATTGTAAACAAGCATCCCCCCACCCCCACTTAAAATATTGACACTGTCCTTAGTGCCACAAAATATTAGCATAAATGGTAAGTGAGGTAGGAGACTGCCTTGTTTGATCGTCCATCCTTTCAGCATTGCTCAGATCCTCAAGGGCTAAGGGTGGGACCTTCTCTTCCTCGAAATTAGACTCCACATCTAAAGTTGTCCTCCTTTTGTCCTCATCAGTGGGGACATCATCATGGAAGATCACAGAATTTGGGCCCGATTCCAAGGATAACTTTTGCATGAACATTGAGGAGATATTGATTTTCCACCACACTCAATTCAGCCACGGTGGATGGTCGGTATCGTATCCTGTGCCAGAGCATTTCCAAGCCATACATGCAGGACATTTACATCTCATCATGCTTTTCCTAATCCATGGAAGTGAGGGTGGGCCCATAAGTGGTTTCTGGCCCTTTAGTCTTAGTGACATCGAAGGCCTATGAAGTAAGAGGGACCATGTAGTCTAGCGGTTCCTCAGGTACCCCAGCTCATCGAAACAATAGAGTAATTAAGCCTCCAAAGGCATATCCCCTTCCTCTGTGCACCCTGGACTTCCAAATGGTGGACTTTATAACAACACCCACATTTATCTCCATGCCCTTCACGAGGGCGTAAACCAAGCATACCCTTTCCCATGTTACCTCTATAAAGTAGAGCCCAAGGATGAGATAGTGCATCAATATTTTTACCCAGACTCATGCTTCCTTATTCATATCCTTTGGAAGTATAATTCAAAATACTCATAATTTATATCATGAACCCTAGAGATCAAAATAGGAGAATTAATGGGAAAACTCTTTAATTCAATGCAATAACCATCAATTTATATCAAAATAGACTTATGATCATATTTTGAATAATAATTCATGTAATAGGGATAGATATCATAAAATCCATAAAATACCATATTTTAATTTGATAGAAGACCTTGAGAAATTGATTGGCTTCATGGACGAAAGAATCCATGAATCAATACCCATATGCCTTAAGTGAAAATGCCAAATAATTTGGAAGAACTTGAGAGTTTTGATGGAGAGCTTGAGTGAATTTACTTGAATTCTTCAATGGAGTCCTTGAGAGTCTTTTGTAGAGAGAGAAATATTTGAGTAGGTGAATTATGGGAGAATGAATAGAATTAGAGGTTTAGGTCAATTTATAGAGTTGCATTAGGTCCTAAAAACGTCTAGGTTCATTAGATAATATTAGGGAAAAGTATAAAATGCCCTTATTAAAAACCCAACTTGGGCAGAAAATCTTTGCCAGATCCGTGACGCGGACCTGTTGCAGACCTTTCTGTTTCATGTAGTTTCTTTAAAATCTATCTTCCGATATACGGGTCCTAAAAATCCAGTTAGACCTTTTTCCCATAGGTTTTGACCCCCTAATCAAATTTCAAACTCAGATTTTCCAAAAAAGTTAAGGATAATGCATTGCATGAGCGGTCTATTCCCAAGGCATTTCTTACGACACTTGTGCATTTTGAGGAATGTTACATAATCATAACTTCTCATAATCATACTTCAGAACATGTTCATATGAATAGCTCATTAAGGATCTCAAGTCACCCATGAAGGATCCTGAGTCACTTTCTAGGATCTTAAGTCATTCCGTTATTAGATTCTTAAGTTACCTTCAAAGATCTCAAGTCACTCTTTCATTAAACTTTCTTGAAACATCATTAAGCATGCTTTTCATATAATATTATTAGAGTCTTAGGTCACCTTCCTCATTAAGGATCCTAAGTCACTTCTTCATAAACTTGCATGCAACTCATTTTTGAAACATACTTGAAATCGTACTTGTATAGTCATACTTAAAAGCAACATCATGTAATTAGGTAGTAATTCATGCTTAGATAAGAGGTTAAATCACAAATAAAATGTAATTCATGCACTTGAAAGAGTAGTTAATAAGGTGTAGGGCTCAAATACGTAAAAGGGATAACGTAGGGAAGAACAGGGCGATGGCATACTGCTGGCGCGCCGCCCCAGGTCCTGAACTTCAAATACCAGGGCATGGTGCACTGCTAGCATGCCACCCCAGCCCTTGAACTTTAGAGGGTTCTTCTTGGAGCGATGGTGGCGCGCCGCCCCACCCTTTCCCCATAAAAGTTTCAGATTTTCCACCTTTTTTCATGAGTTTGCATCCCCTATACTGAGATCCTAAGCCCTAAATCAAAATATAATGAATATGTATGAAGAATTTATCAATTTATACCAAAAATATATTTGAATTCACAAGATGCATCATAGTTCATGCAATTGGAATTGAAATTTAGAAGGTTTTAAAGATATAATTGAAATTCATGGAAGATTTAAGAAATAGCCAACTCTAATGGTAAGTCTAACCCATATGACACCTTGCCAATACACTTCAAGATTTTATAAGGCCCCATATATCTAGAGCTCAACTTTCCATTCTTACCGAAACAATTACATCCTTCATAGGCGAAACCTTCAAATAGACCCAATCATCCATACTAAACTCAAGGTCTCTTTTTCTATTGTCCGAATAGGACTTTTTGGCGACTTTGGGTAGCCTTTAGCCTATCCCTTAGAAGTCTTACCTTCCCTATAGCATCAAATACCAAATCTCGACCAATCAAGACTACCTCATCTTCTTCAAACCATCCCACCGGAGACCTATATCTTCTCTCATACAAAGATTCAAAAGGAGCCATTTTAATCATAAGTGATAACTATTATTGTAGGAAAACTCAATCAATGGTAGATCCTCATCTCAACTTCCTTTAAAATCAATAACACATGACCTCAACATATCCTCCAGAGTTTGAATCATTCTTTTGGCTTAACCATCTGTTTGAGGATGGAAAATGGTACTTAGCTTGACTCTTGTACCAAGACCCTTTTGGAATGACTTCCAAATATGTGAAGTGAATTGAGTACGTCGATCCGATATATTAGACAAGGGAACACCATGAAGCTTTACCAACTCATGAATATACAACTTAGCATAATCTTCGGCACTATAAGAAGTCTTAACCGATAGAAAATGTGCCAATTTAGTCATTCGGTCTACAACAACCCAAATAGAATCATGTTGCCTTCTAGAAAGTCCATATTCACATTTTCCCATTTTCAAGCAAGGATTACAATAGCTTGAGCTAGACCTCCCGGCCTTTGATGTTTAACTTTCACTTGTTGATAATTAGGACACTTATCATAAACTCCGCTATGTCCTTCTTCATGCCATTCCACTAATACACTTCCCTCAAATCATGATACATCTTGGTGTATTCCGGATGGATAGAATACCGAGAACTATGAGCCTCATTCAATATCAATTTCCTTAGACCATCCACATTAGGGACACACAAGCGACCTTGGTAACGAAGTACCTCATCTCCCCCGGGGAGAAAGCCTCAATGTCTTTTTCAGCAACCGACTTCTTCAATTTAACCAAAACTGGATCATGGTCTTGTTTGTCCTTAACATCTGCCATAAGAGATGATTCCTAGCCATTTTTTATAAGAACACCACTATCCTTAGAATCAACCAAATGAAAATCTAACCAAGCTAATTTATGCACATCCTTCACCAACTCTTTCTTATCTTCAACTACATAAGCAACACTATTCATAGATAACCGACTAAGAGCATCAATTATGATATTATCTTTACTCGGATGGTACAACACACTCACATCATAATCCTTTAGTAGTTTAATCCACCTCCTTTGATTAAGATTCAAATCCCTTTGTCTTAACACATATTGAAAACTTTTGTGGTCGGTGAATATATATATCAACATGCATCCCATATAGATAGTGACACCAAATTTTCAATGCAAACAAAACCACCGCAAGTTCAAGATCATGCGTTGGAGAGTTTCATTCATTCACTTTGAGTTGCCTAGAAGCATACGCTATCACCTTACCATGTTGCATTAATACACATTCCAAACCAATGCGTGAGGTATCACAATAGACAAAAAACTCATTGGAACCTTTCGACAATGTCAAATTAGGAGCTGACATAAGACGATACTTCAATATTTGAAATATCTTCTCACATTCGTTTGACTATTGAAATTTTACTTTCTTTTGAGTCAACTTGGTCAACGGCAAAAAAATAGACAAAAATCTTTCAACAAACCTTCTACAGTATTCGGCTAAGCCCATAAAGCTTATAATATCCAAAAAAGACAAAGGTCTGAGCCAATTCTTTACCGCCTCTATTTTCTTTGGATCAAACATGATACCATCACCGGAAATAATGTGACCAAGGAATGCCATAAACTTCAACCAAAATTTGCATTTACTAAATTTTGCAAATAATTGCTTATCCCTCAAAGTTTGTAACACAATCCTCAAGTGACCCACATGATCTTCCTTATTCTGGAAGTAAATCAAGATATCATCAATAAATACAACCACAAACATATCTAAATACGGCTTGAAAATTTGTTTCGTCTAATCCATGAAAATAGCAAAAGAATTAGTCAACCCAAACAACATGACTAAGAATTCAAAATGACTATACCTTGTTCGAAATACCGTCTTGGGAATATCACACTCCCTTACCTTTAGTTGGTGTACCCAGAGCGGAGATCAATTTTAGAGAAGTAACTTTCCTCTTGCAATTGATCAAACAAACCATCTATTCTTGGAATTGAATATTTGTTCTTATAGTCACCTTATTCAATTACCGATAGTCTATACACATTCAAAGTGACCCATCTTTTTTCTAACAAATAACACGGGAGCACCCCAAGAAAAAAATACTTGGCCTTATGAAGCCTTTATCCAACAAGTCCTTCAATTTCTCTTTTGATTCCTTAAGTTCTGTCGGAGCCATACAGTTAGAAGGAATGGAAATAGGTTAAGTTTCGGGAAGAAGGTCTATACTAAAATCAATTTTTTTAAAAATCCAAATCAACCACTAAAGAACCTATATATTAAAAAACAAAATGGAAACAAGCATGTATCATACAAAAAGGATATGGCCCAATAGTGGCCCAATCCAAAACCAAACAAACGTTAATAAAATTAACAAAAAAATGAGAAAGCTACTTGCAAACAAAATCAAAAAACGAAGTTCCTAAATCTATATGTGATGGAAAAGGAAACCCTTCGAAACCCTCCTTCAATCTTCTAACCAGACCATTAACGATCCTTATCTTCCAATTCAAGAGAGACTATATGCAAATGAAAACCTTAGAGCTCAAAATTCTCAACTCACAGAACAGATATGCGATGAATCCTAGCTTGGATTGAATACACAATAGATGCTTAAAATTCTCACAAGCACCATGTATTCTTGCCCTGTGAAGACTTCTTCAGCTTGAATCTACTCAAATTTATTCGTGTAAGTCGAGGTTGGTAATAAGCTCTTATCCTTTTCTCATAAAAAGACGTGAAATTATGGACCACTCTAACACTTAATTTTTTCTACTGATATTCCATATGTTCATACTAGATTTATCCAGTCCTTGTATTCTAGCTACGACTTTGTTTCTTTATTTTTCCTTGCCCTATATGAATACATTCACCCTAATTCCTTGTCATTTGACAGGTTGAGATCCAAAGGGGCAAATACCACTATCTAAACCACAAGGATATAGAGTTCATGTATTCAATAAGGACTTGTCTTGTATCCCTTCAAAAAAATTTCTATTTGAATTACAAGCACTTAGTTAGATGAAGTACTAGCCAAAATGCCTGATTTGGTACCTTGTAGTTCTAGTATTTGGAATGTGTCTTGCATCCATTGTAATCAGTGACTTTCCTTCTTTTGGTATCTCCTGAATATATTGATATACTATAATTTTTGTACCTGCAAAAGAAAAAATAATGTTAGTGAAAAAATTAGCCACTTTGTTTCCCTCCCTTAGCACATGATTCACCTTCACCTAACCCTTATTCCTCATCTAATTTATCTTCTTAATAATCATACTGATTCTCCATGGTATCTCCCAAATACCATCTAAAATCTTGGTCAAAATTAGTGAGTTAGATTCTAATATCACAGGAATCAGATTCTGATCCAAACAACATTGAAGCCCCTTTTCCGGAGCAATAGTTTCAGCCTCCAAACTAGTTTTCACACCTAAATTATGAGATGCAGCATATATAAATTTTTCTTCCCAATTTTTTGTGCAAAAACCTATTGCACTTATACCCGGGTTTCCTTTTGAAGCCCCATCAGAGTTGCATTTATACATACCACTAGAAGGAGGTTCCCAATAGATCAACTTAGACATCAGGATAGGTTTATAACCTTTAAAAAAATTAATCAACAAAGGCCATTTCTTAGGAATATTTCTCAACCAAGGGTATCTAGTAACAACTAATCTTTATAGATTTCAGTTAATCTCACAAATCATACCTGACCTTGCCATTTTCCCTCCATGTTTCACCTTATTTCTCCTTTTCCAAATATGCCATAAAATCAATAAAGAGATAGCATTAAAAATAGGTTTCAGCTTTGGAACATAATCTGCATCTACCACTTGTAGATTGTGTCCTTTGGTTGTGTAAAAGGGCCCCTCACACCAGTTGCTCTTGCAAAACTACACCAAATACTATTAGAATCAAGGCATGAGATGAAAATATGAATTATGTATGGGTTGATATAAAGTTTATGATCATGCATGTTTTCAAGTGAATTACATAATTTTCAAAGTCAATTGATTATGTAATTGAGTTTTACTCTAAGTTTAAGGTATGAATTTCATGCAAGTTATGAAGTAAGGTGACTTAGGGTCCTATATGGTGACCTAAGTCCTAAAAGGTGACTTAGGGCCCTATGTGGTGACGTAAGTCCTAATGATATAAATTATGTAACTATGATTATAATGATGAAAGGAAAATTCTCACATTACAAGTATGTTATGAAAATGAGCTACTCTATGATTTCAAACCTATAATCATGACTATGATATATGTAATTATCATTTATATTCTATGCATGTATTCCATGGGATTTGACTTAGCACCGAGTGGATGTGAGGTGGGGGACCTACCGAAAGTCTTAGTAGCATCCTCATGTCCCATAAACTGTGTGCCATCATAGGTTGCCTTCATGGCTTAGCTATTAGATCTATATATAGCATATGTATGAACCGCCTAATGGGGTAGAGTCTACCTTGACGAGTAGATTCTCCTTTTCTTCATTGTATGGGAAGACAATGGGATTTCATGTTATAGCTCGCATGGTCTTATTATTGGTTATGGTTCCTATACCACATATGTATGATCTCTTAAGTATGTTATGATTTTGAATTTATGCTTTTAAATGCTTTGGTCAATATGATTTTCTCATGACTTTACTTATTCCATCTTCTTATGTGTTTTACTTGACATTTGCACTCCATGATTTACGTTGCATGTCACACCCTTATACTTAGTACATTCCAATATACTAATGCATACTTTTACCTACATTGTCTCATAATGTAGGGGTTGAGGTTAAAGATCATACTCATCTACATGGCTAGTTAAGCTTCCCTATTCAGCGGCATTGTGGGGAGTCCTCATTTATTGGGGACTAGTTGTTGAGTTAGTTACTATTTCCAAAGACTTTTGTTATGTTTTATATTGAGGGTGAGCTAGGGACATGTTTTAGCCACTGTCCATATTCATGAGTAGAGGCATATAGTTGGATAAATGTTTTGAGTCTATATTGTCATGTGACATTCTTTATTTACTATTCATGATTTAGACTCTCTTCTGATGTTTCTTCTTTTATTTTACCTTGCGTACGCTTATGATATGTACAAGAGGCTTGGTTGAAGTCCTTTGGGGTTTCGATCACAGTGTTACGACTATGCCCTAGGTTGAGTCATGATAGATTATGATTATGATATATATTATGTGGGTTGATATACTTAGCACCGATAGGACTTTGAAGTGGGGGCTCAACCAAAGACTTAGTAGTACCTTCTAGTCCCTTAAACTACGTTGCTACTGTAGGTTGCCTTTATGTCTTAGCTAGTGGATCCACATGTAGCACTCCTTTGCCGAAGGTTTAAACCCTTTTGACTACACACATATTGCAAGCTTTTGTGGTCGGTAAACACATCAACATGCACCCCATAAAGATAATGACGCCAAATTTTCAATGCAAACACAATTGCCGCATGTTCAAGATCATGGGTTGGATAATTTATTTTATGTACTTTGAGTTGCCTAGAGGCATAGTCTATAACCTTACCATGTTGCATCAAGAAACAACCCAAACCAACACGTGAATCATCATAATAAACAACAAACCTATCTGAACCTTCAGACAATGTCAAGATAGGAGCTGACGTAAGACGATCTTTCAATATTTGGAAACTTTTCTCACATTCTTCTGACCATTGAAATTTTACCTTCTTTTGTGTTAACTTAGTTAAAGGCGAAGAAATAGATGAGAACCCTTCAAAAAACCTTCTGTAGTATCCAGCTAAGACCAAAAAGCTTCTAATGTCTGAAGGAGATAATGGTCTAGGCCAATTTTTAACCGCCTCCATTTTCTTTGGATCTACTTTGATCCCATAACCGAACATCACATGGCCAATAAATGCAACCTCTCTTAGACAAAATTTGCACTTCTAAATTTAGCAAATAGTTTCTTTTTCCTCAATGTTTGCAACACAATCCTCAAGTGACCCATATGATCTTCTTCATTTCGAGAGTAAATCAAGATGTCATCAATAAACACCACTACAAATATATCCAAATATGGCTTGAAAATGCGATTCATCAAATCCATGAATGTAGCGGGAGCATTTGTTAGCCCAAAGGACATTACTACAAATTCAAAATGACCATACCTTATCTAAAAGGCCATCTTGGGAATATCACACTCCCTTACCCTCAATTGATGGTAACCGGAATGGAGGTCAATCTTAGAAAAATAGCTTGCTCCTTGTAATTGATCAAACAAGTCATCTATCCTTGGTATTGGATATTTTTTCTTTATGGTGACCATTTCAATTGCCGGTAGTCTATACACATTTGGAGTGACCCATCTTTCTTCCTAACAAATAACACAGGAGCACCCCAAGGTAAAATACTTGGTCTTATAAAACCCTTATCCAACAAATCCTTCAATTGTTCTTTCAACTCCTTAAGTTCTGTCAGAGCCATACGGTAAGGAGGAATAGAGATAGGTTGGGTATCGGGAAAGAGATCTATGCCAAAGTCAATCTCCTTTTCGGGAGGAATGCCGAGCAAATCATTAGGAAATACATCGGAGAACTCATTAACTATAGGGACCGACTCAAGAGTAAGAGTTTTGGAATCAATGTCCCTAACTCATACAATATGATAAATGCACCCTTTGGAAGTCATTTTATGGGCTTTAATACATGAGATGAATCGACCTTTAACCACTGAATCATTTTCCTTCCATTCAAGAATAGGCTCATTAGGAAAGTGAAACTTAACCACATGAGTTCTACAACATATAGATGCGTAAGCAGCATGTAATCAATCCATACCAAGGATGATGTCGAAATCAGTCATATCAAGTTCAACAATTTCACATGGAATAACTTTGTGCAAGACCCACACAAGATAATTTCTATAAGCTCTCTTGGCTAATACCGAGCCACCAACGGGAGTATAAATCGAGAAAGGTTCTATTAATACTTCGGGGTACACATCAAATCCCATAGCAATGTAAGGAGTAATAAAAGACAAGTTGGCACCACGATAAAGAAATGCATATACATCAAAGTTAAAGACTCATAACATACCCGTGACCATATCGGGAGACTCATTAATCTCTTGCCTAGCATGAAGAGCATAGAAGCGGTTGTTGCGTTGGCCACCTTTAGGTTGGGCTTGTGAGCTTTGTTGCACTTGGCCTCCTATAGGACGACCATCTCCACCATTTGTTTCTACAAGAGGGCACTTAGATCTCTTATGGCCCATCTTTCCACATCTATAGAAACCACCCATTCCGATCAAGCACTTTCCTCCATGATTCCTTCCATACTTTGCATATTTTAGAAGAGAAGGGTTACTAGCATTTGCACTTCCTTCTCCTTAAGCTTTAGGGTATGGCACCCTATCCTTAGAAAACTTCTTCCTCGATCTTTGGCCTTGATAAGAGCGTCCACTACTACCAACGGACCTAGTATTGGAGAATCCACCTTCATACCGGGCCCTCTTAGAATCCCTCATCCTTATTTCTTTGAGCTTTTCTCCTTCAATTTGTTCAGCAAAAGTCATAAGCTGAGATATGTCCATCTCCTTAACAAGCATAGCTGTGCGACATTCCTTAGCAACCAAGTTGGACACCCTCAATATGAATTTACTCATTCGGGCCCGTGGATCAGCAACCATTGAAGGAGCATACTTGGATAGCTTAGTAAACTTGAGGGCATAGTCCCTCATCCCCATATTGACTTGTCAAAGATTTATGAACTCCAATGCTTTAGCCTCCCTTAACTCAAGAGGGAAAAGTTGATCAAGGAAAGTCTGAAAGGTTTATTCATGCAAAGTCCCTTACTCTTCAGGCTGGAGTAGGAACATTAGGAGAAGTCACGATACCTAAGTTGATCACCACTCTGGCTAGCATAGTGATAGTAGTTTAGAACTTAGTATTAGTCACTTGGTCCAGTAGAGGACCATTGTCTTGAGGAGGCAGGGGAGCTTGGGCTTTATTAACATTATCTCCCCTTGGAAATGGTGGTCTTTGTGGAACCATCTTTTTGAAAATCGCAAAGAAAGACCATTAGGGAAAACAAGTCTTAGCGTAAACTCTATAGCACGACATGGATCATGAAAGAAGTGAGAATTCCTAAATGCCTCATAGCCTCCTACTCATAAGTGTGGCGCACTTCACACCCATGAATAAGACTCTACTTGATGAGGCATGTTGAACACCCTAGGTCACTTAGAAAACCTTGTGCTCTAATACCAAGTTTGTCACGACCCGACCTAGGGCCTAGTTATAACACAGTGATTGAAACCCCGAAGGGATCCAACCAAGCCTCTTGTACATATCATAAGCATATATAAGGTAAAATATAAAAGTGGAATCATCATAAGAGAGTCTAAAACCATGAATTGAAATTTGAAAATATGTTATGACAACATAGACTCAACTAGATGCCTCTAAATATGAGTCTAGGTAGGAGTTAAGACATGTCCCTAGCTTACCCTCAATATACAATATAACCAAAAGTCTTTTGAAAAGAAAATAGTAACCAACTTGAAACTAGTCCCCGGTAAATGAGGACTCACCACAACACCTTGGGATAGGAACGCCTACTAGTTACGTGGATGATCAGGATCTTCAACCTTAACTCCTACATTATGAGACAATGTAGGCAAAAAGTATTTATTAATACATTGGAATGTACTAAGTATAAGGGCGTGACATGCAACATAAATCAGGGAATGCAAAGGTCAAGTAAAACACTTGATAAGGTGGAATACGTAAAGTCATGAAAAAATCATACTGACCAAAGTATTTAAAAGCATAAATTCAAAATCATAACATTCTTAAGAGATCATACATATGTGGGATAGGAACTATAACCGAAAATAAGATCATGCGAGCTATAACATGGAATCCGATGATACCCACATCGAGAAGGAGGATGCTACTTTTCCAAGATAGACTTCTTATCATGAACATGTACTATTTGTGGATCCACTAGCTAGGCCATAAAGGCAACCTACGGTGGCACGTAGTTTATGGGACATGAGGCTGCTACTAAGGCTTTTGGTAGGGCCCCCACCTAAAGTCCACTAGGTGCTAAGTCAAATCCTATGGAATACATACATAATATAAGATCATAATTTTATATATCATAGTCATGATCATAGGCTTGAAATCATAGAGTAGCTCATTTTTATAACATACTTGTAATGTGAGAATTGTCCTTTCATCATTATAATCATATTTAAATAATTCATATTGTTAGGCCTTAGGTCAGCACATAGGGTCCTAAGTCACTTTACCTCATAACTTGCATGAAAAACCATAATTTAAGACATACTTATAATTCATAATCATAATGGAAATACATAGTCATAATTCATACTTTGAAAATTCATAACCATAGCTTGAACTTGAAATTAGGGTATGACATAAATGCATGATTAATTGACTTGAAAATCATGAAATTTACTTGAAGATATGCATGATCATAAAATTTATATCAGCCCATACATAATTCATATAGATAATGCGAGCTATAACATAGAATCCGAGCTATAGATAAAACATACATATACGTACATATGTGGGATAGGAACCATAACCAATAATAAGATAATGCGAGCTATAACATAGAATCCGATGATACCCACATCGAGAAGGAGTAGGCTACTTTGCCCAGGTAGACTCCTGATCATGAACATGTGCTATTTGTGGATCCACTAGCTAGTCCATAAAGGCGACCTACGGTGGCATGTAGTTTATGGGATATGAGGCTGCCATTAAGGCTTTTGGTAGGGTCCCCACCTCAAGTCCACTCGGTGCTAAGTCAAATCCCACAGAATACATAGATAACATAAGATCATAATTTCATATATCATAGTCATGATCATAGATTTAAAATCATAGAGTATCTCATTTTTATAACATAAGTGCAATGCGGGTATTTCCTTTCCACATTACAAATCATACATACATAGTTTATATCATTAGGCCTTAAAGCACCACATTGGACCCTAAGTCGCCCTTTTTATATTTTGCATGAAAATCGTAATTCAAAACATACTTGTAGTCCATGATCATAGTTGAAATACATAATCATAATTCATACTTGGAAATTCATGATCATAGCTTATACTTAAAATTAGGGTAAGACATAAATGCATGATCAATTGATTTGAAAATCATGTAATTGATTTGAAAACATGCATGATCATAAACTTTATATCAGCCCATACATAATTCATATAGATAATATCATTAGGAAGTATAATTAAAAATAGTCATAATTTTTATCATGAACCCTAGAGATCAAAATAGGAGAATTCATAGAAAACTCTTCAATTCAATGCAATAACCATCAATTTATATAAAAATAGACTCATGATCATACTTTAAATCGTAATTCATAAAATAGAAATAGAGATCATAAAACCCATAAAATATCATACTTTAATTTAATAGAAAACCTTGAGAAATTGATTAAGCTTCATGGATGAAAGAATCCATGAATCAATACCTACATACCTTAAGTGAGAACACTAATTAATTTGGAAGAACTTGAGAGTTTTGATGGAGAGCTTGAGTGAATTTACTTGAAGTCTTCAATGGAGTCCCTTGAGAAACTTTTTGTAGAGAGAAATATTTGATTGATGAATTGTAGGAGAATGAATAGAATTAGGGGTTTAAGTGAATTTATAGAGTTGGATTAGGACCTAAAAACATCTAGGTTAATTAACTAATAATTTGGGAAAAGTGTAAAACCCCCTTAAAAAACTAAATTCATCTAGGAAACCTTCCCAGGTCCGCGATGAGGTCCCATCGCGATCAACTCGGCCAGAACTACTTCCCAAGTTCGCGACGCAGTCCTGTCATGGACCACACTATTGTGTGGATTCTTTGAAAATCCTACTTCGGATCTACGGGTCCTAAAAATCCACCGAGACTATTTTCCTGCAGGTTTTGACCCCCTGATCGATATCTCAAACTCGAATTTTCCAAAAAGATTAAGGATAATGCGTTACATGAGCGGCCTATTTTCAAGAAATTCTTAAGGTATTTTGTGGGAATTTTTAGGTATGTTACAACTAATGGTCCCATGCCTCTACTAATGTGTGAGACTTTATTTCGTGGTCCACTCGATGCTAGGTCAACTGTCAACAGAATATCATACATAATATAACATAAGCTTTGAAGTTGTTAAGAATCTAGTAATACCAAGTTAATCATAAATACTTAAAAATCATAAGAGTAGCTCCTTTAACAAATTATGACATCATAACATATTCATAAAGATACTTATCCAAAGCATCAAAATCATGATAAGCTTGTTTATAGAAAATCATTGAAAATTTTCATGATAGCATACTTTAGTTTGAAGTAATATTTATCTTCATTGAAAACCCATAATTCATACTTCATCAATAAATACTATTAAAATCATAGTTCATAAGCTCATGATGCATGCAGAATCTTGAATGATAAATTGGTAATCATAAAATAGTCATAATGTGTAATGACTCTCTAGGTCATTTTTGAATTAAAGCATTCATTCCATCATTTAGAGCATTTCGTAGCGATCCCAAGTCATTTATGACTTGTTGGCACTGACTATTCAATCACCTTATTATTTGTTTGAGTTTTAGGCCCATTTCTCTATTTTTGGAGCTTTTATAACTTAAAAGTTGACTTTGGTCCTAACTTCAAGAAAATAATCTCATAACAGAATTCTGATGGTTCCATCAGCTTCGAAATGGCCAAATTAGGCTAATATCGTAGTCGGCATGAGTACCAAGGCAATTGGTATGAGTTTAGGACCATTTGACGCTTTTGCCTTTGAAATTTAGCCTATAGTTGACTTTGGTCAACATTCTTTGAAAATGTGCTCGGATAAAAATTCTGACAGTGCGATTAGCTTTGGATTGTCAAGTTTGATCTGGAATGACCTTTCGTTCTCTTTTTGAGGCTTTTGGTCTAATTTCGAGGCCTATTATGGAAATAGGCTCAGAATGACACTTGGGTGTGGAACCCACTTTCAGTCGTAATGATCTTATATGGAAATTTTGACTGTGCCATTGAGTCTGAAAGATTAATTTAAAGGGGTAGCATATTCATTTGCGTGCACGGGGTTTGGAACTAATCCTGAGCACCTTATCAGAGGATTTGGCATACTAAGTTCTTTCTTGCACCAGCTGTGTCTGGTGTCGTCGCTTAAGCAACCCCTAGTCGTTAAATAGAGAACCGCTTAAGTGTCCAGGAGCTCGCTAAAGTGACCATCCCTTTTAGGCGGGTGTTTCTTAAGCGACAGCCCTATCGCTAAAGTGACTGGTTGCTTAAGCGACCAAGCGTCTCTAAAGAGATGCCTGCCTTTTAGGTGGGATTCTCTTAAGTGATTGTTAGGTGGTCGCTTTTGCAACACTTGAGGGCCATTTTTAAGGCCCAGATTCCAGATTTTATAGCAAATTTCAAACTTAGTTTTCTCATTCAATTCTTGGAAGATTATGGCAATTCAATAAGCTAACTTCCGTAGATATTTTAGGGAAACCCAGTGGTGTGTTCAAAATTAGAGTTGAGGCTTACTTTGAGGTAATTTCCCTGTGCTTCTAATGTTCTTGGGCTTTGAAGTTGGTCATTTATGCATGATAGTTTTGGGGTTGACTTGGTGTGTTAATTATGTTCCCTTGTGGAACATGAGCTAGGGGTAGTAGTTGGAGCCTATTCTCGAAGTCGATTTCATGAGTTATAGAGCAGGTCCCATAATGTCTAATTTTTGACATCAAAATTGGCCCTTCTCTAAATTTGATAATTTTTGTGTCATAACAACTATATTAATATTGTGATTCTGTTATTGATAGAGTGGGAGCATTCAAAGGCAGCTCGAAAGGGAAAAGCTCTAGTTTTGTGAGTTGGATCACGTGCAGTCGGCATATATGTAGGTTGCAGTTTTTCCCTCATTGGACTGAGCTTGTTTAGGAATTTGTATATTGGTTTGTATAAGTTTTGAGGGTTTAGGTGTCGAGCATGTTAAATTACTATAATCCATGCCTTAGGTGTACTTTTGGGAAACATTGGACTATTTAAGCATGACTCCTATGGTTGTTAGTTATTCCTATTCCGTGTTTTATGTTGTGCCTGTGGTTATATGTTTGGAAGCATTTTGGGACTTAGTCTAGGCTTAGACTAGTGATTTCCTTAGATCTGCATACTTTTGATGCCGCTGGGTTTCAAAACTTCCCCGACATCCTATCACGACCCAACCCCGTAGGCCGCAACTGGGGTCCGACCTGGACCCTCTTATGCGTATTTATCAAGTACACTTAAGTTGAACCATGTGTGATGTGATACTATATACAAAAACTCCAATAGTTTAAAACTTTTCCATGTACATGTAGCCTCTTTAATTTGTATCATATCATGAAAGGGCACGCGAGCCGACAAGGCTGCTATAACAAAAACATTCACAACATATCGAATAGGCAACATCGAAACTAACTCACAAACAACCCACATATACATATGTCTACAGACCTCTAAGAATAGTAACAACAACATATGGCTAGACAAGACCCCCGCCGTACCCCTGAATGTACAAATATATACATTAAGTGACCAGCATCAAAATTTAGGCTCCAGAACAGTGAAGCACTTCCGACACAGTTGAGAGGAACTCCTACGCTGATGGATCTCTAGAATAAACATCTGTACCTGCGGGCATGAAACGCAGCCCCCCCAAGAAAAGGGGGGTCAGTACGATATATGTACTGAGTATGTAAAGCATAACACATCGTAACTGAGATCATAACTGAAATAAGGATGCAGGGGATAAGTATAACACTTAACAAATTACTGTACCTGCACCTTAGGACACGTGATCTTATACACTATCATATACTGTGCCCGGCCCTCTAGTGAACTCGGTGTCATCATCATTACTTCATAATCACATATCATCGTATCATAATGCATTTCATTTCATCATATCATCGTATACGGTATCATACCATCGTATACGGTATCATCTTATCATGTATATCATCATATTATACCCGGTTCACTGCGGGGCTCAGGGTCACAATGTATTGCTTTAATCTCATATGCATGCCTACATAAAGTATCCGACCCTTTAGTAAGGGACTCGGTGAATGGAGTGGTGTACGTCTATAACGTACCATCATAATATACATATGTACCCGGCCCTCTAAGGAGGGACTCAGTGTTTCTTCCTTATTTCACCACATATACTATCATATTACAGCCGGCTCGGGACTCGGTGAATAATTGTATCGTCATAACATATAACATATATCACACCTCACGTACGGTATCGTCTCCTCGTGCGTGGAACTATACACATCCGGCCTGGGACGCGGTGAAAGAAGAAGTAACACTGTGCATGATAACATATCCCGGCCCATCATGGGACTCGAGGAAGGATGGGTTACAGTATGCACGAGTAGAATAGTGAGAAACCATATGCAACTAAGTCATTATCTGAGACTCGATGAAATAGTCAAGTGAACCATCACCTGAAGACTAGGGGAGTAATTATCCGAGGTATACCTTTAGATGTCATTAGGGCTTACATTAGTTAGGGCTTCAGGGATCACAAACATGCATCAAAATAATGCCACATAATTTATGCAATAAGAAATATAGTCTATGCAATCAGAAACACAATTTATCTAGTCAAAGACTCAACTCATGCAATCAACGACATTTATCAATTCAGAGCCTCTAAAAAGAGGAGCTGGTACCTCTACTTTCTATTCATTATATAGCAGGCTCAAGAATAGTAGTTTGACTACTTTCAGACTCTTAATGTTCAGGAGTGACTACAAGTCACGAGTTACAATCAGAGCTCATAAATGGAATTACCTCTAAACCTATATCATATACCATTTCACTTAAAGTTAAGCCATTCCAAAGGAAAGAAGAAATAGGCTTTACATGTACTAGTTTTCATCACATAGAAGACAAAAAGGCAATGACTCAGCTATTGCAGAAGTTCTAATACCAAGAAGTAAACAAGAGTCTCGACTCATACTCAGGGCTTTACGAATGGATTGAATCCCAAATATCGTATACATATCATTCATAACTTATATCTAAGACATGCCAAAAGAAAAGAAGAATAGTTCTATATATCTATTCCAAAAACACGCCAAAGGAAAGCTTCACATACCTTGTATGGACTTCTCTTAATCACGTCCACATCGTTGTCCTCGAAACCTATTTAACATGGAAGTAATGTAAGTATTAACAACCTTGGACTTTTCAGCAACTTAGAATACCCACGAGTATTCATAACATTCATCCCTTCGCTCGCCTTCTCGGCTAGTTCCTTAACTAGTTAGGATGTTAACGAAAATCGGGCAGCACCTCCCCTATAATGTTCCCTATCCTAATTCCCAACCATGTCCTTAGCACCTGAATCCAACCAACAATGCAACCACCAACCCATACATATACATATTACGACCAAAATTACACAATATAAACCCCCGACAATTAACTCGAAACTAAGATACCAAAACTAGAGTCTTTAATCTTTCTTTCATGAATTCTTTAATTGCAAAGCGGAGGGTCATGTGGCTGCAACCAGAAGCTCCCAAACCTCATTTATATAACTTTTAGACCCTGCAACATGCCACAACACAACCAGAGGCAGCCCCCACGCGCACAACACCTTATTTCGACAACAACTTAACTATAGCGATTCTAAATTCGTTTATTTCGAACGCCGAACTTTTCAAACCTTTTCCCCAAATTCAAGCAGATACTAAGGTGTGTAATACACCATAATTTAACATCATAAACTTCAAATTAGAGGGGAATAACTTACCTTTCCTGAAATTGGCCAGAACTCGCCGAAATCGCGCCTCGAAAACCTCTTTAGCGCGCTGAAACTGTGTGGACTGGTTGCTGTCCGTTTTGGCTGCACCAAGCCATGATTTTATATTTATAATACCTCCATATAATCGTGGTATACGCTGAATAATTAATTTACGGAACGAAATCGGAACGTACCTATTTTGTTTCCTCCTAGCCGTCGCAATTTTCTCTCTTGTTCTAGGGTTTGATTTCTGTTTTTTGCTGCAGTTTGAAGACCCAATACTGAAGTATATCCATAATATACATACATATATGTGGTCCCAAGGGGTGACATGATGACACGTGTCAAGCCATGATTGGCCACCGTGTCATGCTGCCAATTAGGGGCTGCCACATGGCAGCGGGGTCCACCTCCCCCAAGCAGTTGCATCACCTACTTGACCCTAAGTAGGTGCATCACCTTCTTTCTTGAGGTTCTGCCACATGTCTCTCCTCCATTGGCTTCCACGAGTCGTCTTTTTCCCTTCCTCGCGGGTTCGTAATCTCGTCTTACTTTAAGAGCTCATGTAATCCGAACTACGTAAGTTTGGTATATCCTTAAGCAAATTAAGTGTATAAGACTCTTAACTTAGTGTCTTACGTAGGCAAATCGAGTCCTACGACTCATTTCTTAGCCTCCAACTCTTTCCGGATTCTTATGACTCTATCTCCAACCTCCCTTCTCGCGAGGTATCACAATCTTCTTTCCTTAGAGTTGTTTGATAGTGTCGTAGCTTATCCGGCTCACATGATAGTGTCTAAGGAACTTAAGAAGACATTTCGAGCTCAAGAGTGCGGGGTGTAACACATCCTTTCAAACGGTTAGCTCCCTATAGACTAATATAGCAGTTTTGAGTCTGATAGTTTAAGCTTTAGCCAGGCGGTAACACAGATTATGACCTTACCTCCATAATGTCCTATTCTCCTATCGGTCTTATATTGCTTGGTTCTTGATTTTTGGAAGTCTTCTCGATGATTCGGGTTATATTTGGTTCAAGCTAGAGTGGTGAATTGATGACACTAAGTTTGGGGGTACTCCCTGTGACACACAGTTGGTCGTTGATTCTAACTCGATTTATTTCCTTAGCTATAGTTACCTAGTTGAAGTTCATGGTCTAGCTTACTTGGGATCAATCTTTTTAGCTATAGTTACCCTGTTGTAGTCCGTGGTCTAGCTTAGCCTTGTTTGACCCTTGGCTCCAGTTACCTAGTTGAAGTCCATGGTTTAGCTTACCTGTGTTTAAGCCTTATCTTACTTGTGTCGACTCATTCGCTACAGTCATCTGATTGAAGTCCGTGGTCTAGCTTACACATGGTTAAATTCTTAATTCCCTAATGAACCTTCAGTTCAATATCTCTATCTACTCTCAACTTTGGGTTGAGGTATTAGAGTTTGGGAATAGTTCGGTTCAAGTCCAGGAAATAGTGATATTATTAGAATCCTTTGGCTTTGTTCTTTTTCCTTAATCTATTCTTGCATCTGTTGGGCTTATTGGAGTCCATGCAGGTGGTTACTCTTTACTTGTGCATGAGCATACCCATCGGGTATATGGGATCCTAGGGGATTTAGTTAGATTCTTTCTCATTGTTTGTTAGTACGCTCGTGTACATACCTATATTTACTTGTTTCCCTATCTTTGGTTGTGATCTTTTACTCGCATTTCAGTTTACTTTTGCTTATATTACTCAGTCGGCCTATGATGCCTATTGGAGACCTGCTATTTTGGTACTCATACTACACTTTTCATCCGTTTCCATGATGCAGGTTTGAGTACTAGCTACCGGCGTTGATTCGATCCAGCTGAGGTCGTGATCGGAGGCGAGGATGAGCACATTGCTTCCTAGATTTACCTATCTCCCTCTCTAAATATATTTTGTTTGTTTTTTTCTTTTTGAGATAACTCTATTTTCGTAGTCCACTTTTGGTACTTGTACTAATTTATAGTAGCTCTATACATGTGACTTCTAGGTTCTACGAGGGATCCTTTTTATTTGTATATATTTAGTTGTTTCCACCTGTTCATATATGCTCCTATAATTTCTTTACTATTTTAGATTGTGTTGCTAGTCTTCTACCCTGACATCCCATTACTCGCAGTTTTGGGATATGGGTTGGCATGCCTACTGGTGGGTCCTGGTAGGTGCCATCATGACCTGAGAGATCAAGTCGGGACAAGTTCTTATCAGAGCTAGGTTCACCGATCTCATTTGCATAGAGCTAAGTCTAGTAGAGTCCTGCGGATCTGTGTGGAGATGTTCTTGACTTATCCTCGGGAGGCTACAAGATATCTTTATAAACGTGTCTCTTTTGTATTAGTGTCGTGCAGAGTGTGTCTTGTTGGTTTCTAGAAATCTCACTTGTTCCACTCTTTTAAAAAATGGGTCACACGCGCTAGAATTAGATGCTGACTGTGGGGTTGTGACAGGGCTGCAGCACCAGCTCGATATTAAGAGCAGACTTTAGAGCCGATGGTGGAGCCACTAATAGCTCCTATACATCAGCATTGGGTAGGACCGGGACTAGCCGAACTACCTCCCACACCAGTCGCACCTCTAGACTTACATGCAATGTTCTCCCAAATTTTGACTACTAGTGGGGGTATTAGCAGGCCTCAGCTCCCACTACTCTAATACTGTAGGACCAACCAGCACCAGTGCATTGATTTTTCAGTAGCAACCGACACCGACCGCTCAGCCTGATGATTTGGAGGGCATCATGCCCCTCCGTTATCAGAAGATGCTCGGGGTGTTCCTTAGAATATCACCACTGAGATTTTCTGGGGCTGTGGGTGAGAATTCCCATGAGTTTACACTTACTTGCCTAGAGCGGCTGTAGACCTTGGGTCTAGTAGATTCAAGAGGAGCCGACTTCACTTCTTACCAGCTAGATGGTCCCCCAAGGCAGTGATGGCGTACATAGTTGTAGACTAGGCCAGCTGGGACTCCACCAAAGACATAGCCTGAGATTTTAGAGGTCTTCTTGGCCCGGTCTATTCCTAGAAGCGTTAGAGATCAGCTTCAAGATTAGTTTTCCTGATTGGAGCAAGGCTCTATGACTGTATCAGAGTAGAGGCTCAATTTCATGGACTCTCCAGGCATGCCGCTATGATCTTACCCATAAAAAAAGAGAGAGTTCAGTACTTTGTTAGAGGATTGAGGCTTCAGTTGTGGATTGAGACTCACTACTTAGTCTCAGTGGGCTGCTCATTTCTGGAGGTGGTATACCATGCCCGCACGCTCCAACAGATCCTTCGTGAGGCCCAAGTAGGCAGCAGCAAGAGAGATAGATAGGAGGATAGCCATAATGGGCGCCGCTTTAAACCCCAGGAGTCCTATGATAGATCTCTCCATAGATTTTAGTCTGGTCAGTACAGCCGCCCCTTACAGGCCTCTTTTCAAACTTCAGAGGGTGATCAACATCATCAGGTTGGCTCTAGTGCCGGTTTGAGCTAGGGCCAAGGTGTTTCACAGAGGGGTTCTTTCAGCCGAGATGGCCGACCTCTATCTTTCAGCCGATATTCAAAAGGGTGTTGTCTAGAAAGAGAAGACCTAATGATGGAATGATAAACACTTTGTTGCTCGCACATTTGAGCTAGCACAAAAGGACTTCTCTTTAACTCTTGCTTGCAACTTTTTCTAGGTAAGCTCAGATCTAAGTAGAGTGGAACCTTTGAGGTTGTGAGAATGTCATCACTTAGAGCCGTGGAGTTATAGAATGCAGCAAAAATAGCCACATTCATGGTAAACAGACAATGAGTAAAGCATTATTTTGGAAATGATGTTGATCATAAAGATGAAGAATTGAAGCTCGAGAACGAATAAAGAAGGACCTAAGTCATATCGTGACATTAAATCAGGTGCTACACGGGAGGCAATATGTGATATGGTGTAAGATTGGTAATTTTAATTTTGTAATTTTTGTTTTAAAATTTGTTTAACTTTTCTTTTGTTTTTCTTGTAAAATTAGTCTTAGGATGAATTATAGTTGAATCATAAAATAAAAAAGAGGGGAGGGGGGACGACTGCCAAAATAGTAAAGTCCACGACTGGTCCGCATCATCCACTACCTATAAGCACAAATGGGCCAGGTAAGTTTTCTCAGTTTTGTTAAACTTTGGGTTTAAGGAAAGTCCGCAACATGTCTGTGTCGCGAACTTCAGTCCAATATTAGGCAATTTCATTAAAAAAAGATGGGTTTTAACTCATTTTTAATGACCCAACCCGTCCCCATTCCTTTTTATTTCCCAAAACCCTTATTCCCTCACCCAAATCATATGCAAATCCCTCTCCAATACTCCCAAACTCTCTTTTCTTCTCTCAATCCGCGACGCTTTCTTGGATTTCAAGAACCTCTTCTTGTGTTTTTCCTATTCTCCAAGTTTGTGAGGTATGTTTCTTCAACTTTTATTCACTTTGGAAGGTCAAATTAGTTATTGGTATGCTTGTGGGTCAAGAAGTTCGAAATTTATTCTTATTTTTGGCTAGATATTGATTGTAAATTATTGTGGATAAAAGGACTTTGCACTTAAATTGATTTTTGTCATTGATTTTATTAGGTGGGTTGCTTGAGCTAAAAACCTAGGTTGAGAATTATATTGGGTGAGTTGGTTTAACTAAAACCCTAGGTTGAGAATTATGAAAAAGGGTAATTGTGTAATTTTATTGAACATGTATTGTTGAGTAACAAGCATGCGTATTTGTGGAAATTTGCAGAATTGGGATTACATTGTGAATTCTTAAATTACATGAATGCTAAATTTTGGGAAATTGTTGGGGTTATGTGAAATTTAATTAGCCATGTGAATTCTTGAGAAGCATGCTAGATTAATTGGGGAATATTGAAGAATGAAATGTGTTTAGGCCTTGAAGTTTTGAATGAGGTTCACATATACTCACCTATTGTGCTTGTTATTGATGTTTGAGATTGCATGGTTGACTAAATATTGTTAAAAAGAAAAAAAGGAAGTCTGAGTACCTTTAAATTGATGTGCCTTTGGTGATAATGGTTAAGTGTAGGGTAGTTGGTTGGTGGAGTATGTCCTTTGTTTTAAGTCAAAATTTGATGAGGCTTATGTGTGGTTGTGTGATTGGATGCAGGTCATTATGTCTTCAAGCCGTAGACATGGAAAGAAGCCGGCCACTAGTAGCCGAATGAGGGATAGAGGTGTACCCTCAGTACCACCCACTCCTATAGTGCCACGAGGGCAGGCCCGTAGGTTTGGCATAAAAGTGGTGTATCGGGCAGGAAAGATTTGGTATAAGCGACATGCAGAGTCCAGATACTTCCTAGACATGCCAACTGATGATGAAAGCTTAGCCAAAGATTTTCCTCAAATCATGAGGAGGTTAATGGAGCTCAACATGAGCTTTATATTTCCAGACCCACAACCTTAGAACCTGCACATGGTGAGAGAGTTCTATGTGAACTTCCAACTGGATACCCACACCCATTACGTCACTGTGTGGGAAATTGATGTCCCACAATCTTCCATGGTCATCAATAAGATCTTGGGGACTCGAGAACTGCCTCCAGCAACTTTAAAAGGGTTGAACATTCGCCCTCCTTACCAGGACATTCGGCACACTCTATGCGGGCCTAGGTCGGCAGCTAAATGGGTGTGCCATGGGCACAAAGGCTTCCATCTCTCCCACCATATTCTCCAAATCTTTGACCCAAAGCTTGAGAGGAACCTTGACCTTAGAATCTTTGGCCTTATTGAAAACGGCCATTTCCACCACCGGTCTTAGCATTACAGAACCTGCCTTTAAATTGATCCCTCTTGAACTCCCTAATCTTTCTTTCTTTAAACATCTCTCTTTCTATTTGTTCGGCTCATGAGCCGAGATATGTCCATTTGTTTTACAAGCATAATAGTTTGGATCTTTAGCAACCAAGTTGGATACTACCGATATGAATTAACTCATTCGAGCACGGGGATCGGCAGCCAAAGAAGCAGCATACTTAGATAGCTTTGTGAACTTGAGGGCATACTCTCTCACACTCATGTGGCCTTATTTAAGATTAATGAACTCCATTACTTTTTCTTCCCTTAGCTCAAGTGGGAAGAAATGATCAATAAAAGTAAGCTTGAAGACTTACCAACCAATTGAACCTTCATAAACTCTCTTGAACTTCCATTGAGTATACAAAAGTTGTGCAATACCCTTGAGTAGGTAAACTGTCAAATCCTCTTTCTCTTCAGAAGTCACTCCCATAATGTCCACCACCTTATATACCTCATCAATGAACTCTTGAGAATCTTCATCTACCTTTAAACCATGGAACTTGGGAGGGTTCATCCTTGAAAATTCCCTTATTCTAGATGCCGGAGTAGGAGCATTAAGAGGAGAAATACCTCCTGGGTTGGCCACAATATGAGCTAGCATAGTGATAGTGGTCTGAAATTCTGCATTAGTCACTTAGTCAGGAAAAGGACCATTTTCTTGAGGAATCGGAGGAGCATTGTTTCCATTAGCATTGATCCCTCTTGGCAAGGGTTCTCTTCTTGGAGGCATTTTCTGTAAATCGCAAAGAACAATCGTTAAGGAGAGGAGGTTTTATAGTACACTTTATCACATGACATAGATCATGGAAGAAGTGAGGATTTTCTAAAACTCCTTATAGCTTCCTATTCATAAATGTGGCACATTTCACACCCATTAATAAGACTCTATGTTATGTGGCATGTTGGAATCCCTAGGACATCATTAAAACTTGTGCTCTGATACTAAGTTTGTCACGACCTAAATTAGGGGCAAGCCGTGACAGGGCGATAAAAAACCCCAAAAGGCTCCAACCAAGCCTCTTGACATATCATACATGAACACATACAAGGCATAATAAGCATCAAACTCAATAGACTAAAAGAATGTTTTATGGAAGTATCATAGACAAGTCAAAAGACAACATAGACCAATACACAAGACGTGCGACAAACCTCTACATAGACAATATGGTGGGGGCAAAGACAAGTCTGTAGCATACCCTCAATGAAGGAAACATAGTCTTTGACATGAAAGAAACTCATAATCTTGCCTTCGACAAATGATGACTCACTAATATTCGAATGTAGCAACTCAACTCTAACCACGTGGAGGATAGATATGATCGTTAACCCTACGTTATGATACAATGTAGGCAAATATGCGTTAGTATATTTAAATGTACTAAGTATGCAGGCATGACATGCAATGTAAAACATAAGATGCAATGATCAAAATAATAAACATGATATAAAAGAGGATAAGTAAGATCATGAGAGAAATTGTAATGACCAAAGAATTAAGAGACATATTTGAGGTCATTAAAAACATACAAGAGAGTATACATATGTGGGAGATATCCTAACTAACATTAAGACCATGCGACTATAACATGGAATTCGATGATACCTACATCGAGAAGGGGAGAGACTACTTTCCAAGGTAGACTCCATCCAATTAGTTGTATCATTAAGTGCGATATGTGGATCCACTAGGTAGGTCATAAAGGTAGCCTACTGTGGGAACGTAGTTTAAGGGACTAGAAGTTGCTACTAAGGCTTAGGTCGAGCTCCCATTTCAAAGTCCTCTCGGTGCTAAGTATATCAACCCACAGAATACATATCATAATCATAATCATAGTAATAGATCATACTTGTATAAAATCATAACTTTTGATAATCATACTACATAACATATTTATAGGAATAGCTCATTAAGGACCTCAAGTCACCCATGAAGAATCTTGAGTCACTTTTTACAATCTTAAGTCACTCAGTTGTTAGATTCTTAAGTCACCTTCAAGGATCTCAAGTCACTCTTACATTAAACTTGCTTGAAACATCATTAAACATTATTTTCATATAATATCATTAGAGTCTTAGGTCACCTTTCTCATTAAGGATCCTAAGTCACTCCTTCATAAACTTGCATGCAACTCATTTTTAAAACATACTTAAAATCATACTCGTATAGTCATACTTTAAAGCAACATCATGTAAATTAGGTAGTAATTCATGCTTAGATGAGAGGTTAAATCATAAATAAAATGTAATTCATGCACTTGAAATAGTAGTTGATGAGGGGTAGGGCTCAAATATGTAAAAGGGATAACGTAGGGAAGAACAGGGCAGTGGCGCACTGCTGGCGCACTGCCCTAGGGCTTGAACTTCAGATACTAGGGCATGACTCACTACTGGCACACCGCCCTAGCCCCTGAAATTTAGAAGGTTATTCTTAGCATGATGGTGGCGTGCCGCCCCACCCTCTTCCCAGAAAACTTTCAGACTTTTCATCATTTTTCATGAGTTTTCATCCCCTTATAATGAGATCCTAAGACCTAAATCAAAATATAATGAATAGATATCAAGAATCTACCAATCCCAAGCAATTATTTATAAATTTATACCAAAAATATATTTGAATTCACAAGATACATCATAGTTCATGCAATTGGGATTGAAATTTAGAATGTTTCAAATATATAATTAAAATTCATGGAAGATTTAAGAAATTCTTTGAACTCAATGGGTAAAAGGTACCCATGGATGAAACCCACATACCTTGAGAACGAATTATGAAGAATCTTGAAGATCAATAAAGAAATTGGAAGAATCCTTGCTAGCTATTCAATGGAGGTCTAGAGAGACTTTTGTAGAAAACGAATTTTAGGATGTGTGATTAGTGAATGAATAAGGAGAGTTAAGAGGTTTGGGGATTAAATAGATTAGGAACTTAGCTCCAAAACTATCTAGATTCATTCCCCTTAAAAATATAGGGAAAAGCCTATAATGCCCTTAATGAAAATCTCCCTTGACACACCAATAAATTCACCAATCTATTTATTCACCTTATTATATCATACTCTACGTTTCTGATACCCGAGATATAACAAATACTCAAAATATATCTCATTTAGTCTCATTGGACTTAACTTTAATAAGCTCAACCTCTCCTTGACTCTTTGTGCTTCCACTTTAAAATAACAAATGCATTAGGGACTACTTGTGTCTCCTCAACTCTTTCTCAAAACATAATTTATGCTTAATACTCTACCTTATTTGAACTTCGTAAAACATGCATAAAATTAGTAATGTAAGGTTCCATAGCTCACTAACATAATGTACTCAAAACTCTCCTCTCAATCAAGACATGAAAATATATCATTCTTCAACTCAAAACAATGTATAGTAAGAAGCAATTGAAAGTACTCAACTAGGGTTCATGGAAATTTAAGCGTGAATAATAAATTTAGGAATTGAAATTATGAAAAAAATCATAATATCAAATAAATATTGTAAAACTCAATGAAAGGAATCGTAACTCATTCGGAAAACTCAATACAATAGGATTAAACTCAAATTTGAACTTGTACTAGCTGAATAGAGATGTAGGGCACAAGGACAAACGCAGTCCAATACTATGATTAGCCTTACGTACCTAGAAGAATAATATTCTTGGAGAAACTCGAAGAATGCAATGACTACACTTGAACCCTACCTTTTTCTCCTCTCCTATCCTTGCTCTAAATATTTGAAGTGTTAATTAGGGAAAAGGATCATAGGGTACTGATTAATGACTTAATTTAGTCTCATAAAGTCAGGGTTTTGATTTAGAAAGAGTGGGAAAATACCAAATTAACCCTGATTAAAATTGACCCTGGGCCGTCAACGACTTGACCTACGGACCATAGGACTTCCTAAGAGCCGTAGAAGACCCCTCGTGGAAACTAAGTGCACAGAATTAGACTTACAAGAAATTGCAAGGTTGGGTCTACGGACCCCGTCTATGGGTCGTAGACCTTTTTATGAGCTGTAAAGGTTAGTTGTAGACTCGTGCTAAGGGACTCTGAGTTTATTAGTCTACGAACCCTTCTACGGGTTGTAGACCTTGCTACGAGTCGTAGACCATAATCATAGAAACTTGAACACTTAACAATGGCTACTGGATTTGTAGGTTTAGGTCTACGAGTTCCCTCAATGAGTCGTAGGGAAGGGTTCGTAGGGTGGGCTTGAGACCAGGTCTTAGGACATCCTCTGCAGACACTTTCTATGGTCCATAGAATCTTCTACTGGCAATAGAAGCCATGTGTAGAAAAGCCTCAGAAAAATAGAATTTCATCAAGTCTGGAAGGGACATACGAGTCCCTCCTACGGTCCGTAGAAGCTTCTATGGGCCTTAGATGTCACTCGTAACAGTCCTCTAATGTAATAACTCAGCTTTTTCTCATGGCTCTCTGAACTGATCTATGTTAGAATATTTTGGGCTGTTAAAATCTTCAACCAAGTAAGTTGGTTGTGTTTGTACACACGTGTCTGCCATTTTAGTAAATATATTTATTTAATTTTTATAATTTATTTTTTAAAATAAATTTTTAAATGTTTTTCAAGTTTTTAATTCTTTCTAAATCTTCTTATTTTCTTCATCTTGTATCCAAATTAAGTTAATATAGATAATTGTTTTATAAATAAACTTTTAAATTTTTTTTAACCTTCATTCATTGTTTTTTCTCTTTTATTTTTATATTAACTTTATTTACTCCTTTTATTTTCTCTGTCTTTCCTTTTGATTTGGTTTCAAATTTAATTTCAAATGTCTTGTATTTAAATAATTTAATTTTGAATGGATATAAAAAACGTGAAGAAAATCAAATAAAATTTTAAAATTAAAGGATACTGTTTAAGTTATTTTTTTTAAAATAATTAAAAGTATAAATATAAGAAATTAAGGAAAAAAAATTAAAATTTTAAAGTGAGAAAAAATTAAAATAAATATTTTAAATAGAAAAAAATGAAAATAATTAAATATATTTATTTTTTAAATATCAGTAATTATGTGTATTAACTAATTATAAAGTTACGAGTTAAAAAAAGACATGTGTCTAATTTTTTCACTCATCACTTGCATTCAAGATAGTGTGCGTACTCTCTATCCCACATCGACTTTTAGGGTGTATTTATTATATTTTAAAAAGGAATTTCGGCCATAAATCGAGGGGTTACTTATGCATTATCCCATTTTCTTTCTTTCTTTCGTTCTTCTTTTCACTTCCCATCCTCACCCCCATCCCCACGTTTAAGCTGAGCCCCTTCCCCATTTTCTTTCTTAATTTTTCTTCTTCTTCAGCCAACTTCCTTTCTTCTCAGAGATTTTTTTAAAAAAGAATAATACTATTTCCTAGACTTTGCTGAATTATTGATAACAAAACTAATTATTTTTCTAAGAAAATTCAAAATGTTGAAGGTATCATCAATTATTTTTTCTCTTTTTCGTATAACTTCAAATTAGAAATGATAATTTTGAAAGAATTAATTAATTCCCCAAAAATTAAAAGAAGCTTGATTGTAATTCAGATAAAAGAGCTAAATGATACCTTCTAATCATCTTGAAATCTAATGGGCTTATCAAATTATTCGAAATGTAAAGAAAAATAGATAAAGTTTTAAAATTGAAGAGAGTTAAACTAATAGTAGTAAAAGAAGGAGGGTGAGTTGTGGTAAAAAATGGTGACATTGAAAGTGAAGATTTTCTATGGAGATCACAATGAATTTTTGAAGAAGAAAGAAAAATAAAAAATAATAAAGAAAAAAGTTAAAATAATAAGAAAAGCAAGAAAATATATTTTATAATAAAATACTTATAAAAATAAAATTATATTCATTATTTATGTTGCTCATGCTCTTTAAAGAGTGTATACACTCTTTATGCCAGATGGACAAAAATTGATGTAATAATATTAATTCAAAATTATTTGGGGTAATAGGACGTCCGCATAGTTAAGGTGTCTTTTTGAAAATTCGATACAATTTTAGGTGTTACTTTATGTCTTTTCTCTTTTCAAATTGATATGGCATATCTTTATCAATTCCTAAAACGAGAAAAATGGTAGCATAGATAAATATTAAGATATATGTAATGATCCTGAAGGTTATTTTGAAATTTTTATAAAAATGACCATTTTACCCTTGTCTTTAGATGCCCGAGTCATTTTTTATTGGTACTGGGTGTTGGGTTTTAGAAAATCCATTGAAAAGTTAAGTCTTTGGAAATTATGAGTTTTCATAAGTTTTAAGTGTTCAAAAGTGGTATTTGGGGTCAATCGGAGCTACGGGTCTCGAAATAAAATTTTGTCAATTCCAGTAGATTTGGAATGTGGAAATTGGCCTAGGAGAGTTTATAGAATCATTTTTGGAGTTGTAACGAAGATTTGAGGTCAAGAGTTGAGAATTTGAGGAATTTTAGGCCAAGATTTGAATTTGGTCTACTTTTAGAGTTCTGATGCTCGAAATAAAATTCTGACGACTCCTTGGATTTGGGGGATGAGTTTTGGTCTAGAAGAAGTGTTGGTTGAATTTTTATAGGTCCCTAGCCCATTTTGGTATTTTGAAGGCCTAAGTTGGTTTACTTGCGGCTTTTTGAGGTTTGGATCAAGGAGACATTGAATTCAAATTCTGATAATTCCATCAACTCTGAAATGGTCACATTAGGCTAGAAGCATGGTCGACATGAGTATCGAGGCAATCGATACGATTTTGGGGCCATTTGACTCTTTTGACTTTGAAAGTTACCATATGGTTGACTTTGGTCAACATTCTTGGAAAATGCACTCGGATGAAAATTCTAACAGTATGGTTAGCTCTAAAATGTTGAGTTTGGTTTAGAACGACTCTTGGTTTGCTTCCCGAGGCTTTCAGTCTAACCTCGAGGCCCGTTGTAAAATTTGGTTTAAAATGACACTTGGGTGTGGGATCCACTTTTCATTAACATGACCTCGTATATGAATTTTGAATATGCCATTGAGTTTGGAATATTAAATTTGGTGGGGTAGCATATCTCGTTTGAGCGCATGGGTTTCCGAACAAATCCCGAGCATCTCGTTGGAGATTTTGGACTTTTCCAAAATCACATGTTGCAGCAAGATGTTGGTACAACTTTAAAATTCTATTTTTGGGTGTGTTCTCTCAACTTTAAAACCCCATAACTTGAGTTCTAGAGCTCCAAATAGGGTGATTCAAAAACCTAATTTTTGAGATCCTTTGAGGAGAATGCATTGGGGAGCTTAGAAACTGAATTGGAGCATTTGATTAAGGTAAAATCTTGATTCTAGTTGTGGTAATATCCATTTTCAGAGTGAGTTTTTGAAGAACTTTGAGAATTTATTTCTTGGTTTATATAATCCTAATTCTGGTGATTCAAGGGTCTAAGTTCAAGAGAAATTTGTGGGAAATCCGTTGGTGAACTCGGAAAACTTTAGAGGAGGCTTCATGTGAGGTAAATTTATGAAACTAGTTGCTGCCTATAGTCATTTTCGGATTGAATTTATGTTGAATTTTGGAGGATTGTATCTTGGACATTTTAGCTCCATTTTAGTGATTTTTGATGCTAAGTTGTGGGTTTTTTCACAAGAAACATCGTAGTATGTTTGGTTTGAGTTGCAGTGGTTTATGAGAAATCACTGATCAAAGATGCTACCATATTCATCTTTTCAGCTTAAAATTTGGGAATTTATTTCATGATCGACTCGTTTGATTTTTCCAACCCCGCATTTTATCATAAATTGATTCTTGAGTTTGAGCTGATGTTTAGAACCTATTTTGGGGGTCAATTCCAGAATTTTCTAATGCGGATCCCACATTTCTCATTTTAGACCCCAAAATTGATCCATCTCTGAAAATCATGAAATTAGTGTCTACACGATCGTATTGATGTTGTGACTCTGTTTTTGACAATATGATAGCGTTCTGTGGCCATTCGAAAGGAAAAACTCCAGTATAGTAATTTGGAGTGCGCATGTTCAATCTGCAGGTAGGCAATAACATTCCTTTTCTTAGATTGAGCTAGAATGTGTGAAACAATGTTGAGATAGTTGGAATTTAGGTTGGGTAGCTTGTTTTTATATCTTAGGTGTAAGAAATCATGGTTTTGGCTTTTACTTGTTTTTTCATGTAATTGAAAGTATGTGACCTTTCCTGATATTTGTTAGTATTGTAAGAGGAGTTGGATGATTATGTTGTTGATATTATAGAGTATGCTGGCCTTAGCATAGGTTGTAAACTTGCCTTAGTTGCCTCGACATCGCTACAGCGGGCTTAGATCCTTGTAGAATGGTGTAGCCGGCTAGTGCCTGATAGTTTGGTTATAGCTAGGTGATAACTTTGTTCTTATGAATAGCGTTATCTATAACTCGACATAATTGTGACTTTTGGGATGTGTCGCAATACTAGATCTTATGATCATTCTATTTCGTCTTCGACTCAAGCTTTGGTGGTTATCAGTTGACTCATTAGGAAAGAGATTCTCGGAACTATTAGCGTCCAATTGGGAAAAGAAATACTCAGCACCATGGGATAAATTGTCTGCGAGCATCTGGGTACCCAAACCACGGCCTCGATCATACCGATGTGTTACGGCAAGCATTCAGTTACCCAACCCCAGCCTCAATTTCATTGATGTGTTACAGCGAACATCTAGGTACCCAGCCCTGCCCTCAACCATATCAATGTTTTATGGAGAGTATTCGGGTACCTAGCCCCAACCCCGACCACATTGATTATTCGAGATAGCATCTGGGTCCCAATCCCGACCTTAATCCCTAAAGCATTCCTGGTTCATCTACTCTTAGAGATTCTTGGTTCGGAAATGACACAGTTCTTTGGTTCTGGGCATCTTAGATTCTTTTTGGTTGTAGCTATTATATGTACTCAGCGGGCTTATGTGGGTTCATTCAGATTTTTATTTAAACTTGTGCACGACTGTCCCAACTGGACTTATGGGGCTCCAGTTGGGTATAGTTAGCTGTAGTCCTCTTAGCTAGTATTGTCTCTACTTAGGTGCTTGTCATGATCCCTATTTAGACTTATTCCTCTTTTTTCATAATGTTCTTACTTTTTTTTTCTCAGTCGACCTATGATGCCTATTGAATACCTATTTTCTTGGAACTCATACTATATTATTCATCTCCTTTCGTGATGCAGGACCGTGCACCAGCTATCGTCGCAGATAGATCGAGCCTGTTGCAGTCATCTTTAGAAACTAAGGTGAGCACTTGACGTTTTGGGATCATATTTGTCTCCTTTAGTGTGGATGGCCTGTCTTTTACCTTTTTAAGACTAGCCAGTTGATGTATTTATTTTCGGTCTACTTTTGGGACGTGTACTCATATTTTATTTTTTTAGTAGCTATTTACTTGTGACCTCCAGGTTCTCGGAGGGATCTTTAGCTGTATATATCAGGTTTTGTTTTTAGTTCCGCTTACTTATTTTGTTTATTTTGGCATTTTCTATTCTTGATTAGTTTTTGCCTCAAATCTATTACTTGTCGTTTCGGGTTGATAGGTTGGATTACCTATTGCTGGTATCAGAGCCCCATGTTCGTTGGTGTCATTTTACAGAGCTAACGTTCAGTAGAGTCTCGCAGATGGGTGTGAAGACGTCTATAACTTATCTTCGGGAGGCTACAAGATGTCATTAGGAACGTTCTCTATGTTGTATCATTTTATGCAGTGTTGTGTCTTAATTGTTTCATGAAATCTCATTTATTCTACTCTTTCACAGGAATGGTTCGTACGCGTGGTACCATCGGTGGGGATGACCCACAAGGTCCTAGCAGGACTAGAGGCCGACCCCATGGCAGAGGCAGGGGAGCAGTACCAGCACCCGATCCAGATATAGCTCCTAAGCAGAGAAGCACCAGGACGCCCCTATTCCTTCTCAGCCGGAGGGGCCACCAGCAGCAGCATAGCTTCCAACTGCACTAGTTATGACTCGAACATTAAAGGCATAGATTGCTCAGCTCCTCATGGCTATCGGGGTTATACCACAGGTCCTAACTCCAGCTATGGACATACTAGCACTACAGGATCCCCCGACATTGTTAACACCTGAGGTTCTGCCACCTCTACTAGTTATTTAACCCCCATCAATAGTTTTGGAGGGTGTGATGTCATTACAGGAGGGGAAGATGTTAGGGGTCTTTCATATGCTTTCCTCCTCAATATTTTCTAGAGCCATTGGTGAGGATGCCATGGAGTTTCGGACTACCTGCCAGGAGCAACTCCACTCTTTGGGTGTTATGGAGTCCAGAGGCCGCTGACTTTACCGCTCAATAGTTCCGTGGGTTAGCAGGCAGTGGTGGTGTTCTTACTTGCATACCAAGCTAGCTGGGTCACCACCATTGGCATGGGCTTATTTCCCAGAGGCCTTCTTGGCTAGGTACATCCTTAGGAGCGTCATGGACCGACTCTGGGATTCATTTACTCAATAGAAGTAGGACCAAATGACGGTTATCGAGTACGAGGCCAAAATTCACCAGCTATCTTGGCATGCTACTATGATTCTACCCACTGAGGAGAAGTGGGTACGATCTTTAGTGTGCAGTTTGAGGCCCTACTTAAGGTATGGGACCGAGCACTTAGTTTCTATGGGTTGCTATTTTCTTGATGTGGTGGATCATGTCTGCACTATAGAGATTATTCATCGCTTGGTCTAAGGGAATAGAGATAATAGATCCAGGCATCAACGCAACTATAGTGGGTCCTAGTCCAGTCTGCCGGTTAGCCATTCCTTTTTGGGAGGTTCAACCGCAAGGCAGAGCTCGAGGGGTTCATGTTTGCTTCCTTCCTATCGCACATGAGTTATCACAGGCCGCTCGGTTTAAGAATTCTTTGATTATGTCTCACTGGAGCACTGGGCTAAAGATTTCCCTAGCCAGGCTAGACCATTGGTAGTAGTACCACCTCCACCTGGAGGTAGAGATCGAGGTTACGGATGCGATGATGGTCAGTAGGGTGTTCAGGGAGGTCCTCGAGGAGGCATGTCAATTGGTAGGGTAGATGGTCATGGGGGAGGACGACATGGCCATTTCTGTGGTGCTCTAATGAGGGTAGAGGCTAGGCATCAGATGATGTTATCACAGCTACTATCAATATTTTTCTGTAGGCTGCTTCAATTTTATTTTATCTGGGTTCCACGTATTCTTATGTGTCTATATATTTTGCTCCCCATCTGGGCATTGTTTATGATTCACTTGAGGTGCTATTGCATATTTTGACTTGGGTAGGGGATTATTTAGTAGTGGATCAAATTTATAGATCCTGTATGGTGACTATCCAGGGGCATGAGTCCTGGGCAGATCTTATTTTACTTGATATGCTGGAATTTGATGTTATTCTGGCATGGATTGGGTATCCCCTCACCATGCAATTTTGGACTCTTATGCCAAGGCCGTTATATTAGCCATGCTTGGCATTCCCCCAGTCTTGTGGCAGGGTGCTTATAGTCGCTCATCGACTAATATCATATCCTTTATGCGGTGGTCCCGACGGCTAGTTGCATTTGGGTATTTGGTATACTTGGCATATGTCCATGATGTGTCCAGCAAGGCCCCTTCTGTCGATTCAGTTCTAGTGGTTTGGGAGTTTATTGATGTCTTCCCTACAGATCTACCAGGCCTACCCCAGAGAGAGATATTGACTTTTCCATTGATTTAGAGCTGGATACTAAGCCCATTTCTATACCACCTTACTGTGTAGCCTCCGCAGAGCTCAAGGAGATCAATGTGCAGCTCAAAGATCTCCTAGGTAAGGGCTTTATTCATCCAAGTGTATCGCTATAGGTTGCAACCATCCTATTTGTTAAGAAAAAGGATGGAAGTATACGGATGTGTGTTGATTACAAGCATCCAAACAAGGTGACGGTAAAAAAACATTACCCGATGCCTTATATTGACAATTTGTTTGACCAACTTTAGGGTGTCACCATGTTTTATAAGATTGAATTGAGGTTTGGCTACCACCAGTTGCGGATTAGAGCTGCCGATATTCCTAATACTACTTTTCGGACTCATTATGGCCACTACAAGCTCCTTGTGATATCTTTTGGACTTACTAATGCCCCTGCAATTTTTATGGATCTTATGACCCGAGTATCCAGGCCTTATCTTGAATCCTTCATGATTGTATTCATCAATGATATACTAGTATACTCGTGGAGTAGAGAAGAGGACGCGCAACATTTGCGGGTTATGCTCCAAACTTTGAGAGACTAGTAGATTTATGCTAAATTCTCAAAATACAAGTTTTGGTTAGAGTCTGTGGCATTTTTGGGACACATGGTATCTGTGGAGGGTATCATTAGGATATTTCCTTTGTAAGGTTCGAGGAGTGTGAGATGAGCTTTCGAAAGCTTAAAGAGTTGCTTACCACCACTCTCATTCTGACTCTTCTAGAGAAGGGAGAGCTTTTTAGTATATTGTGATGCTTTTGGTGTAGGTCTTGGGTGTGTTCTGATGCAGCGAGGCTGAGTTATTGCTTATGCTTCGAGAAATTTGAGAGCGCACGAGCACAATTACCCCACTCATGACTTGGAGTTAGCGACGATAGTTTTCACGCTCAAGATGTAGAGGCACTACTTATATGGGGTTCATTGTGAGATATATGTAGATCACCATAGCCTACAATACATTATGAGTCAGAAGGACCTTAATTCTAAGCAGCCGTACTGGATTGAGCTATTAGCAGATTATGACATCTCTATCCTCTACCATCCAGGCAAGGCGAATGTAGTAGCGGACGCCTTAAGTCGCAAGCCAGAGAGTATGGGTAGTTTAGCTTACTTTTCAGATATGGAACGACCCCTAGCCTTGTACATCCAGTCTTTGGCTAATAGAATGGTCAGGTTAGACATTTGGATCAATTTTGGCTTTTGTGGGAGCTCGGTCATCTTTATTAGATTAGATTTGTGGCCGATAGTATGAGGATGGATCATTGGTAGAGCTTTGAGAGTTGGTACTATGGGGATAGGGTGGACATGCTTCCATAGATTTAGATGTGGTACTATGGTTTGATGGTCAACTTTGTGTTCCTGAGTTGGAGACTTCATTCAGTTGATTTTATGCGAGGCCCATAATTCCAGGTACTCTATTCATTCGGGCGCCACAAAAATGTATCGAGATTTGCGATAATAGTACTGGTGGTGTGGTATGAAGACATATATAGCTGAGTATGTATCCCATTTTTTGAGTTGCTAGTTGGTTAAGGTCGAGAAGTAGCGGCCTGGTGTAGTTTTTGAGAGATTACCCATTCTCGAGTGAAAATAGAAGCAGATTACCATGGACTAAATGATGGGATTACCTCGTACCCCAGAGGTAATGATTGTATTTGGGTCATTGTAACATCCCACAAAAATGATTACAAGTACCTTAAGAATGCCTTGGGAATAGGCCTCTCAAGTAATGCATAATCCTTAATCTTTTTGGAAAATTTGAGTTCGGAATATCGATCAGGGGGTCAAAACCTGCGAAAAAATAGACTTGGTAGATTTTTGGGACCCGTATATCAGAGGATAGATTTTTGAAGAAATTTACGAAAAAATAGGGTCCGCAACAGGTCCACGTCGCAGACCTAGGAGAGTTTTTTGGCCGAGTTGAGTTTTTTAAGGGTGTTTTAGACCTTTCCCAAATTATTAGTCAATGAACCTAGATATTTTTAGGTCCTAATCCAACTCTATAAATTCACCTAAACCCCTAATTCTATTCATTCTCCTATAGTTCATCTATCAAATATTTCTCTCTCTACAAAAAGTCTCTCAAGGGACTCCACTGAAGACTTCAAGTAAATTCACTCAAGCTCTCCATCAAAACTCTCAAGTTCTTCCAAATTAATTGGTGTTCTCACTTAAGGTATGTAGATATTGATTCACGGATTCTTTCATCCATGAAGCCCAATCAATTTCTCAAGGTTTTCTATCAAATTAAAGTATGGTATTTTGTGGGTTTTATGATCTCTATTCCTATTTCATGAATTATGACTTAAAGTATGATCATGAGTCTATTTTGATATAAATTGATGGTTATTGCATTGAATTGAAGAGTTTTCTATGAATTCTCCTATTTTGATCTCTAGGGTTAATGATGAAAATTATGATTATTTTCAATTATACTTTCTAATGATATTATCTATATGAATTATGTATGAGCTGATATAAATTTTATGATCGTGCATGTTTTCAAATTAATTACATGATTTTCAAATCAATTGATCATGCATTTATGTCTTACCCTAATTTTAAGTATAATCTATGATCATGAATTTCTAAGTATGAATTATGATTATGTATTTCAACTATGATCATGGACTACAAGTATGTTTTGAATGACGATTTTCATACAAAATATAAAAAGGGTGACTTAGGGTCCAATGTGGTGTCTTAAGGCCTAATGATATAAACTATATATGTATGATTTGTAATGTGGAAAGGAAATACCCGCATTGCACTTATGTTATAAAAATGAGATACTCTATGATTTCAAACCTATGATCATGAATATGATATATGAAATTATGATCTTATGTTATCTATGTATTCCGTGGGATTTGACTTAGCACCTAGTGGACTTTAGGTGGGGACCCTACCAAAAGCCTTAGTGGCAGCCTCATATCCCATAAACTACATGCCACCATAGGTTGCCTTTATGGCCTAGCTAGAAGATCCACAAATAGCACATGTTCATGATCAGGAGTCTACCTGGGCAAAGTAGACTCTTCCTTCTCGATGTGGGTATCATCGGATTCCATGTTATAGCTCGCATTGTCTTATTGTCGGTTTTGGTTCCTATCCCACATATGTACGTTTATGTATGTTTTATCTATAGCTCGGATTCCATGTTATAGCTCGCATTATCTATATGAATTATGTATGGGCTGATATAAATTTTATGATCATGCATATCTTCAAATAAATTTCATGATTTTCAAGTCAATTGATCATGCATCCATGTCATACCCTAATTTCAAGTTCAAGCTATGGTCATGAATTTTTAAAGTATGAATTATGACTATGTATTTCCATTATGATCATGAATTATAAGTATGTCTCAAATTATGGTTTTTTATGAAAGTTATGAGGTAAGGTGACTTAGGACCCTATGTGGTGACCTAAGGCCTAACAATATGAATTCTGCAAATATGATTGTAATGATGAAAGGACAATTCTCATATTACAAGTATGTTATAAAAATGAGCTACTCTATGATTTCAAGCCTATGATCATGACTATAAAAAATAAATTATGATCTTATGTTATGTATGTATTCCATAGGATTTGACTTAGCACCTAGTGGACTTTAGGTGGGGGCCCTACCAAAATTCTTAGTAGCAGCCTCATGTTCCATAAACTATGTGCCACCGTAGGTTTCCTTTATGGCCTAGCTAGTGGATCCACAAATAGCACATGTTCATGATAACGAGTCTACCTGGGCAAAGTAGCGTCCTCCTTATTGATGTGGGTATCATCGGATTCCATGTTATAGCTCACATTGGCTTATTGTCGGTTATGGTTCCTATCCTACATATGTACGTTTATGTATGTTTTATCTATAGCTCGGATTCCATGTTATAGCTCGCATTATCTATATGAATTATGTATGGGCTGATATAAATTTTATGATCATGCATATCTTCAAATAAATTTCATGATTTTCAAGTCAATTGATCATGCATCCATGTCATACCCTAATTTCAAGTTCAAGCTATGGTCATGAATTTTCAAAGTATGAATTATGACTATGTATTTCCATTATGATCATGAATTATAAGTATGTCTCAAATTATGGTTTTTTATGAAAGTTATGAGGTAAGGTGACTTAGGACCCTATGTGGTGACCTAAGGCCTAACAATATGAATTCTGCAAATATGATTGTAATGATGAAAGGACAATTCTCATATTACAAGTAAGTTATAAAAATGAGCTACTCTATGATTTCAAGCCTATGATATATAAAATTATGATCTTATGTTATATATGTATTCCATAGGATTTGACTTAGCACCTAGTGGACTTTAGGTGGGGGCCCTACCAAAATTCTTAGTAGCAGCCTCATATCCCATAAACTACGTGCCACCGTAGGTTGCCTTTATGGCCTAGCTAGTGGATCCACAAATAGCATACGTTCATGATAAGGAGTCTACCTTGGAAAAGTAGCTTCCTCCTTCTCGATGTGGGTATCATCGGATTCCATGTTATAGCTCGGATGGTCTGATTTTTGGTTATGGTTCCTATCTCACATATGTATGATCTCTTAAGAATGTTATGATTTTGAATTTATGCTTTTAAATACTTTGTTCAGTATGATTGTTTGGTCTAGAAGAAGGGTTGGTTGAATTTTTAGAGGTTTCGAGCCCCGTTTTGGTATTTTGAAGGCTTAAGTTGGTTTAGTTGTGACTTTTTGAGTTTTAGGTCAAAAAGACCCCAAATTCAAATTTTGATAGTTTCATTAGTTCCGAAATGAGCAAATTAGACTAGAATCATGGTCGGTATGAGTATCAAGGCAATCAATACGAGTTTGGGGCCATTTTGCTCTTTTGTCTTTGAAAGTTAGCCTATGATTGACTTTGGTCAACATTCTTGGAAAATGTGCTCGAATGAAAATTCTGACAGTACAGTTAGTTTTGAAATGTCGAATTTGGTCTAGAACGACCCTTGGTTCTTTTCCCAAGAAGTCTAGTCTAACCTCGAGGCCCATTGTTGAATTTGACTTAAAATGACACTTGGGTATGAGACTCACTTTTCGTTAAAATGACCTCATATGAGAATTTTGAATGCGCCATTGAGTGTGGAATGTTGAATTTAGTGGGGTAGCATATCTATTTTGAGGGCACGGGGTTGTGAACAAATCCGAGCACCCCATCGGAGATTTTGGATTTTCCAAAATCAGATGTTACAGTAAGATGCTGGTTCAACTTTCAAATCCCGTTTTTGGGTGTTTCTCTCAACTTTAAAACCCCAGAACTTGAGTTATAGAGCTCCAAATTGAGTGATTCAAAAGGCAAACTTGTGAGATTTTTTGAGAAGAATGCATTGGGGAGCTTAGAAACTAATTTGGGGCATTCTATTAAGGTAAAATCTTTGTTCTAGTTGCTATAATGTCCATTTTCAGAATGAATTTTTGAAGAACTTTGAGAATTTATTTGTTAGTCTATATAATCCCAATTTTGGTGATTCAAGGGTCTAAGTTCAACAGAATTTTATGAGAAATCCGTTGGTGAACTCAGAAACTTGAGGAGAGGCTTCATGTGAGGTAAATTTACAAAACTGGTTGCTGCCAATAGTCATTTTCAAATTTAATTTATGTTGAATTGTGCAGGATTATATCTTGGCCATTTTAGCTCAATTTTTAGTGATTTTTGAGGCTAAATTGTGGTTTTTTTACAAGGAACATCATAGTATATTTGGGTTGATTCGTAGGGGTTTGTGAGAAATTACTGATCAAAGATGCTTCCATATTCATCTTTTTAGCTAAAAATTTAAGCATTTATTTCATGATCGACTCATTTGATTTTGCCAACCCCACATTTTATCATAAATTGATCCTTGAGTTTGGGGTGCTTTTTAGAACCTATTTTTGAAAATTATGAAATTAGTGTCTAAATGACCATATTGACATTGTGACTCTGTTTCTGAGAGTATGACAACATTCTGATGTCGTTCAGAAGGAAAATATTCCAGCATAGTAATTTGGAGCGCGCATGTTCAATCTACAGGTAAGCAATGACTTTCCTTTCGTTAGATTAAGCTGGAATGTGTGAAACCATGTTGAGATAGTTGGAATTTAGGTTGGGTAGCTTGTTTTTATATCTTAAGTGTTAGAAATCATGTTTTTGGCTTTTACTTGTTTTTTCGTGTAATTGAAAGTATATGACCATTTCTGATATTTGTTAGTATTGTAAGAGGAGTTGGATGATTATGTTGTTGATATTGTGGAGTATGTTGGCCTTAGCATATGTTGTAAACTTACCTTAGTTTCCCCGGCGTTGCTCCAGCTGGCTTAGATCCTTGTAGAATGGTGTAGCTGGCTAGTGCCTGATAGTTTGGTTATAGATAGGCGATAACTTTGTTCTTTTGAATAACGTTATCCATAACTCGGCGTAATTGTGACTTTTTTGATGCGTCCATGATACTAGACCTTATGATCGTTCTATTTCATCTCTGATTCAAGCTTTGGTGGTTATCAGTTAACTCATTAGGAAGGAGATTCTCGAAACTATTAGCGTCAATTTGGGAAGAGAAATACTCGGCACCATGGGATAAATTGTCTGCAAGCATCTAGGTACCCAACCATAGCCTCGATCATACCGATGTGTTATGACGAGCATTCTGTTATCCATCCCCAACCTCGATCTCATTGATGTGTTACAGCGAGCATCCGGGTACCCAGCCCCACCCTTGACCATATTGATATTTTATGGCAAGCATTCGGGTACCCAGCCCTAGCCTCGACCACATTGATTATTCGGGAAAGTATTTGGGTCTCAGTCCCGGCCTCAATCTCTAAAGCATTCCTGGTTCATCTACTCTTGGAGATTCTTGGTTCAAAAATGACACGGTTCTTCAGTTCTAGACATCTTAAATTCTTGGTGGTTGTAGCTATTATTTGTACTCGGCTGGCTTATAGGGGTTCATTCGAGTTTTTATTTAAACTTATGCACGAGTGTCCCACCTGGGCTTATGGGGGCCTAGTTGGGTGTAGTTAGCTGCAGTCCTCTTAAGTAGTACTGTCTCTACTTAGATGTTTGTCATGATCCCTAGTTAGACTTATTTCTCTTTTTTCATAATGTTTGTACCTTTTTTGCTCAGTTGGCCTATGATGCCTACTGGATACCTATTGTCGTGGTACTTATATTACACTCTGCATTTCTTTTCATGATGCAGGACCGAGCACCAGCTGCCATCGCGGATCAATCGACCCTGTTGCAGTCATCTTCGGAGACTAGAGTGAGCACTTGACGTTTTGGGATCATATCTGTTTCCTTTCGTATGGATGGCCTGTCTTTTACCTTTTTGAGATTAGCCAGTTTCTATATATATTTTTGTTCCACTTTTGGGATGTGTACTCATATTTTATTTTGTAGTAGCTCTATATTTCTGACCTCCAGGTTCTGGGAGGGATCTTTAATTGTATATATCAGGTTTTGGTTTTAGTTCTGCCTACTTATTCTTTTTATTTTGGCATTTTTAATTTTTGATTAGTTTCTGCCCTCAAACCCATTACTTGTCATTCCGAGTTCACGGGTTAGCTTACCTACTGGTGGGTTATAGTAGGTGTTATCATGACCTGGGAAATCGGGTCGTGATAATATAGTCTTTAAACTACCCCTAATCAAAGTAAAAAAACTTCTTGAACTTCAACTTTTTCATATTTTCTTCAACGATAGATTCTTGATATTCAAATTCTTGAGCTGTAAAAAAGCAAATTCATGTCAGTTTATTAGTAACAAAAAAGAACTCATAAAAAAGAAATGTAAAACCTCAACATATTTACTAAAAGGGATGCTAAACATTAAAGTTAGTAAAAAATCACATGAATAATAATATAGTATGGTTGAATTTAGCATATTCTGTTGTTTGTTTATATTCTTATAATTCTCTCTAGAGTCTAAATCTAACGTTGACATAGTAATTAGGATATAAAGTTTCTTTATGTGAAACTGTGTATGATTTCTTAATTCATGAAGGTAGTTCATACTGGAGTTTTGCTTTTTGAAGGGTATATGTTGTTTCCGACACTGTTCCAAAGTGCTTTGCTATCAGATTTTAAAAAATAGATAATAACACTGCATAGTCATTACATCTCGATTTATTTAAAAACTGGTCCCCAGAAGATCTTTGACAAAAATATTAATACAAGAAGAGGCATAAAACAAAATATTCCATATATTACTTATCACTGCGAACACCTAAAAATTGTTCATAACCCAATGACCCAAAATGTTGCGACTTCACAAATGAGGCTAATGGTAGAAACTCAACTACTAGTAGTCAGTAGTCATCAAACATTTGATCCTCATCAGTATCCCTACAACCCTCAAATGAAAATTCAAGATCTGTGAGAGAGTTATGAGGATGCTTTAGATCCTTAATTTGCTCAGAAATTCTATTACTTAAGACTTTTTTGAGGCTAATATCTTTGCACAACCGCAAATCAACTCATACAATATGGGGACAATTATCAAGAATAACTCTGACGCCTTTAATTGTCATCTTGTTTCCAATTAGTTGAAGGTGATGCAAGGTAGGTAGGTTTTTAGCAATAGCTAGAGCTTCTTCATTTCTTATATCTTCGTTATCAAAGTAATCACCTAATCCTATATATAATGAGTTATTTAGTTCAAACGACTTCAACCGTGGGCAAGAGAGTCCAAGAGAGTCTATGTATTCTATCGTGATGGTTTTGTGTGTTAGACTCAACTCCTCCAACAATGGGAGCTTTTGAACTACTTCAACGAAGCTGTCACATACCATATCATAATAAGATGCAATGCTAAGCCTTTTTAGTTTTCCTGATCTTTCAGCTGTGTACTCAAGCAACTGACCAATGGTAAAGTACGACATATTGATATCTACAACTCCACCTTGGATACGATCATCTAAGAAACTTATTAATAGAGTTATGAAGGCCATTCTTCAATTATATACTTTCTCATCTTTAGAAGTGGCATTTGTTCTTTTTGAACTTATGCTGCAAATAACAAATTCCTCAAATTTTCCAAGGACTTGGAGAATTCCCCAATAATCCATGAGACTATTGACATGCACATTGCATATGATGATTGAAAACCAAAATTTGGTTCTTATAACTTGCCTTGCAACCACATATTTGTTCAAGAGGAAGATATAAACTAATGCATTACCTAACCCATGATGTAATCTATCGAGCACAACCAAATCTACCATGAAACCATAAAATGTGTAACTAATAAGGTGCATAGCTTGAAGCTTTGCTTTATATTCACTTCTTGAGTTGAGAAGTCAAACTATGCTTTTAGATGCATTTGTTTAGTTAAGAATATATCTATTTTAAAAAGAAGAGAAGAGTTGAGATTTTGAGAAAAGTCCAATGAGACTAAATGAGTTAATTGAGTACACACCCTGACTTGAGATATGAACATGATAAATAAATTTTGGGAGTAGTATTGAGCACTGATTTGCGTAAGAGTATAGAACAACTCGAACCCATAAATAAGGATTGTGTTGTTCATTCATGTGACTTCTCATAGCCTCATTGATGGCTTTTATTGGATCCATGAGATGAGTTGTGTCCCTTACCTTGGCAAGGTATTGGAGTTTTGGCAACAACAACAGTTTGTTGTATCATTACATAGCTCATAAGTGATGGTTGTCGGTTAGAGAAACTCCCCAAGAAGAAATATTGTATTTTTACGTACTGAGTTGCATTTATTTATTCATATCTTTTAAATCATTCTCTTACATATATTGCATACTTTATTGTGTTGAGCTTTTTTCAGAGTTAGGTATCTTTGAGTAAGTTTATTTTCAAGAATTTTACATATCGTACATTCCATGTACTGATACCATTTTGTGTTGCATCGTTATATGATGCAGACATAGGTGATAGATATCCTCAACAGGCGCATCCTTGAAGATCAAATTTCCATCCAACTATTGGTGAGACCTCTTTGCATTCAGAGGCGCTCTTGAGTCCTTAGATTTAGTCTTTAGATTATTAGTATTTTGAGGTAGCCGTTGTCCTATGTCACAATCCAATTTCTTGAGTCATGATGACACCTACTAGTATCCACCATAGGTAAGCCAAACCCTATCCCAGAACTACAAGTAATGGGATTAAGCATAGAAACTAAACAAGATTTGAACAACATAATTAACAAGAACAAGAGGAAGCAAACCAAAAATATATATAATAAAAGATCCCTCCTAGAATCTGAAAGTCAAATGTACAGAGCTACTACAAAATGAATACAAGTTCTAAAAATAGACCACAAAAACAAGACTTTCTCAAAAAACAAAAGAATATTCATAATATATATAGAAGGAGACTGATAAATCCAATACGCCATATGCTCACCCTCATCTCTGGGTCTGACTACTGTAGGCTCAATCTCAATATTGGGCTGGTGCTCAGACCTGTATCATGAAAATATATGTAGAGTGTAGTATGAGTACCAAAATAATAGGTTCCCAGTAGGCATCATAGGCCAATTGAGCAGGAAAAGTAAAAATAATATGAAATGCTAGAATTTAAACACAACAAGAGACAAAGAAGGAAATCTAATTGGGATGCATATGAGTGTACTAATACACAAAGGAAAGAAGAACAACTAACTAAATCTATCCAACCCCACATAAGCCTAGAGGGTACAATCATGCGCAAGTTTAAGTAAAACCCAAACAGACCATATAAGCCCGAGGTGTATAGAAGAGTTAAGATCAATAAGTAGAACCTGATGATGTTTGCAAGATTACAACAATCTTTCACTGACTTGAACTGAATCAACTGAGTGCCCAAAACTTTGATCATATGAAATAGGAGCTAAGGACTTGAACAGAAGCGAAGAAGGAATCAAGGACTTTAACCGAGATTAGAATAGCCGAGTACTCAAACCAAGGTTGAAGATAGTAATAAACTGGAACTAAGACTGTATATGGCCAAGGACTCTAACCAAGGCTAAAGATAGCGATAGACTTGAACCAAAGCTGCAGATAGTGGTGGAATCTAACCACGGCTATAAATAGAGGTAGACTCTAACCATGAGTGAAGATGGCCTAATACTCAAACCAAGGCTGAAGTTACCAAGGCTTGGACTTTAATCATACCTGATAGAGTGAATCAGGAACTTAAACCATGAATAGAGGCAAATTGGTTAGATTTAGGATCAGTGGAAAATCGAGCATCATGGGGAGAACCCCAAACCATGTGCCATCAATAAATTACTCTAACCCGAACCAAATCCAACCAAAATCGATTAGCGACTTTTGAACTAAGAAACAAGTACACCGGAGCTGACGGAATAAGGGAATTATGGATATAAGGTTCCAAGAGCTATGTTGCTGCCTAACTAAATCTCAGACTATCAGACTCAAGTATGCTATATCAATCTACAAGAAGCTAAGCCATCCAAAGCAATGTTAGAGAGATTCAAGGCCTAACAGCTCCAAAAGATTTGCAAGTCTGTGGCAATCACTAGTCTAAGCCTAGACTAAGGCCAAAAATGCTTTAAACACAATTACAAGACACACACATAGAATACTACAAGGTACAAATGATCATCTATGCAATAAACATTCTTTCACTGCCCAAATTCAGACAAATCAACATACATTTACATAATCATGCCCAGTCTAGAAAGAAGGAAGCCGTAGACTACATTTAGGCCGATGCATGCGCTTTAAATCAAGTTGCTGGAGCCTTTCCCTTTCGAACAACTTTTGAACACTGTCATGCTATCAAAAATAGTTTTACAACGTCAGTACAGTCATTTAGATGCTAAAATTGTAACAAAAGGAAGTAGATTAATTTTAGAGTCTAAACTGGGAATATGGGACCCATGCCAGAAATTCCAAAATTGACTTGTGAAATGGTCCTAATTAGCTCCTTGAATTTATGTCCCAAAACAAAAAACAATTCGGGGCTCAAAATCTCCCAAAACTGTTCATACAAGAATTAAGCTCAAGAACTCCATTAAAGGCCACTAGAGGTTTAGGGAGAAGAGAATTACCTCCAAAATGAAGCTATAACAACTTCTTGAGGGTCGCCACACATTTGACTCACAATTCCCAGCAACAAAGATCAAATTCCCACAAGAAATGAGCTCCCAAATACCTAAATCACTTTTCAAAGTTGGGAGAAAATGACCCAAAAAATGGGTCTAAAAGATCCCTAGGCATCGCAAAAGTGACAACTTAAGTTGTTTAAGAGAATAGGGTCCCAAGGGCGGGCCTCACTAAAGAAAGCCCCTGGCCGCTTAAGCGAACCTCACTTTTGCAAAGGCCAGGCCGGTATAGCAAATACGCCTAGCTATTCTGACTTACTTAAACGATGCCCTGGCCACTTAAGCGAGGGACGCTTTAGAGAAGCTAGGAATACAAAATAAGTGGCACCAACAACTCAGCTGCAACAACTGAGTTTGGGATTTTCCAAGTCTCCGATGGGGTGCTCGAGATTCGTTCAAACCCTGGGTGTGCAAACAAACTATTCTGTCCAACAAAATTCAACATTTTTTACTCAATGGCATAGACAAAATTTCTATCCGAGGTCATCTCAACAAATATTTGATCCCACACCCAAGTTCTATTTTAGGCCAATTCTATAAGGGGCCTCAAGGTTAGACCAAAAGCCTTAGAAAGTGCACAAAAGGTCGTCTTGACCAAACTCGACATTTTGAAGCTAACCACGCTAATGGAATTTTCATCCAAGCATATTTTCTAAGAATATTGACCAAAGTTAAACTTAGGCCAAATCTTAAAGGCAAAATGCCTAATGGTCTAAGCTCACACTGAAAGCCTCTGGGCACTATATTAATGATATTGATCGCTCTCTCTCTAACATCTCACTAGAAAAAAAGCTCTCAAAGAAGACTAGTTTTAATCTTATGGCTACCAGGGAACCGGATCCACCTCCAGACCTCCAAAAATTTCGTTCAAAAGATAGAATCGTAGGTATCGATGAGACGAATCCAACACAACAGGAATCATCCCAATTGGACATTCGAAGCTTCGGGAATGTTGAAAAAACTGCAGCGATCACTGTTCAACATTCTGCCACTGATCAAGGAACCAATTCTAAGTCAACTTCTGTAATTTGTATTGAAAAACCATCAATTGGGGATGTTAGAACAGCATCCCAGCCACATCATATCAAAAATCCAAGGGATTTCACCATGGAAATTAAGAGAAATCCAGGCGTGACAGTGGGACGAAACTCCGGCGAAACGCCGGCCACTCGAACTACAAATTCGACGACCTCCGATGTTATTCGAGGTGGCGCACCACCTGGGGTTGGTAGTGCACCCCCAGGCGCACCTCATACTAAAAGCCCAGCTCCAATGGGTGACGGCGTCGCCGGCGACACACTGTTGAATTCCGACGTCGGCGTTCCGGCGACATTCGAGAGTCAAGACCAATTCCATCTTGTAGAGGAGAACAATACGAATACAACCATCCAAAAATCACCGCCATACACAAAGCCAAACTCGTCGAATATCAATTTGAAGAATTCCGGCGGTGAAGTGATTTCCGATAGTGGCGGCGTCGCCGCGTCTGGTGGCGAAAATACAAATTGTTCTGGGGGTTTGGTAGACGATCTTACAAGGAACACAATGAACCAAAAAGCCCCATCAGCAACAACACCTATATCCTCTAATTTGGAAATTAGGGTTCCAATCCAAACTGCCGGAGGCGGCGCAGCGGCAAAGCTCCAATTCCAAAATTGGCAATGTCAACCTATTCATCTTGAAGAGAGGAGTCCAGAAACACAAAAAGCCCCTCCAGGTATGGTCCCTATAAATTCGAATTTATCAATTAGGGTTGCCAATTTGAGTACTAACACTGGCAGCGGCGACACCGGAACTCCGGCGATCGGAAAAAATGTTTCTAGTTTGAATAATAATACGCACCAATACAATATCGATCAAAAAAATTTAAATTCAAAAAATGACTATCCTAAAACACCAAATGCCAATACTAGAATTGAACCTAACATAAAAATCACCGAAAACACTCATCCGGTGAACGCCCAAAGAAATTCTCAAGGTATTACTAACCCCCATATCAGTACGAACGTTTTAAACCAAACGCCACAATTTTTAGACACCTCTAACTCAAATTCCAAATTTCCATCTTGTGATAATAGAGTCGAAAACAATCTTTTAGTGCCCAAAAATGTTTCCCCAGATAATCCTAGCACCTTAACTAATCCTAAAAGTACCAAATACCCTCCCAGTTCAGACTTCCCTCCAATATCTTCTAATTTCCAAAAATACGACCCAAAAAACTCTAGAAATCCGGTAGTGACCCTAACCCCCAGTGCGCTACCTCCAAAGACCAAGCCCCCTATCAACCAACCGGTCACCACAAATCACCCTCCGCCCCCTATAGCAAAACAATCCATGGCCACACGGCTGAGAGCTACACAAACTGAGAATACTACCAAAATTGACCTTACAACCCCAAAAAGAGTAATGAAACAAGGCTGTCCTGCTATTATGTTTAAGAGAGAGGACTACATGATTAAAATGGCAGAATCATGTAAGTACACCCTCATAGGCAAGTTCTATAGCCCAATGCCCAAGATGGAGGTCATTCGAAAGAAATTCATTGCCCAAACAGAACTCCAAGGCAAGGTCAAGATTACGCATTTTAACTCTAGACATATATATATTGACCTGGATAACGAACACGATAGAGCTACTGTCTTAGATAGCAAGCGCATGTATATTGAAGGTGTCTTTATGAGATTTCAAGTTTGGACTCCTACCTTTGATCCAAACTATGAAACCCCCATTCTCCCTGTATGGGTCATACTCTCGGAGCTCCCATGGCATTGTTTCCACAAAGAATTTGTTACGATTTTGCTGGAGGACGTGGGACAAGTATTGCACTTAGACATGGCCTTCATGCAAAAGACGAGGGGTAGCGTAGCGAAAGTAAAAGTCCAAATGGACATCACCAAGCCTAGAATCCAAAGTGTGTGGATTGGCTTTGACGAAAATGATGACCCAAATGGGGAAGGTAGATGGTAGGATATCGAATATGAAGATATACCACTTTATTGTACTTATTGTAAACACCAGGGTCATACTCCTCTAGCCTGCCCAGTCAGCAGAAGAGATGCAGAACACAATAAGGCCAAAAACAAGGAAGAAGAGCCAAAGAAAGATGAGTAGACAAAAAACACAGGTATGACCTCTTCTCCAACTGTTTTAACTAATGTTGTAAGTGTCAGACAACAGGTACCGATACAAGAAACAACCACCACAACTCAAGGAGGAAGAAACAAAATACAGGAACACTCAAATAATCAGAACAGGAATCAAGTCCCAAACAACCAATGGCAAACCCAAAAGAGAAGAAAATTCAAAGGAAAGACCCAAACCGTACAAAACACCCAAAAGATACAAGGTAACACTCAACAGGTATATAAACCCACTCAACTCAGAACTATAGGTATTGATGGTAATACTGTCACTACGACCAGCGCAATCCAAACCGTACAAAGCGAGCATCGATCAGGTATTGACTCAATGCTCCCAATCCCCCATGGCTCCCCCTGTAGTCTTAATGTATTGAATGTTTTAACTGTTGCTGCTGAAGTAGTTAATGGAGGTGAGGATGGTGGGTTTCAGGAGAAGCCAACTAACTTGCAGGAAGGGGTACCCAGAGGGGGGGTTATGTCTCATGTTTTGCATGAGAACAGTATGGTTGACCCTAGGAGTGACTCTAGAGCTCCTGCTACCACTTCATATATTTTTTCAGCTTCTAAAATAAACGAAAAGAATGTGCAAAATAGGGCAACAGAATTGCATGAACTGGGACCTGCAGTTTCTCCCATTTTCAATCTAGAAATGGGCAACATTACAACTCCTACTCAGCCTACAAATCTGCAAATCTTGGAAGAAGTTGCACCTGTTAACTCAAAGGAATCCTTGGAGGAAAGAGCAGATATTAGCTTGAAGGACAATGCAATGCATGTTGACAGAAGGGATGTTGATATGCAGCAGCAACAGGGGAACTGTCAGGTCCCAACTCAAATGCACATGCTGCATTTTCAGGGAGAAGACTCAACCCCTGTAATTCATAACATAAATTTACCTACAATTAATCAGCCTAATGACCACACAAATAGGAATATTGACACTACCAGTCACAATACTCAGCTGGGATCTATGGCCAAGGATTTAGGGTCTGTAGCAAGCACTAGTGTCACAGGGTCTAATGAAAAGAAGAATAAACTGAGCAAAAGGAGAAGGGATGCATTAAAAAAAAGAGTAGAAGAAAGGAATTTGTCTCACGAGGAACAAATTCCTCTGGTAGTAGACAATGTGAAAGAACAACATCCTAACCTTGGATGCCAACAATTTGTGCTGGAGGATGACCAAGGGGGGATGGATATTACACCCTTGCAAACTCAGTACAACCACACACCTCCTCAACATCCTGCAAGCAGAACTGCAGAACAACACATACAATCTCTCCTCAAATGCACCCTCAATACTAATACTAATACTAATATAGAAGTCCCTCCTGACCTGGATGAATATGCAGTTATTGAGTCTGAAGATGAGGGTGACTATGAGGACCAACCATTGAAGGATCTAGATGAGGAGGATGCTGCCAGTGAACACTTAAACAGACCATTAGGTACATCTTACACAAATGAGTATGATGATGAGATTCAACGAATAGCTAACTCCCAAGGTTTGTCCCCTAGAGGAATTCATAGAACCAGTCACAGTAATAAACCCATCAGTCCAACTATTTCTGCTCGCACAAGCAGACCTCACACTAGGCTGTTCACTTCCAAAAACTCTCAATGATTAGTACACTATGCTGGAATGTGAGAGGTATTAATACCCAAGGAGCCATGGAAAGACTTAAATCTCTTAAGAGTATCCATCAAATTCCCATTATTGCCATCCTAGAGCCTTTTTTTGATAGCATTCAGATTCAGTACTTCAGAAATCAACTCAACATGGACCATGCTATTAGTAATCCAAATGGTAAGATTTGACTTTTTTGGACCAAGGATGTAGACTGCAGGATATTGGAAAATGAGGAGCAGTTGATTACTTGTGAATTTAATCATGTAATGAATCCAAATCAGTTCATAGTTACCTTTGTATATGCAAAATGCAAAGATCATCTCAGAAGACCTCTGTGGGATAGCATGCTACAACAGTCAGCCACCTCCCTTCCATGGTGCACATTAGGTGATTTCAATGTTATCACAGACCCTCAAGAAAAGTTGGGAGGTGTCACTTACAATATGAAAAAGAGCCTTGAGTTCATCAGCATCATAGAAGCCTGTAGACTACAAGATCTTGGGTTTTGTGGTCAGAGATACACTTGGTCTAATCTAAGGGGTATAATGTTCAAAATATGGAAGAGACTTGACAGAGGAATGGTCAACGATAAGTGGCTAGAGATGATGCCTCAGACTACCATTACTCATCTACCCTCTGTGGTTTCAGATCACTGCCCCTTACTGCTGGAGATGACTGATCAAAACCAACAACACACCAAATATTTCAAATTCCTTAACTGCTGGACAGAACAACCATCTTTCTTGGATACTGTTAGTAATTGCTGGAACAGGACCATGGAGGGTAATCCAATGTGGTGTTTCCATCAGAAAATGAAGAGGTTGGCAGCCACTCTTAGTACTTGGTCCAGATTGCAATTTGGTGATATATATGCCAAAGTTAAAGAATATGAAGACAAGACTAGACATGTAGAGGAAGAGCTAATCTCTAGTAATTCTGAAAAGAACAGAACAAAGCTCCATGCCATCAATGCAGAGTATATAAAATACCTGAAACTGGAGGAATCCATGCTAAAGAAAAAAACTCAGTTGCATTGGTTCAAAGAGGGTGATGTGAATTCCAATTATTTTCATGCCTTGATAAGAGGAAGGAGGAGGAAATTATACATCCATAAGATCCAGAATGAGGATGATAATTGGGTACAAGGTGAAGAAAACATAGCCAAAGCTGCATGTGAACACTTCCAAGCCATTTTCACTGGTGAGGAGACACAAATTCAGGAGCATACCCTCCAATGTATTCCCAGGATGGTCACTGATGAGCATAACAGAAACCTGAAAGCTATCCCTACAATGGAGGAGTTGAGAACTGTAGTGTTTTTAATGAATCCCAATTCAGCTGCTGGACCTGATGGAATGAATGGCAAGTTCTTCCAAGCATGTTGGAACATCATAAAAGAGGACCTCCTTAAAGTGATTCTATCTTTCTTCTGTGGACAAGCTATGCCTAAATACTTTACTCACTCTTGTTTGGTGCTGCTCCCAAAAGTACACCATCCTAACAAGCTCTCTGAGTATAGACCAATTAGCCTTAGCAACTTCACAAACAAAATCATCTCCAAACTCATTTCCCTTAGACTGGCACCTATCCTACCCAACCTCATTTCCCTTAACCAATCTGGATTTGTCAAAGGCAGGAACATTTCTGAAAATATTATGCTAGCCCAAGAGATTATACACCAGATCAAGAAGCCAAATGTAGGAGGCAATGTAGTTATCAAACTTGACATGGCTAAAGCCTATGATAGGGTATCTTGGTCCTATACTTGTCTAGTTTTGAGGAAAATAGGATTTGAAGAAGGTTTCATTGATATGGTATGGAGAATTATGGCTGATAATTGGTATTCCATCATTATTAATGGTTCAAGGCATGGATTCTTTCATTCCACAAGAGGCCTTAAGCAAGGGGATCCATTATCACCAGCTTTGTTTATCATAGGTGCTGAAGTCCTCTCCAGGCTCATGAACAACCTTCATCAACACCCCCAATATCATGGTTTCCTGATGGCTAAAAAGGGCCCTCAAATTAATCATCTCAGTTTTGCAGATGACATCATCATATTCTCATCTGGAAGATCTCATACCTTGAAGCTTATCATGGAGACACTACATACCTATGAGCATGCTTCAGGCCAATTGATCAACAGAGACAAGAGTAACTTCATGGTACCCTCAAATGCATTCAACTCTACTGTTAGAAGAATCAAGAAAGTTACAGGCTTCAAGCAAAAGAACAGCCCTATCACATATCTGGGGTGTCCTCTTTACATTGGTAGACAGAGGATCATCTATTATTCTGAGCTTATAGCTAAAGTTGTGGCTAGGATAGCTGGATGGCAGGCAAAATTAATTAGTTATGGAGGAAGAGTTACTTTGATTAAGCATGTCATCCAAGCACTTCCTATTCACTTGTTATCTGCTAGTTCCCCTCCTGCAACCACTATCAAGCAAATTCAAAGCATCACAACCAATTTCTTCTGGGGGTGGAAGAATGAAAGGAGGAAATATCATTGGTCTTCTTGGAAGAATCTGAGTTATCCCTATGAAGAGGGTGGTATTGGAGTGAGACTAATATCAGATGTTGCCAAGTCTTTCCAATACAAACAATGGTGGATATTCAGAACTAAGAATTCCTTATGGAGTGAGTTCCTCAAAGCTAAGTACTGTCAGAGGTCAAATCCTATAACCAAAAAATGGCACACAGGACAGTCTCTGATATGGAAGCACCTCATGAAGAACAAGCACAATGTTGAGCCTCATATCCAATGGCAGATACAGTCTGGTTCTTGCCTCTTTTGGTGGGATAATTGGTTGGGAGTTCGCCCCTTAGCTAATTTCAGGCCAGCCAGTAGTAGACAGAACAATACTAAGGTGTCTTCTTTCATGATTAATGGTCAATGGAATGCAGAACTGGTCTCTCAGAAAGCACCTCCTCAGTTTGTACCTAGCATCCTGGCAAGTAACATCAACTATCAGCCCCACAAACTTGATCAGGCCTCTTGGAAGCCTAATAGCAGTGGGGAATTTAGTTGTTCTTCTGCCAAGGAACTTATCAGGGACAAAAGGAGTAAGACAAGAATTAACTCTCAAACATGGCACAAACACATTCCTTTTAAGTGTTCCTTCCTACTCTGGAGAGCACTTAGAGGGAAACTACCTACTAATGAAAAACTTATCAGCTTTGGAGAAGCCCCAGCCCAATGTTACAGTTGCCATAAAGCTGGTTTGGATACCATTGACCATATATTTGTTTCTGGAAACTTTGCCAGGAAGGTTTGGAGTGTATTTTCTGATTCTCTGGGTATTAGTAAAGAATACACACCCCTTAGAAACCTGATGATGAGGTGGTGGTCCAGTAATTACAGTAATGAGGTCCATAAACTTATCCTACAAGCAACTCCAATCTTCATATGTTGGAACCTATGGAAAAATAGATGTGCCATCAAATATGGAGGGAAGCAGTCCAATATTACAAGAGTGATCTACTCAGTCTTCAAGGATAACTTCAACCTTCTAAGCACTACCTACTCCTATATCAGCTAGCCAAATAGATGGAAGGAACTGGTCCTTCTTGTGGAAAAATGTACTAATGAAGTTAATGTTAGTACTGTCTACTGGAGGAAACCTTCAGCTCACATGGTGAAGCTGAACACTGATGGTAGTGCACTTCACAACCCTGGAAAAATAGGAGGGGGAGGATTGCTAAGGAACAATCAAGGAGATCTTCTCTTTGCTTTCTCAACCCCTTTTGGAGAAGGTACAAACAACCAATCTGAAATATTGGCAGCCATCTTTGGTTTGACTTGGTGTCTCCAATTAGGATATACTAAAGTGATCCTTGAAGTGGACTCTGAGCTAGTAATCAGATGGATAAAACACCTAGCTCAACCACCATGGACTGTCAGAACACAACTCCAACAGCTGCAGGACATCAGTCATCAATTCCAGGTTTTCAAATGCAGCCACACTTACAGAGAAGCCAATTTTACAGCTGATGTTTTGTGCAAACATAGCCACAAATGCACTACTCCACAGATATATCTCAATAAACAAGAGCTTCCTAAAAAGGCAAGAGCTTACTTTGAGCTTGACAAACTAGAAATGGCCAACTTCAGAAGAAGAAGGCTTAAGAGAATCAAGAAGCCACCATGACCTTGTCAGCCTCCTTGGTCCAACTTACTATTCAAATTACTTATTGCTATGCATAGTAATAATCAATTTGAAGGTTCTATAGTTAGGACCATGGTAAAAGGGAACACCTCCCTTGGCTTATGCCTTCTTAAAATAACCAATCTTATTTTACAGGTTAGGATTAGAATAGAACTTTTCTTCTTTGTCTTTCTCCTTTTTGGCCTTGTAGGTATAAATACACAGGCACCATATCATCCAACTAGTGGAGGGCCAGTCAGGTGTATACTGGAAATTTACCACAGCTGTTCCAAGGTTGGACTTGCCTTAGAGACTCAGCAGTCATACAACACCTGCACAAACAAGCAATTCAACAACAACAACAAAGGTCAGGCACTCAGAATTCCTGCACATGCCACAACTGCAACAACAAACAAAAGCACCATGCAACATCAAAAGGAATCCATATTGCACAGGATCACAGCAAATATAGTAGAGGCAAAGCACAAGAAGTCTCAGCTCAAACGGATAATTGGAGACGTTAGTCGAGCGACCTTGAAAAAGTCAACCGACTTAAGTCCCCAAATGGAGCACTTCACAACTTGGAGCTTCCAACTTGTCCAAATGACCTCCAAACTTTGCAGGGATACAGAAAATACTATATTTGCACAACCAAAGAAGTTTCATCTCCAACGGATAATTGGAGACGTTAGTCGAGCGACCTTGAAAATGTTAGTCGACTTAAGCCTCCCAATGGTGCACTTCACAATTTGGAGCTTCTATCTTTTCCAAAAGACCTCCAAATGTTGCAGGAACATAGAAAATATAGTAATTGCAAAGCCTAAGAATTTTCACCTCAATCGGATAATTGGAGACATTAGTCGAGCGACTTTGAAAACATTAACCGATTTAAAGCTAACTAGCTCCAAAGAACTGTTTGAGGTCTTTTCTTTTCTTTGCTTTGTCTTTGTTTTTGTATGTAGGTGCAGGTACCCTAAGGAGCTGATCATGAGTAATGATCTCCTCCTGAAAATAGCTTGCAACAACATACAACTGAACAATTCCACTAGCTGGCTACAGGTTTGCAGCAGCCTATACTTCCCCCACATTTGTGTGGGTCTTTGGCTACTTGTTTGTACAGGTCCACAGATATCCAAACAAAGGGAGACAAATGCTAGACATGCAAGAGACTCACCAGCCCCCAACAACAATTCAAACATGCCAAATTCCACCCTTTATTACTTGCATCAGCCCAATTATATCCAAGATACTTGGAATTCCTTGTGTGGTTATTTCTTGGTGTGCAGGCACATAATACATCAGCAATGGAACATTCCAAACTGCAAGGCACCATCTCTTAAACACCAGAGCTACATCCCCTACAGCAATATACAACAGAACATGGTGATAACCAAGAACCTACAGCAGACTATGAACAAAATACAGCAGGGTCAGATGTGCAGGGTGTTTTGCAACCTGAGGACCTACACCAAGGCATCCAAACTTTGTAGGAGTGCAGTATATATTATTTTGACAAGGTCCAAGAAGTTTCAACACAAACGGACAATTGGAGACGTTAGGCGAGCGATCTTGAAAAAGTCAGTTGCCTTAGGCCTAAAGAGGGTGCCTTTTTTCCAACTTGTGCAAAAAGCTTCCAAATCTTGCAGAACTAAAGAAAGGGCTGTTTGTGTATACCCCAAGAAGTTTCAACTCAATCGGATAATTGGAGACGTTAGTCGAGCGACGTTGAAACCCAAAGCTCTCTTGGAGGTCCTTTCCTATTTGCTAACAGGTGCAAGTTCCTTTTTGCCTTTGGTTGTTTGTTGTATTGTTGCAGGTTGCTGGATTGACTCATCAACATGCACTAACAACAACTACAGAAAAGACAACACAGATACAACCATCAAATCAAATAGAAAGCCCCCTGCATAAGGCCCTTGTCTGGTTGGATATTTGTCTTTCTGTGATGTTTTTTGTGCAGGTACAACAACTGCTGGGGAACCTGGGCAAATGAAATGCATCAACATAGAGACTACAGCATTCCAAGAGAGGACCTCACCAACACACCAGCCCTACACCCATACATATTCCATCCCTGCAACACCTGCAGCAGCCCCATTGCATCCCAAAATTCTTGAATCTCTTTGCTTTCTTAATTGTTATGTGCAGGCACATAAGATACCTTCAAAGGAGCTGCTCATCTCTCCATTGGAGGCAACAAGAAGCAGCCTACAGGTTTGCAACAACCCCCACTACTATGACACTTGTTTGGTTCTTTGTTTGCTTGTCTATGCAGGTAAACAAAGTCACAGACAAAGGGACATAACAACCACTACTGCAAGGGCCTTTCCTAATCCCACCAACTATCCATGCATACCTGCTGTATTCATCCAACACCTGCAGCAGCCCCCTTTCATCCAAGTCCTTTGGGACTCCTTGACTGCTCTCATTGATGAGAAGACAAGAAGATGGAGCTCCAACAAACACAACTCTCTGTTTGTTTACTTGCTGCTATGCAGGCACATTGAACAGCAACAATGGCCCCTTCTAAAGTCCAAGGCACCTTCAGTCAAACATCTAAGCCAAGGCTGCATTAGAACTCTTGCTTGGCTTATTTGTGGATATGCAGGTACCCCCCGGATCAGTAGACAACACTGGAACCATCCAACCAGCTGTTCAAGTCAGGGCTGCACCACATACAAAATGCATATTACACCTATTCTGTCCCTCAGCTTCCTTAACTACAATCCCAAGCAAGCTGGCTGCTATGGCTACATTTACTTCCTATCATTTCATCCCCCTTAGCTACGATTGTTGTTGCTGCAACTTTCCTTGGACCTACTTGGTACGGCATGTCTAAAAAGAGCAAAGATGAAAAGAATTTCCCCAACCCATGCGAGATAGAAGGTTCGTATACTTGTTCTTTCTCAATGTAGCTATGCCTGAGTCGTAGCATAATTGAATAGGACTAGTGTAGGCTACTTTCTTGTATTCTCATGGAAGGGGAGAGTCTCCCTCATTTATGCTTTCTTAGTTGATTTGTACCGAGAGGAGTCCTCTCACAGGTTTAATGCTTTCTAGTTATAGTTAGTCTCTTTTTTGTATCGGGGATGAGTTAGCCGACCTTAATAGGTTAGCCGACTTATGAACCACCATAGGATCGGAGGTAAGGTTTATGTCCCCTTCCTTGTATTTTATTTTGATTATTTATGTTAAGGCTTGGGGGTGTTCCTCAACCCCTGACTGTGCACGAGAGGTGGGAGCCTCGTATAGGGTCTGTTCCCATAAAAAAAAAAAGCCTCTGGGCTCATGCCAACCATGCCACTTGCCTAAAATGACCATTCCAGAGCTGATGAAATTATCAGAATTCTATTATGAGATCATTTACCTAATATTTTGACTAAAATCAACTGTTCAAGTTTCGAAAGATCTAAAATATGGAATTGGGCACAAATCCTAGTTGAACGAACAAGCAACCAAATAGTCAGTGCTAGCAAGTTATAAATGACTTAGAGTCACTATAGGAATGATCTAAACAAGGAAAAGAATGCATTTAAGTAGAAATGACTTGGATAGTCACTACAGCCTATCCCTATACCTATTTCTGAATTAGTTTTAGAGGCTTCATAGATTAAGTTTGAGTTCATTGAGACTATATTTCAGAGTTATGTTTTAAAACTATTCATTTATTAGACATTTGTGTCACAACCCAAACCCGTAGGCTGCGATGGGTGTCCAAGCTGGACACTCGCATATACCCCTATATCATTGTTATGTATTGGTACAACCTGTCCCCTAAGGGGTCATTACTTATCATACCTATTATTTGGGCACATAATGCATAAGCCAATGAGGCTTCATAGCATGTGGGGTCATCCCATGATATATATGCATACGGGCCGACAAGGACACCACAACAACGGGAACATCCTAAACATAAATCATACAGACACGATTGAGCACACATATAACCATAACCCACTTCTATCTCTATAGACCTCTAAGAGTATTAATAACAACATATGGCAGGATAGGGCCCCTGTCGTACCCCTAATTATACAAATATATACATAGAGGGTCTAGTACCCAAAAGATTGGCTCCGATTCAATGGACCTTCTCCCAATTGTTTTGAGTAGAACCCTAAGCTGGAGGATCCCTAAAACATGCGTCTGTACCTGCGGGCATGAAATGCAACCCTCAAAACAAAGGGGGGTCAGTACGATACATGTACTGAGTATATAAAGCATAACATAGCATAACTGATCTTTCAACTAAAATAGGGATGCAGGCAACAAATGTAATAGTTAACGAATCACTATACCTACACCATGTGAAATGAGGGCATGTATATCTTCCTCACATACCGTACCCAGCCCACTATGGGACTCGAGGTTACAAATGTATCACTATGTTTTCATATGCATACCTATATACTATATTCGGCCCCTCAGTGAAGGACTCAGTAAAGTTGTCATTTCATCGTGTATCATGCCTGGCCTTTCATGGGATGTGGTGAATAAGCATTTCAACATTTATTATTCTCGGCCCTTCATGCGATGCGGTAAATAAGCATTTTATCATTTATCATGACCGGACATTCATGGGATGTGGTGAATAAGCATTTCATCATTTATCATGCCCGACCCTTTATGGGATGCGGTGAATAAGCATTTTATCATTTATCATGCCCGAACCTTCATGGGATGCTGAAATATAGGTATCACGAACCAACCCCGTAGGCTGTGACTAGGGTCCAATTTGGACCCCCCATGTATCTAGCTATCATATGTGGTCAAATTGAACTGTAAATCAAATAATATCATATAACAAAGCCCCACTAGGCGATAATATTTTCATAAACTTGTAGCCCTTTTCGTTTGTATCACAATATGACAGGGCACGCAAGCCGACAAGGCTGCCATAATATAATAACATATATCATATATCATGTAGACCCAACTGAATCAAACTGACATATACAACCTACATATACATATCTGCAGACCTCTAAAAATATAAATGACAATATATGGTGGGACAGGGCCCCTGCCGTACCCCCGAATGGATAAAACAATGTTATACATTAGTGGACAGTATAAAAAACTAGGCCCCGATACAATAGAGCCCTTTCTAGCTGAGCTGCATGGAATCCTAAGCTGACGGACTCCCAAAACCTGTATCTATACCTGCGGGCATGAATGCAACCCCCCGAGAAAGGGGGTCAGTACGACATATGTACTGAGTATGTAAAACATAACATGATACAACTGGAAGCATATCTGAAGTAGAGAAGAAGGGGATAAAATGTCAAATCAGAAACTGGTACTTGGAAAAGTAAAATCATGCATGCTCAAACTTTCAATACAGCCGGCCCTATCAGGGATCTGGTGAATCATATTTGTAGTATCAGTATCAGGCCCTGTGCCATAGTCACCTTATTATAATATATCATCATAGTATCAGTATCAGGCCCCGTGCCATCGTCACCTTATTACAACACATCATCATCATATATATATACATATGGATGTCGGCCCTCTAGAGAGGGACTCGGTGAATAATGCAATGAATTGCACGAATCTGATAACCGGCTCAAGACTTGGAGAAGAAGTGTTATAGTATACATGAGTAGAGTAGTGAGAAACAAAACACAGTTCAAATCATTATCTGGCACTCAATGAAGTCATCAAGTGAACCATCACCTGGGGATCAGGGCAGAAGGTATCTATTGTATACTCTCTAACTATCACTAAGGACTATGTAAAAAGGAGTTTTTGGAAATCTTAGATATATACCAATTTGAAATATCTTATAGCAGTCCGAGCATTGGTTATCTCAGAGCCTTTCTTTTTTACAAACAAGAGCTTAGTCGAATCAATTGTTATACAATCATATAGAAGACTCGAAGATAACAGCTTACTACTTTAAAGTTTAATCATTCAAAAATGAGTGAGGGTCCTGAATTCATATTCAGAACCTGGGAATGAAATTACCCCCAAAGCTCATAACATATCCTGCTTACATCTAATACATGCCAAAAGAGAAAAGATAGGCTTTACATACCTATACCAAAAGCATATCAAGAGAAGCTTCACATACCTCTTATGGATTGCCCTTAATCGTGTTCACATCGTTGTCCTCGAAACCTATTTAGCATGGAAGTAATGCAAGTGTTAACAACCTTAGGCTTTTTATCAACTTAGACTACCCACGAGTATTCATAGAATTCAACCCTTCGCTCGCCTTCCCGACTAGTTCCTTAACTAGTTAAGGCGTTAACGAAAATTGGGCAGCACCTCTCCTATAATGTGCCCTATCCAAATTTCCAATTAGACCCCTAAACACTACATCCAACCAAAAACAACCTGCAACATATTTTTACGCAATTCACACCAACAATATACAACATAAACTCCAAACGACCCGTTCAAAAATACGATAACAAAATAGGGTTTCTAGTTTCCATTTGGCAAAACCTTTAACCGTACGAAGTGGGGGGTCGTTTGGATGAAACAAGAAGCTCCCCCACCTCATTTAGAACATATTTAGACCCTGCAACAACAAGCCACACCCCTGCAACAGCACCTCACAAGAACAACACTTTACTTCGACGACAATTCAACTATAGCGACTCCAATTTAGTTTATTCCGAACGTCAAGTGTTTCTATGACATTTTCACACTTCCAGCCATATATAGGGAATTTAACACACTCCATAACAACACCATAAAGTCAAAATTGAAAGGAGAAACCTTACCTTACCCAAAGTTGGCCAAAATTGTCAAATCGCAACTCGGAACTTCTTCAAACGCGCTGAAATTGAGCGGGCTGTTTGTATGACTTCATCGCTGCCCCAAATTGGATTTTATCATTATTAAACATCGCTATGCACACACGGTATACCATAATTAATTAATTCATAGAACTAAACTCGGAGGCTTACCTCCAATAGGCCTAACCCGTAGCCCCTCTCTCTTGCCTCCAACGTTTTTCTCTTCTTCTTTCTTCTAAGTTTCCAATTGTAAAGCTGAAGTTTTGGTTCTGTAATCATCGTAAAATACATATATACATATCCACGTGCTTAAGTAACACCGTAGATAATTAATTCATAGAAGAAAAATCGAGAAACTTACCTTTAAGCTTCCAAAGCCATGGCTGCCTCTCTCTCACGTTTTCTCTTTATGCCTGGCTGATTGTTTGGATAATAAACAAGGGAGTAGTCACATAATACATATATATATGAGGTGACACATGTCAGCCCCTAAGGGTGACATGTGTCAGGCCCTTATTGGGCCACCTCAACCATGCGGCCAATGGGTGCTGCCACATGGCGTGGGGTCCACCTCCCCCAAGCAGGTGGGTCACCTTCCTACTTGAGGTTCTTCCATGTGTCACCTTCCTAGGCTGCCACGTTATCTTTTTTTTTCCTTGTGGGTTCGTAATCTCATCTTATTTTAAAAGCCTATGTAATCCATGCTACGCAAGCTTGGTACGTACTCCAATAGCTTATGTAAGACTTCCAAGTTAGTAGCTTACGTAGGTAAATCGAGTCCTACGACTCATTACTTGGCCTCCAATTCCTTCCGGATTCTTATGACTCCATCTCCAACCTTCTCTACTATAGGGTATCACCTTCTCCCTTCCTTAGAGTCGTTTGATAGTGTCATAGCATAACCGGCGGCTCACATGATAATGTCCAAGGAACTTATGAGACATTCCGAGTTTAAAAAGGGTGGGGTGTAACAGTAGGCTTAGTCATAAAAGACTTGTATATATCCTTACTTAAAGGGTGACATATGTAATCCCCCTAGGGTGACACCTCATGCCATGCAACCATCCATATGCTGCCATATGGCAGGTGGGATCCACCCCAAGTAGGTGAGTCACCTACTAGCTTCAAGTAGGTGCGTCGTCTCCTTATTTCTCTTCTGTGGGTTCATAATCTTGTCTCACTTTAAGAGCCTATGTATCCCTTTCTACTTAAGCTCGACATGCACTCAAGTAGCTTAATTTTGTAGGACATCTAAGTTGGTAGCTTACGCAAGTAGATTGGGTCCTACGACTCATTACTTGGCCTCCAACTCCTTCCGGATTCTTATAACCCGATTTCCAATCTTCCTTATTGTTACACCCCGCACTTTTGAACCTTGAAATGTGTCCCTAATATTCTTGAAAGTAGACATGATACCCCTACTATCCACACAAATTAAACAACTCAAAGGAAGAAGAATGTGATATCTCGTGAGAGGGAAGGTTGGAAATAGAGTCGTGAGAATCCAGAAAGAGTTGGAGGCTAAAAAAATGAGTCGTAGGAATCGATTTACCTACGTAAGATACTAAGTTAAAAGTCTTATACACATGAGATACTTAAGGATATATCAAGCTTACGTAGTACGGATTACATCGACTCTTAAAACAAGACAAGATTACGAACCCACGGGGGAGAGGAGAAGGCGAAACATAGCAGTAAAAGGAGGTGCCACGTGGCATCCTAGGGAAGTGACACGTGGAAGCAGGTGACCCACCTGCTTGGGGTCAATTAGGTGACCCACCTACTTGGGGGTGGGCCCCACCAAGGACACGTGGAAGCCTGGGAAGCTAAGGGTGGATCCGTGGCCCAATAAGGGCTTGACACATGTCACCCTTAGGGGATGACATGTGTCACTTCCTAAGGGACCATATATATGTATGTTGATGATTCTTAAGTCATTTGGAACTCAAAAATCAGCCCAAAACATAAAGAGAAAAACGTGAGAAGAAGAAAAGAAAGGGGCAGCCATGGTTTCTAAGAAATTAAGGTAAGTTCTTCAATTTTCCTCCGTGAATTAATTATCTATGATGTTCCTCAACCCCGTGGAGGTGTATATATGTATCTTACGATGTCTACGGAATTAATTCTTCAGCTTGGAACTTGAGAGAAAGTTGAAAGAACAAAGAGGGAAAATGTTAAAAACTAGTTAACAAACCCATTTTTGGAGGGGACAGTTGTTAGTAATATTGGTATAACTTCTTGTCTAGAGCTTCGTTTTAGGTGATTCAATATGTTTTGGAAATTTATTTCATACGTATATAACTTTCATTTAGACTTTAAAATCCATTTTTTCTTTTAGCTTCTCGAAAAAGGGTGATGAAGTGTAGAGGAGGTACTGCCCAGATTTTGGTTTTGGAAATCTTACACAGACTACTATTGGTTTTTTGGTCATATATTTTTGTAAAAAATAATGTAGGGGTGATTCTAAATTTTATGATACCCTAAGACACATGTCTATAACTTTCATGAAGGACGTAAATCCTGTTTCCCTCCATTACCCTTTCGAAACGAAGCGACAAGGTAAAATAGTAAGCTGTCCAGAATTCACGTTTTGATAGTTTTGAGTGAGTTGTTGCTGCAGGGGTGTAATGTATTATTGCAGGGCCTAAATGCATTCTAAAAGGGATTTGGATGTTTCTGGTTGCAGCCACACTACCCCTCATTTCGTATAATGAAAGGTGTTATAGAATAAAGACTAGACGCCCTATTTGATATCATGTTTTTGAATGAGTCATTTGGAGTTTATATTGTATATTGTTGGTGTGAATTGCTGCAGGTTGTTGTTGTTGGTTGGCTGTAGGTCTTAGGTACCTAATTGGAAATTTGGATAGGGCACATTATAGGGGAGGTAGTGCCCAATTTTCGGCGACGCCTTGGCAAATAACAGAACTAGTTGGGGAAACGACTAAGGAAATAGATTCCATTAATACTAAGGTGTAACCTAGGGTGCTGGAAAGTTAAGAGGGTTTGATATTCATATTACTTTCATGTTGAATAGGTTCAAAGGACAGCGAGGAAAACAGGATAAAGAATAATTTAGACAAGGTATGTGAAGCTTCTCTTGGTATGTTTTTGGTATTGGTATGTAAAGCCTATCTTTTCTCTTTTGGCTTGTCTTAGATGTAAGCAGGATATGATATGAGATTTGGGGGTAATTCCATTCCCAGGTTCTGAATATGACTTCAGGACCCTCACTCACTTTTGAATGTTAAACTTTAAAGTAGTAAGTTATTATCTTCAAGTCTTTTATATGACTGTATAACAATTGATTCGACTAAGCTCTTGTTTCTAAAAAAGAAAGGCTCTATGATAAATAATGCTTGGACTGCTATAAGATATTTCACATTGGTATATGTCTAAGATTTCCAAAAACTCCTTTTTACATAGTCCTTAGTGACAATTAGAGAGTATACGTCAAATACCTTCTGCCCTAATCCCCAGGTGATGGTTCACTTGATGACTTCATTGAGTCTCAGATAATGATTTAAACTATGTTTTGTTTCTCACTACTCTACTCGTGTATACGGTAACACTTCTTCTTCGAGTCCCGGGCCGGTTATCAGGTTCGTGATATTCACTGTATTATTCACCGAGTCCCTCACTAGAGGGCCGACATCCATATGTATATATATGATAATGGTGTGTTGTAATAGGGTGACGATGGCCTGGGGCCTGATACTAATACTATGATGATGTGTTATAATAAGGTGACGATGGCCTGGGGCCTGATACTGATACTATGATGATGTGTTGTAATAAGGTGACGATGGCACGGGGCCTGATACTGATACTACAAATATGATTCACCGGATCCCTGATAGGGCCGGCTATATTTAAAGTTTGAGCATGCATGATTTTACTTTTCCAAGTACCGGTTTCTTATTTGACATTTTATCCCCTGCTTCTCTATTTCAGATATGTTTCCAGTTGTATCATGTTATGTTTTGCATTCTCAGTACATATGTTGTATGGACCCCCTTCCTTCGGGGGGATGCTTTTATGCCCACAGGTATAGATACAGGTTTTGGGAGTTCATCAGCTTAGGATTCCATGCAACTCAGCTGGAAGAGGCTCTATTGTATCTGGGCCTAGTTTTTGATACTGTCCACTGATGTATAAAATTGTTTTGTCCATTCAGGGGTACGGCGGGGGCCCTGTCCCGCCATATATTGTCATTTATATTTTTAGAGGTCTACAGACACGTATATATGGGTTGTGTATGTCAGTGTGATTCAATTGGGTCTACATGATATATGATATATATTATTGTGTTATGGCAGCCTTGTCGGCTTGCGTGCCCTGTCATGTTATGATACAAATGAAAAGGGCTACAAGTTTATGAAAGTATTATCGCCCAGAAGGGCTCTATTACATAATATTGTTTTATTTATAGTTCAATTTGACCACAGCTGATAGCTAGGTATATGGGGGGTCCAGGTCGGACCCCAGTCGCGGCCTATGGGGTTGGGTCATGACAGAAATGGTATCAGAGCAGTTCATCCTTGGATTGTCTCTAGACCGTGTCTAGTAGAGTCTTGGTTATCGATGTGTTGCGCGCCACATCTATAAACAGGAAGCTACAGGATATTTACGATGTTACCTTTCTTCTACATCTGAGATCATGCTTTAGATCCGAGTTATAGGAAAATTCCTTATACTAACCTTGGATCTTAACAGAAGGACGACACCAACAGAAGGAAGTAATTGATGATATGGAAATTTATGAAGCATGTAGGTAAGTAAAGTAAAGCCACGGAAGATATCCGTCGGGTAAGGTATTAAAGTACTATTGAAATATAAAGTTGAAACCTGAAAGGAAAACAGACAGAAAGTGCAACAGATGCAGTTTGAAGTTGGACATATGAGGTAAGTCCAGTATTTTTATATTATTGTTGATGATGAAAGCCCTGTATGGCTGCGATATGAGATGACATTGAAAGCCCTGTACGGCTGTGATATGATATATATATATATATATGTTGGCCCTGTGAGGCATTGTTGGTATTTTTTGCGTGCAGGTTTTGGGATAAGTAAGAAATGTAGAGGAAACTCTACCGAAATTTTCCTAGAACAAGAAAAAGGGAGTAAAACATAGCTTATAACATATCTTGGAAATTGATACCGAGTACCCATATTATGCCAAATTAAATCTATAAGAGGTACTCTTCAGGTCGTCGCTAAGGGACACCCTCTTTACTTGGGGAAGTTTATTTCATAAAAAAATCAAAATTCTGTCTGAGCAGTACAGTTAAGACCGCAGTATCTCCAGCCATAATGGTGCTATGGAAAAAAACGAAGGAGAGAAGCTCGGGTTGAAGGGTGAGATGTCTAGTAATTGAACGTTACTCTTTTCGAAAGTACCAAGACCCAACTCCTATTGTAAATTGGATGAGTTGTTCATAACTCGAGGATAAACTCGAAAGGAGACCAGGTAGGTCAAGTATTAAAAGAAGTACTATGAGGTTTAAGAGGTTCTTGTTTTTTTTCCAACAATGATTGGAAAATGATTTATAATAACAGTTTATAGTTCTCCACTGACTAATTGGGGAAAGAACTTCTAACAGAAGCACCTCAAAGAGATGTCAGTAACTGAACATGAATACAAATTAAAAGGGGATATGTAAGTATGAATTGAACAATGTGATACGAGTATGCAGGGATATAGTGGAACACTTAGTAAGATGCACTTAGCACGCGTTGACTAAGTTAAAGGTCTGCGTTGAGAATGCAATAAGAGCATGAGGCTTAAGATACAAAAAAAAATGACACGTGTACACAACGTCGCCCCAAAAGATAGTGGAACCCTTAAGGGACGAGTATGGAAAACTTAAGGAACAAATGGCGCAACTTCTATTCGCCCCAAGAAGAAAAGGATATAGGTTGGGATAAAGCTACTACTTTAAGAAAATCTTAAATAGTTATCGTCGGAATACTAGCACTGCCTAATTGGAATTGGAACGACTACAGGTGCGAAGTTATTCTGGGAAATGGAAAAGTAGAAGGTGGCCTTGGATGAGTTGTTCCTTGGGTCACATTATTCAAGTACCGATTAGTAGACAGGACATCACATTAAATATGGAAAGGTTCTCATCGCTTCGTAATTTAGCCCAGGCTCCGTACGCAGATAGTCCGATTATAAAATATGAAGATAGACGAAGATATGATGCAGTACCAAATAGATTGGAGGAAGAGATTGGGAGAAATTGAGATTGGACAAAGAGACATAGAGCAAGGTACAAGCAGATGAAAGTACGAGTACCCTCTAAAGGGGGGAAGTTAATGAGAAAATGGCAAATGTAGGAGGAGGCAATTGATATAGAAATATATGTGATATAGACGTCTAAACTTCAATAAGATATCTTGCTGAACCAAGTTAGAAAGGTCTGGAAGCTACCAATAATTAGATGGAAGCCAGAATGCTACATAAGGCAGCGTTAAGAAGTTTGTGATGAGACCCAGAACAACATAACACTAGAAGGCGGCTGCATATAAAAACAAAAGAGTGTAACCATGAAAGGATATCAACCAACTTAAGAGACATTACGAAGGATAATGACAGCATGCTAGACCAAAAACCAAAACGTTGCTTATAGAGTTAGTCGCAAATGATGTTGCGATAGATAAATAACCAAAGAAAAAGGAATAGAAAGCCTCCTGTGGTAGAAAATGAGGAGGACACAGAGTGAATAGAGGATAGTGGAGCTAAAGGTCTACGCCGATACTGGATGCAAGATAATAGACGAAAGGACAGGGCAAAATATAAAGACTCGCGAGACAACGCTGAGGTAAATCTGGAGCTAAGTTGAGTGCCCCACACATTATGGCAAGGATTACAATGAAACGCGACACGAAGACTTCGTAGGGAAGTCACCCATCCCAGTATTACTCTCGCCCCAGCATGTTTAACCTCAAAATTCTGATGAAACTTAATGCGTTAGTGCTGGTATGATTATGCGAGATGGAAGAATCGGAACTAGCGGCGGAGGAACAATATGAGATTATGTTCCTGGAATACTATACGTTACGTTAAGGTATTGTAAAATGGATTTAAGCAAGACAAGAAGTATTAGCTAACTGCTAACTAACGACGCACTCAAATGCCACAACTCTTCAACATAGAACCAGTTAATGAGAGAAAAACCGCAGAATGACTCTATAGGCCAGTGAGCGAGGGAATTTTGACACCACTTGGCAGCCAACTCTGAGGGCAAAAAAGCAAAACCTAAAAGGTAAGGGTACCAGCTCATGTAATTTATGAATGACAGAAAGTAATACTCAAGGTCGAAAATTCCATAATATGACCAGGACTAGAAGACTCACTTCGCACTCCAGCGCCAGATGAATCTAGAGGGAATGTTACTTGTGGATTAACGATATTAGTCCTTGTTCCTTCGATCAAAGGGTACCTACTCCGCTGAGAAGGTGTAAAATTGTAGAGTAAAAGAGTGGTAGGACCTTACGGAGTCCCCACAGCTATTGTCCTAGGCAAGGGAACCCAAGTTGCAATTAACTATCGAGAGATACAAAGATAGGTTAAGCCAAATTACCGAGATGGAATTAGTGCTACGGGTGAAGTAAGATATGGCCAAGAGTGGACCAAAGATCTACCCCGACATCGAGTGTAGGATAACAGAGAAAAACGTAGGGTAAAACATGAGGACTAGCGAGGTAACGCTAGGATACTTTTTGTACCCTCTCATAATCTTGTAAAGGTAAAGAATGACACAAAATAATGAGAAGGCCAATACGAGGCTAAGGATTCCCAAATTATCAACATCATTACACACCTATGTTATACTCTTCAAGAGTAGGGTGCTATATGGGTTATTGCGAGAAGGCTAACGAATTAGCTCATTTGCTTTCAAGTAAGACAACCTATGCAGCTGGAACTAGGTGAAGTTATATGACAAGGAAGTAGTAAGGTTCCGTGAGGTTTCCTCAGCTAATATCTCACATAGAGGGACTTCAATTATAATTAACGTCTTGAGATCAGTCCAAGAAGAGATTAGGAGCACAGACAGGTCTTAGTACCGCATTTCTCCCTCGAATTACTAAACATACTGAGTGCACTATTAGACGCTAGAAGATATATCACAAGCCTGGAGATTAACTTCGAAGGTAGCCGGAATGATTATACATCACTTATCAAGTTGCCTATAATAATAATTACTACTCCAGTATTCCAATGGCCCCGACATGGTTGAGCAAGCTAAAAATTAGCTGCCTAGAGTCGAAAAAATGATATACAGATATCGCCACCGACACACAGAGTTCAAATAGATGATTGGATGTTCATAACAGGGTCACCTAAAAAAAAGGAAACTTAACCCAAACTATATTAGACGGTATCAAGTTGCTCGTAAGATGGGCAAGGTGGCCAGTAAGTCGAGCTTACCACCTTATTTGGAAACTATACGCCTAGCCCATCAGATAAAGAATGCTTCGTAAGGGTACTAACGAGCCACCCCGGGTATGTTCCATAGATGATATCCAGAAAAAGAAATCCTATGAGGAATAACCTATCGCCATCTTAGATCGGCAAACTAGAAGATTGTAGACTAAAGCGTGCCTTCCGTCAAGATATTGTGGCAAAACCAAAACCAAAAAAAGGATGACCGGAGAAGCAGAAAAGAACATGAAACACAAGTATTCACACCTATTCCCGATGTCTACAGGAACCCCAACTCCTGAAACTTGTATGTTAATTACCTGGATGAGAATAGGTGTGATCGCAATAGAGAACAATCTCCCTACAATCGGTATAAGGTCTTGAGGGAAGTATTATTTAACATTCAGGGATAAATGTTCTAAAGGGGGGAAGGATGTTACACCCTTCACTTTTGAACCTTGAAACGTATCCCTAATCTTCTTGAAAGTAGCCATGAGACCCCTACTATCCACACACATTAAACAACTCGAAGGAAAGAAGAATGTGATACCTCGTGAGAGGGAAGGTTGGAAATAGAGTCGTGAGAATCCAGAAAGAGTTGGAGGCTAAAAAAATGAGTCGTAGGAATCGATTTACCTACGTAAGATACTAAGTTAAAAGTCTTATACACATGAGATACTTAAGGATATATCAAGCTTACGTAGTACGGATTACATCGACTCTTAAAACAAGACAAGATTACGAACCCACGGGGGAGAGGAGAAGGCGAAACATAGCAGTAAAAGGAGGTGCCACGTGGCATCCTAGGGAAGTGACACGTGGAAGCAGGTGACCCACCTGCTTGGGGTCAATTAGGTAACCCACCTACTTGGGGGTGGGCCCCACCAAGGACACGTGGAAGCCTGGGAAGCTAAGGGTGGATCCGTGGCCCAATAAGGGCTTGACACATGTCACCCTTAGGGGATGACATGTGTCACTTCCTAAGGGTCCATATATATGTATGTTAATGATTCTTAAGTCATTTGGAACTCAAACATCAGCCCAAAACATAGAGAGAAAAACGTGAGAAGAAGAAGAGAAAGGGGCATCCATGGTTTCTAAGAAATTAAGGTAAGTTCTTCAATTTTCCTCCGTGAATTAATTATCTATGATGTTCCTCAACCCCGTGGAGGTGTATATATGTATCTTACGATGTCTACGGAATTAATTCTTCAGCTTGGAACTTGAGAAAAAGTTGAAAGAACAAAGAGGGAAAACGTTAAAAACTAATTAACAAACCCGTTTTTGGAGGGGACAGTTGTTAGTAATATTGGTATAACTTCTTGTCTATAGCTTCGTTTCGGGTGATTCAATATGTTTTGGAAATTTATTTCATAGGTATATAACTTTCATTTAGACTTTAAAATCCATTTTTGCTTTTAGCTTCTCGAAAAAGGGTGATGAAGTGTAGAGGAGGTACTGCCCAGATTTTGATTTTGGAAATTTTACACGGACTGCTGTTGGTGTTTTGGGCATATCATTTTGTATAGAATTGATGTAGGGGTGATTCAAAATTTTATGAGACGCTAAGACACATATCTATAACTTTCATGAGGACGTAAATCCTGTTTCCCTACATTACCCCTTCGAAACAAAGCGATAAGGTAAAATAGTAAGCTGTCCAGAATTCACGTTTTAATAGTTTTGAGTGAGTTGTTGCTGCAGGGGTGTAATGTATTATTGCAGGGCCTAAATGCATTCTAAAAGGGATATAGATTCTGCTGGTTGCATCCACACGACCCCTCATTTCGTATAATGAAAGGCGTTATAGAATAAAGACTAGACGCCCTATTTGATATCATCTTTTTGAATGAGTCATTTTGAGTTTATATTGTATATTGTTGGTGTGAATTGCTGTAGGTTGTTGTTGTTGGTTGGATGTAGGTCTTAGGTACCTAATTGGAAATTTGGATAGGGAACATTATAGGGGAGGTGCTGCATAATTTTCGGTGATGTCTTGGCAAATAACAAAACTAGTCGGGGAAACGACTAAGGAAATAGATTCCATTAATACTAAGGTGTAACCTAGGGTGATGGAAAGTTAAGAGGGGTTGATATTCATATTACTTTCATGTTGAATTGGTTCAAAGGAAGGTGAGGCAAACAGGATAAGGAATAATTCAGACAAGGTATGTGAAGCTTCTCTTGGTATGTTTTTGGTATAGGTATGTAAAGCCTATCTTTTCTCTTTTGGCATGTCTTATATGTGAACAGGATATGATATGAGCTTTGGGGGTAATTCCATTCCCAGGTTCTGAATATGACTTCAGGACCCTCACTCAGTTTTGAATGTTAAACTTTAAAGTAGTAAGTTATTATCTTCAAGTCTTTTATATGACTGTATAACAATTGATTCGACTAAGCTCTTGTTTCTAAAAAAGAAAGGCTCTATGATAAATAATGCTTGGACTGCTATAAGATATTTCACATTGGTATATGTCTAAGATTTCCAAAAACTCCTTTTTACATAGTCCTTAGTGACAATTAGAGAGTATACGTCAGATACCTTCTGCCCTAATCCCCAGGTGATGGTTCACTTGATGACTTCATTGAGTCTCAGATAATGATTTAAACTATGTTTTGTTTCTCACTACTCTACTCGTGTATACGGTAACACTTCTTCTTCGAGTCCCGGGCCGGTTATCAGGTTCGTGATATTCACTGTATTATTCACCGAGTCCCTCACTAGAGGGCCGACATCCATATGTATATATATGATAATGGTGTGTTGTAATAGGGTGACGATGGCCTGGGGCCTGATACTAATACTATGATGATGTGTTATAATAAGGTGACGATGGCCTGGGGCCTGATACTGATACTATGATGATGTGTTGTAATAAGGTGACGATGGCTTGGGGCCTGATACTGATACTATGATGATGTGTTGTAATAAGGTGACGATGGCACGGGGCCTGATACTGATACTAAAAATATGATTCATCGGATCCCTGATAAGGACGGCTATATTGAAAGTTTGAGCATGCATGATTTTACTTTTCCAAGTACCGGTTTCTGATTTGACATTTTATCCCCTGCTTCTCTATTTTAGATATGCTTCCAGTTGTATCATGTTATGTTTTACATACTCAGTACATATGTCGTACTGACCCCCTTCCTTCGGGGGGCTGTGTTTATGCACGCAGGTACAGATATAGGTTTTGGGAGTCCGTCAGCTTAGGATTCCATGCAGCTCAGCTGGAAGAGGCTCCATTGTATCGGGGCCTAGTTTTTAATACTGTCCACTGATGTATAAAATTGTTTTGTCCATTCAGGGGTACGGCGGGGGCCGCCCTATCCCGCCTTATGTTATCATTTATATTTTTAGAGGTCTGCAGACATGTATATATGGATTGTGTATATTAGTGTGATTTAGTTGGGTCTACATGATATATGATATATGTTATTATGTTTTGGCAGCCTTATCGGCTTGCGTGCCTTGTCATGTTGTGATACAAATGAAAAGGGCTACAGGTTTATGAAAGTATTATCTCCCAGTGGGGCTCTGTTATATAATATTGTTTTATTTATAGTTCAATTTGACCACAACTGATAGCTAGGTATACGGGGGGTCCAGGTCGGACCCTAGTCGCGGCCTATGAGGTTGGGTCATGATACTTATTATGGGGTATCTCATTCTCCTTTTTAGGGTTATTTGATAGCGTGGTAGCTAATCTATGTCACGTGACAACTTTTAAGAAGCTTAAGAAAGCATTTCGAAGTACCAAAAGTACGGGGATAACATCCTTCCCCCCTTTAGAACATTCGTTCTTGAATGTTAACTAAGCTTATTAGGCCACACGACGACCTTAGGAATTCTCCATAATGGTTGTCATCCATGGTCCTTTTGTTCATCGATTCAACCAACCCAAGAGTTTAGATTCCCTGTAGATATAGGGAGCACGTACAGATATTTGTTTTTCATCTCTTCTTCGGCCTCCCAAGTCAACTCTTCTTTATTCTTATTTCATCACAAGACTTTGATGGAAGCCACGTCCTTAGTTGGTGGCAATAGGTTGCTCCTCATAGGATAAATCCTTGTTACATAGATCTTCTCCACAGGAACTATTCTGGAAGGGTCACTTATACCTTTGCAAAACCTTGACACATGAGGGACTGGGCATACTACCTCCAAATCCAATGGTAGGTCCAACTCATAGGCAACTTTACCTACTTTACGGATGATTTGATAAGGCCCAATGTATCTCTTTCTTGCCGAATTTTATTATACCTTTTCTTGGTAACGCTTTCACAAATACCTATTCATCCATTTCAAACTCGAAATGTCGACGTCGATTATCTGCGTATGACTTTTATTGACTTTAGACTATTAATAGTTTTTCCAGATTAAGCATTATTTTATCAACAAATTTCTGGATCATACCTGGGCCTGTCCATTAATCAAAGGGCGTAATGCCCTACTAAGATTCTCCTGTGTTCCCAATCCCTTCTAGAATAATCTCCAACAGTTAGCTGTCAGTTGAACTTCCTTGTTTGGGATAATAGATGTGGAAACTTTGTGAAATCTTAGTGTTTTCTTGATATGTAATCTCGCATAACCTTTAGCTGAGTATGTTTTCCTAACCGGAAGGAAATGGGTTGATCCTGTCAGCCTGCCTACCATTACCCATATGAACTTATACTTTCGTAGAATGTTGGGTCAACCTATACTATAATCCATATTAACTACTTTCCCTTTCCAAGTTGGGATTTCCATTCCTTGTAGTAAGCTATTTGACTTCTGATGCTCAATTGTGTTTATGCTACTGTATAACTCATTTTAATCCAACTTGTAACACTCTAGGCGTGTTCTACTACATCTTACTCAAATCTACCAGTCTTTTCTAAATCTCCTCTTAGTATCATAAGTCTTTTCCTAATCCCTTTTTACCATGCCAGCATCGACTTTCTAGTTACTATTGCCATAAATTCAGCAATCAACTTCTTTCGCGAGGTCATCCATACTCATTGTTTAGTCAAATCTCGTCATTGTTGTGGGCACAAGACATACTACAACCCTGAGTGTCTTATTCCCCCTCTTTTTTTTCTAGGAAAATTTCAACAGAGTTTCTTATATATATATATTTTACCATCTCCAAAACCCTATACGCAGGAAATACCAATAGTGCCTGATAGGGCCAACATGTATATTTATATACCATATCATATTACAGCCACACAAGGCTCTCAATATCAATGCATCTATATTTCGAAAAATAATTGATAATATACCTGTAACCACATTTGGTGACTCCTCCTGATCTTGTCTGCTAGTTAAGGTGTAAATGCGACTCGAAGGACCGCTATAACCAGAAGTTCCATTATAGTTTCTACCATGGCCTGCTGGGGTCTGAATACTCTGCCCCACAGTGCGCATAGTCGTAGAAGAAGATAAACCAGAAACTGACCCAGTAGGCTGAACTGTAATTCCTAGGCTGCCCCTGAATAGACAGTCCCTCATAACATGGCCTTGATGGCCGCAAGTAAAACAAGAATTTGTCCTAAAATGGAATTTTCTAGAATGAGCCTTATCACAATGAGGACAATGAGGCAAAGGTGGCTTTGACTAATGCGAGTCCCTGTTTATCTGTGAACCTGAAACCCTAGAGCTCTGACCAACTCCTAAATACCCTGTGCTATCAAACCTCCTACATATGACTTGTGAGGGTGCACTCTGGGCTGGCTGGGAAGGGTATCTACCATACTGTTGAGGTTGCCCGCCTCGAAAACCACCATAATAACTAGTTGACTTAGTCCTCCTACGCTGGCCTCTGTCAAAATCTCCATTTGGCTGACGTTCTCTGTGTTGATCCTCTACTCCTTGTACATACACTTGTACCAGAGCAATATCCATGCCTTGATGAGAAGATATGTACATACAACTATCAACCAAGTGACGATCTAGCCCTATCATATAACGATGCACCCTATCATCCATATCGGCCACAATAGTGGGCGCATGTCTCACCAATGAGTCAAATTCGAGGCTATAGTCTTTAACGCTCCTGTCATTCTGCCTCAGTTGTAAGCATTTATCAACTCTAGCTCATTTAATTTCCGGAGGTCGAAAATGGCCAAGAAAGGCTTCAACAAACTCATCCCAGACTGCTGGAGGATCACCCTCGCCCCTTGATAAATCCCAGGAATCATACCAATTAACGGCTACATCACGCAGTCGATATGAAGCCAACTCAACAAACTCAGTCTTAAAAGCCCTAATTATTCTCAATATGCGCTGCATCTATCGAATAAACTCTTGTGGATCATCTGCAGGCCTTGACCCATAGAACTCTGTAGGGTTACAAGTCAATAAATTATGAACCCTCAAATTGTCATGTCTATTTGCATCATCCGCTCCTAATCCATGCCTTCGAGCCTGCCCTTCCATTATTCTGGTCAGCAACAGCATGGCATCTCTCATATCCCTATCTTTACGCCCTGGCTGTAGAGTAAGAGGCTCAAGAATTGGAGCTTCAATATCGGCAACTGCTGCTGTTCTAAGCTCCTTTGTAGGTGGCAGTGTAGTAGAGCTCGCCGACTAGAGCACAATCCCCGGCATAGACTAGGCACGAGCCCTAGTAATTCTCAGGGTTTAACTGGTTTCTCCTGCTATTAACTTTCCCTTCTGGGTAGTGGTCGCTTTCCTTGGAGGCATTGTTGTAAACATGATGATCCCTTAGGGAGAAATTACCTTAATATTGCAGCTCTACCGCAAGATGTAAGATAAGAAAGAAAGACAACATCCTAAATTCCCTGTAGCCTCCTATTTATGGATGTGGTACACAACACACCGATAAATAAGACTCTACTAGACACGGTCTGCAGATACTCTGAGGATGAACTGCTCTGATACACTTTTTGTCACAATCCAACCCCGTAGGCTGCGACGGGTGTCCAAGTTTGGACACTCGCGTATACCCCTGTCGCATGGTTACATATTGGCATAACCTGTCCCCTGAGGGGTCATTACTTGTCATAAATATTATTTGGGCACATAACGCATAAGCCAACGAGGCTACTATAGCATGTGGGGTTATCCCATGATATATATGCACATGGGCCGATAAGGACGCCACGACAATAAAAACGTCTTAAAGATAAATCATACAGACACGATCTAGCACACGTATAACCACAACCCACTTCCATGTCTACAGACCTCTAAGAGTATTAATAACAACATATGGCAGGACAGGTCCCTGTCGTACCCTTGATTATACAAATATATACATAGAGGGTCTGGTACCCAAAAGCTTGGCTCCGATTCAATGGAGCTTCTTCTAAATTTTTTGAGTGGAACCCTAAGCTGGCAGATCCCCAAAATATGTGTTTGTACCTGCGGGTATGAAATGCAGCTTTCCAAAGAAAGGGGGATCAGTACGATATATGTACTGAGTATATAAAGTATAAAATAGCATAAATGAGCTTTTAACTGAAATAGGGGTGTAGGCAACAAATGTAGCAGTTAACGAATCACTATACCTGCACCATGTGAAATGAGGGCATGTATATCTTCCTCACATACCATACCCAGCCCTCTGTGGGACTCGGGGTTACAAATGTATCACTATGTTTTCATATGAATCCCTATATACTGTTTCTGGCCCCTTAGTGAGGGACTCAATGAAGCTGTCATTTCATCGTGTATCATGCCCGGCCCTTCACTGGATGCGGTGAATAAACATTTCATCATTTATCATGCCCGACCCTTCATGGGACACGGTGGATAAGTATTTCATTATTTATCATACCCGGCCTTTCATGGGATGCGGTGAATAAGCATTTCATCACATATCATGCTCGGCCCTTCATGGGATGCGGTGAATAAGCATTTCATCATTTATCATGCCCGGCCCTTCATGGGATATGGTGAATAAGCATTTTATTATTTATCATGCCCGGCCCTTCATGGGACGTGGTGAATAAGCATTTTATTATTTATCATGCCCGACCCTTCATGGGACGCGGTGAATAAGTATTTCATCATTTATCGTGCTCGGCCCTTTATGGGATGCATTGAATAATGAATTAGTAGCATACGCGAGTGGATTAGTGAATAACCATATGTGAATAAATTCATCATGTAAGACTCAACAAAATGGTCAAATGAACCGTCACTTGGAGACCTGGGTAGGAATTATCTCTAGTACCCTCTAGATGCCATTAGGGACTATGTTAACTGGAGCCTCAACTTCATAGTCATACGTTACAATAGTATGAACCATCTTATAGAAGTTCGAGTATTGGCTATCTCAGAGCCTCTTAAACAGAGGAGGTTTTTTGTACCAATCACTATTCAATCGTATATAAGACTTGAGGAATAGGAGCTTAACTCCTTTGAGAGTCTTAACAGCTATAAGTGAACCAGAAACATGTATCAAGGAAGTGACCTACAACTTATGGAATTGAGGACATTTGTTATTGTAGTGCCCTTAGGAATAAAAGCTTATATCTCCACTTACTATTCAACACATAAAAGACTTGAGAGTAGTGGCTCGACCGCCTTTAGAGTTTTAGCATTCAGACGTGGATAAGAGTCATGAGTCGTGCTCGAAGCTTATGAATAGAGTTATCCCAAGATTCATATACACATCGTTCATAGCCTATATCTAATACATGCTAATAAATAAAAGGTATGGGCTTTACATACATTTGAAACATGCCAAACCAAGGGAGAGATAGGCCTTACATGCCTCTTATAGATTCCGTTTAACCGTGCTTGCCTCGTTGTCCCCTGAACCTATTTGACATGAAAATAATACTCATATTAATAACCTTCGACCCTCCAGTTCCTACATTCATATTCAAGTATATATAGGAACTATTCCCTTGTTTGCCTTTCCCGACTAGTCCCTTAATTAGTCAAGTAGTTAACGGAAATCAGGCAGCACCTCCCCTATAACATGCCCTATCCGAATTTTCACTTACATCCCTAATTATGAAAACCAACAAAGAAAAACAACCTTCAGGTCATATACAAGTAAAACACTTCATCATTACACAATATAAAGTCCAAACAACTCGCTTAAAACTACGATACCAAAATAGGGTTTTTAAATCTCTATTTCGTAACACCTTTATGTATACGAAATGGAGGGTCGTGTGGATGAAACCAGCAGCATATACAATCTTTTTTATTCATTTTCCATCCCTGCAACATGAAAAAACAACTCCCAACACAACACCACAATAACAACGACTCTAGCCAAACTTTAACCTATTAAAATCGCGTCAAATCAGCCCCTACATGACCTGCAACATTCTTTAGTTGTAACATGTATATTTTCATGTTACTAATCCATATTTATACATTTATAACATGTCCAAACCCTTACCATAATGTGAGAGAAGAGAACCAAGTCATACCTTGCTAAAACTCGCTAAAACTTGCCTCGGAAGTTCTCTTAACATGCTGAAAATCGATGGGCTGTTTGCACCCCTTCTTTGCTGCCCCAAATAGTAATTTTTCTCTATTAAACACCTTCATATAACCGTAGGATACCTTAAATAATTAAATCATGGAATGAAATCAGAGGACTTACCTTCTTTCTCCCTTGGCCGCCACCATTTTCTCTAGTTCCTAGGGTTTTCTTTTCTTTTCTCTTAAGTCTAAGATGCTGAAATGTAGGCTGTCATAAAAGACTTGTATATATCCTTACTTAAAGGGTTAAACATGGCATACCCCTTTGGTAAACACATGGAATCCCCCTAGGGTACCACCTTATGCCATGCAACCATCCATATGCTGCCATGTGGCAGGTGGGGTCCATCCCAAGTAGGTGAGTCACCTAATTACTTCAAGTAGGTGCGTCGTCTTCTTATTTCTCTTCCGTGGGTTCGTAATCTCATCTCACTTTAAGAGCCTATGTATCCCTTGATACTTAAGCTCGACATGCACTCAAGTAGGTTAATTTAGTAGGACATCCAATTTGGTAGCTTACGCAAGTAGATCAGGTCTTACAACTCATTACTTGGCCTCCAACTCCTTTTGGATTCTTATAACCCGATTTCCAATCTTCCTTATTATGGGGTATCTCATTCTCCTTTCTTTAGGGTTATTTAATAGCGTGGTAGCTAATCTAGGTCATGTGGAAACTTTTAAGAAGCTTAAGAAAGCGTTCCAAAGTACCAAAAGTACGGGGATAACATCCTTCCCCCCTTTAGAACATTCGTCCTCGAATGTTAACTAAGCTTATTAGGCCACACGAGGACCTTAGGAATTCTCCATAATGGTTGTCATATATGGACCTTTTTTTCATCGATTCAACCAACCCAGGAGTTTAGACTCCCTGTAGACATAGGGAGCACATACGGATATTTGTTTTTCATCTCTTCTTCGGGCTTCTAGGTCAACTCTTCTTTATTCTTATTTCGTCACAAGACTTTAATGGAAGCCACATCCTTAGATGGTGGAGATAGGTTGCTCCTCATAGGATAACTCTTTGTTACATGAATCTTCTCCACAAGAACTATTCTGGAAGGGTCACTTATACCTTTGCGAAACCTTTACACATGAGGGACTGGGCATACTACCTCCAAATCCAATGTTAGGTCCAACTCATAGGCAACTTTACCTACTTTACGGATGATTTGATAAGGCCCAATGTATCTCTTTCTTGCCGAATTTTATTATACCTTTTCTTGGTGACGCTTTTACAAATACCCATTCATCCATTTCAAACTCGAAAGGTCGACATCGACTATTTGCATATGACTTTTGTTGACTTTAGACTGTTAATAGTTTTTCCTGACAAAGCATTATTTTATCAATAACTTGTTGGATCATACCTAGGCATGTCCATTAATCAAAAGGCGTAATGCCCCACTAAGATTCGTTTGTGTTCCCAATCCCTTCTTGAATGATCTCCAACAGTTAGCTATTAGTTGAACTTCCTTGTTTGGGATAATAGATGTGGAAACTTTGTGAAATCTTAGTGTTTTCTTGATATGTAATCTCGCATAACCTTTAGCTGAGTATGTTTTCCTAACCGGAAGGAAATGGGTTGATCCTGTCAGCCTGCCTACCATTACCCATATGAACTTATACTTTCGTAGAATGTTGGGTCAACCTATACTATAATCCATATTAACTACTTTCCCTTTCCAAGTTGGGATTTCCATTCCTTGTAGTAAGCTATTTGACTTCTGATGCTCAATTGTGTTTATGCTACTGTATAACTCATTTTAATCCAACTTGTAACACTCTAGGCATGTTCTACTACATCTTACTCAAATCTACCAATCTTTTCTAAATCTCCCCTTAGTATCATAAGTTTTTTCCTAATCCCTTTTTACCATGCCATCATCGACCTCCTAGTCACTATTGCCATCAATTCAGCAATCATCTTTTTTCGCGAGGTCATCCATACTCATAGTTTAGTCAAATCTTGTCATTGTTATGGGCACGACCTTTCAAGACATACTACAACCCTGAGTGTCTCATTTCCCCTCCTTTTTTTCTAAGAAAATTTTAGCAGAGTTTCCTCTCTCTCTCTCTCTCTCTATATATATATATATATATATATATATATATATATTTTACCATCTCCAAAAACCTGCACGCAGGAAATACCAACAGTGCCTCATAGGGATAACATGTATATTTATATACCATATCATATTACAGCCACACAAGGATCTCAATATCAATGCATATATATTCCGAAAGAAAATTGATAATAGACCTATAACCACATTTGGTGACGCCTCCTGATCCTATCTGCTAGTTAAGGCATAGATGCGATTCAAAGGACCGCTATAACCAGAAGTTCCATTATTGTTTCTACCATGGCCTGCTGGCGTCTGAATACTTTACCCCGCAGTGCGCATAGCTGCGGAAGAAGATAAACCAAGAACTGACCCAGTAGGCTGAACTGTACTTCCTAGGTTGCCCCTGAATGGACAGTCCCTCAAAACATGGCCTTGGTGGCCGCAAGTAAAATAAGCACTTGTCTCAAAATGACATTTCCCAGAATGAGCCTTATCATAATGAGGACAATGAGGCAAAGGTGGCTTTGACTGATGCGAGTCCTTATTTATTTGTGAACCTGAAACCCTGGAGCTCTAACCAGCTCTTAAATACCATGTGCTATCAAACCTCCTACCTGTAACTTGTGAGGGTGCACCCTGGGCTGGATGGGAAAGGTATCTAGCATATTGTTTAGGCTGCCTACCTCGAAAACCACCATAATAACCAGCTGACTTAGTCCTCTTACACTGGCCTTTGTCAAAATCTCTCTCGGGCTGACGTCCCTTATGCCGATCCTCCACTCCTTATGCATACACTTGTACCTGAGCAATATCTATGCCTGGCTGAGAAGCCATGGCCATACAGCTATCAACCTAGTGACGATCTAGCCCCATCACATAATGATTCACCATATCGGCCAAAATAGTGGGTGCATGTCTCGCCAATGAGTCAAACTCGAGGCTATAGTCTTTAACACTACTACTATTCTGCCTCAGCTACAAATATTTATCAACTCTGGCTCATTTAATTTCTGAAGGTAGAAAATAGCCAAGGAAGGCTTTTACAAATTCATCCCAGATTGCTGGAGGAACACCGTCACCCCTCGATAATTCCTAGGACTCATACCAATTAATGTCTACGTGATGCAGCTGATATGAAGCCAACTTAATAGACATAGTCTCAGAAGCCTTAATTATTCTCAATATATGTTGAATCTATCGAATAAACTCTTTCGGTTCATCTGCAAGCCTCGACCCATAGAACTTTGTAGGGTTACAAGTCAATAAATCGCGAACCCTCAAACTGCTATGATTTACATCATCCGCTCCTAATCTATGTCTTCGAGCCTGCCCTACTACTATTTTGGTCAGCAACTGCACGATATCTCTCATAGCCCTATCTTCAGGCCCTGGCTATGGAGCTAGAGGCTCAGGCATTGGAGCTTCAGGATCTGCAGCTGCTGTTGTTCTAAGCTCCTCTGTAAGTGGCAGCATAGTAGAGCTCGTTGACTAGAGCAAAATCCCTGGCATAGACTTGGCACAATCCCTAGTAATTCTTGGAGTTTGACTAGTTTCTCCTACTATTGACTTTCCCTTCTGGGCAGTGGTCGCTTTCCTTGGAGGCATTGTTGTAAACATGATTATCCGCTAGTGAGAAATTACCTTAATATTGCAGCTCTACCGCACGATGTAAGATAAGAAAGAAAGACAACATCCTAAATGCCCTGTAGCCTCCTATTTATGGATGTGGTGTACAACAAACTGATAAATAAGACTCTACTAGACACGGTCTACAGAGACTCTGAAAACGAACTGCTCTGATATAACTTTTTTCACAACCCAACCCCGTAGGCCGCGATGGGTGTCCAAGATGGACACTCGCGTATACCCTTGTTGCATGGTTACGTATTGTCATAACCTGTCCCCTAAGGGGTCATTACTGGTCATACCTATTATTTGGGCACATAACGCATAAACCGATAAGGCTACCATAGCATGTGGGGTCCTCCCATGATATTTATACACATGGGCCGATAAGGACGCCATGACAACGAGAATATCCTAAATATAAATCATACAGACATGATCGAGCATACGTATAACCACAACCCACTTCCATGTGTACAAACCTCTAAGAGTATTAATAACAATATATGTAGGACAAGGCCCCTACCGTATCCTTGATTATATAAATATATACATAGAGGGTCTGGTACCCAAAAGCTTGGCTCTAATTCAATGGAGCTTCTCCCAAATTTGCTGAGTGGAACCCTAAGCTGGCAAATCCCTAAAACGTGTGTCTATACCTGTGGGCATGAAATGCAGCCCCCCAAAGAAAGGGGGGTCAGTACGATACATGTATTGAGTATATAAAGCTTAACATATCATAAATGAGCTTTTAACTGAAATAGGGATGCAGGCAACAAATGTAGTAGTTAACGAATTACCATACCTACACTATGTGAAATGAGAGCATGTATATCTTCCTCACATACCATACCCGACCCGCTGTGGGACTCGGGGTTACAAATGTATTACTATGTTTTCATATGCATGCCTCTATAATGTATCCATCCCCTTAGTGAGGGATACGGTGAAGTTGTCATTTAATCGTGTATCATGCTCGGCTCTTTATGGGATGCGGTGAATAAGCATTTCATCATTTCACATGCCTGGCCCTTCATGAGACGCAGTGAATAAGCATTTCATCATTTATCATGTCCAGCCCTTCATGGAACACGGTGAATAAGCATTTTATCACTTATCATACTCGGCCCTTCATGGGATGCGGTGAATAAGCATTTCATCATTTATCATGCCCGTCCCTTCATGGGATGCGGTTAATAAGCTTTTCATCATTTATCATGCTCGGCCCTTCATCGGATGCGGTGAATAAGTATTTCATTATTTATCATGCCCGGCCTTTCATGGGATGCGGTGCATAAGCATTTCATCATTTATCGTACCAGGCCATTCATGGGACGTGATGAATAATTTATTAGTAGCATACACGAGTAGATTAGTGAATAACCATATGCGAATAAATTCATCATTTAAGACTCAACAAAACGGTCAAATAAACCGTCACTTGGAGACCAGGGTAGGAATCATCTCCAGTACCCTCTAGATGCCATTAGGGACTATGTTAACTTGAGCCTCAACTTCATAGTCATTCGCTACTATAGTATGAACCATATTATAGAAGTTTGAGTATTGGCTATGTCAGAGCCTCTTAAATAGAGGAGCTTTTTCGTACCAATCACTATTCAATCGTATATAAGACTTGAGAGATAGGAGCTTAACTCCTTTGAGAGTCTTAACATCTATAAGTGAACCAAAAACATGTATCAAGGAAGTGCCCAATAGCTTATGGAATTGAGGACATTTGTTATTGTAGGTCCCTTAGGAATAAGAGCTTATATCTCCACTTACTGTTCAACACATAAAAGACTCGAGAGTAGTGGCTCGATCGCCTTTAGAGTTTTAGCATTCAGATGTGGATAAGAGTCATGAGTCATGCTCGAAGCTTATGATTAGAGTTACCCCAAGCTTCATATACACATCGTTTGTAGGCTATATTTAAGACATGCCAAAAAAGAAAAGGGATGGGCTTTACTTATATTTGAAACATGCCAAACCAAGGGACAGATAGGCCTTACATACCTCTTATAGATTCTTTTTAACAGTGCTTTTCTCGTCGTCCCCTGAACCAATTTGACATGAAAATAATACTCATATTAATAACCTTCGACCCTCTAATTCCTACAATCGTATTCAAGTATCTATAGGAACTATTCCCTTGTTCGCCTTTCTCGACTAGTTCCTTAATTAGTTAAGGAGTTAATGGAAATTGGGCAGCACCTCCCCTATAACATGCCCTATCTGAATTTCCACTTACATCCCTAATTACGAAAGCCAACCAACAACAACAACATTCAGCTCATATACAAGTAAAACACTTCAACATTACACAATATAAACTCCAAACAACTCTCTTAAAACTACGATACCAAAATAGGGTTTTTAAATCTCTATTTCGTAAAACCTTTACGTATACAAAACGGAGGGTCATGTAGATGCAACCAGTAGTATATACAATCCGTTTTAGTCATGTTCTGTCCCTGAAACACTACAAAACAATTCCCAACACAACACCATAATAACAACAACTCTAGCCAAACTTTAACCCATTAAAATCGCGTCTAATCAGCCCCTACATGACCTGCAATGTTCTTTAGTCGTAACATGTATATTTTCATGTTACTAATCCATATTTATACCTTTATAACATGTCCAAACCCTTACCAAAACATGGGAGAAGATTACTAAGCCATACCTTGCTAAAACTCGCTAAATCTTGCCTCGAAAGTTCTCTTAACATGCTGAAAATCGACGGGCTGTTCGCGCCCCTTCTTTGCTGCCCCAAATAGTATTTTTTTGCTATTAAACACTGTCATGTAATTGTAGGATACCTTAATAATTAAATCATGGAATAAAATCGGAGGACTTACCTTCTTTCTCCCTTGGCCGTCACTATTTTCTCTAGTTCCTAGGGTTTTCTTTTCTTTTCTCTTAAGTTTAAGATGCTGAAATGTAGGCTAGTCATAAAAGACTTGTATATATCCTTACTTAAAGGGTGACACATGGCATCTCCCTAGGGGTGACACGTGGAAGCCCTCTAGGGTGCCACTCCATGTCATGCAACCATCCATATACTGCCACGTGGCAGGTGGTGGTCCACCCCAAGTAGGTGAGGCACCTACTTGCTTCAAGTAGGTGTATCACCTACTTGGCCTCCAACTCCTTCCGGATTCTTATAACTCGATTTTCAATCATCCTTATTATGGGGTATCTCATTCTCCTTTCCTTAGGGTTATTTGATAGCATGGTAGCTAATCTAGGTCACGTGGTAACTTTTAAGAAGATTAAGAAAGCATTCTGAAGTACCAAAAGTACGGGGCATAACAATTTGAGTACTGAGTTTTAAATTGAGAAAGTTAAGTTTCATATGCTTATTGTGCCCATCTGAGTTGCTTTTCTATGAGTTAAGTCTTTTTCTCAGTGAGTTAGCCAGGTCAAGGGTTTGCTTGGGAACCAACAATGGTTTTTGAGTAACAACCACGCCTAGGGTGTATACTTGAGGTGTGACAAAATATCAACAAGATAACGCCAATGATCATGTTTTTGTCTCTTATAGATTGGTTCACTGTCCACATTGGTGTTGTTGCTATTAGTTTCAAAGTTTCCAATAGCAAAGTTGTGAAATGTGGTTTTGGAAGTGGTCGTGGCAATCAAGGTTGACAAGTTTGTACACTACTTTGCTACTGACATTTCATTGAACAACTTTCCACCTTTCGTAGTATCATCAAGAACAAATACAGTAGAATATAGTGTGATACCCAAGTAATTCAATATATTATGATGTATATCCAAGCTCTCAAACATATTGGATAGAGAAACGGACTCACTGAGATCAAATAAGAAATGTTTGAAGCTGAGAATTAAAAGGAAACGAGATGGAGGAAGAAAGTCTCATATCAAACCTTTCAGGAGGAGAATAATGGAGGAAGAAATTTTATATTCAAATTATTCGGGAGGAGAATAAGGAGGTTCAAATTATTACTAACTGTTTGCTACTTTTCATACGTACAATTAGGCAAAGTCATATAAACTTATCAATTGGAATGCACACACCAACAAAAAATCAGCAAGTTACACTACACAAAAATCTCATTTCACATATATGCAACAGGTTACCATACATGAAGAATCACCAACGATATACAACATAACAATTGGACATATAGGAGAAATTATTGCCAGCCACCACAAAGCACAACTAAAAAAAGAAATAGTGAATTCTAAAAAGACAACATCAATGAACGCTCAACTATGTCCCATTTTCAGGGCATAAGCGACCGTATGCAAAACAATATCCATCTTTAAAGGTCAGAGTCAAATCACAAATAATGGAAGATGAGATCACTCTCAAATTAATGTAGCCTAAAATAAAATAGTAAATTAGATTCTCAACATTGTATATAAAATTGGGGAGGGGGGGGAGGGTTAAGGAAACCACTAGAAATTATCAATATTGAGTATTAAAACAGGGAATCAACAAACATAAGTTCTACCAAGATTGGAATGAGTAGGGATATGTGTGCATTACGATAGGGTTTCGACACAATAGGTAAATATTAATCACAACTAAATCAATTAAATACATGGATAACATTTGGTCTAGGCTACATTCAATATTCCCTCAAACTATCAAACACATATCCCTTGATTATCTCAAACTCCAAGACCAATAAAATACCAAATATTACTTGAGTAGATAGACTATTCCTAGCTCATATCATTAAGTGGGAAATTAATTGGATTAGTACTCACTATTGAGTCTTACCTAACTCCATTTTACTTTCTCAAGCCAAAATAGTGTTAGAGAGCTCAATCAATGTTTGCAACCACCGATTTTTAATTAAAAATTCAAGACAACAACAAATCCATGCATAACAATCAATTTTAGAATTAATTAATTAATATCCACTGGGTTTTACACCCACATCTTGCACACACATCCCTACTACATATTTAGCTACTCATAATCGAAGAAATGGAGATAATACCCATGTAGGACTACTCTATTTCATGCAAATTAACAAAATCTAAAATCCAAGCTTAAAATAGTGCAAATCGGAGTTTTCTTTCTTCACAGGTAAGGAAAGTTCGTAGCTACTTTCTATTACTTCAAAATTATCCAAAAAATTCTTCTCTCTAAAGTATTCCCAATTGGGAAGAAAATAAATGTACATAATTATACAAATTCATATTCTATTCTTGGTACCTTCCAAAGGAAGCACTTTATCCTCCAATTATATATTTTCCCTTTACCTTCAGCTCTTCAACCAACGTTGGACCGGCGAAACGCCGATCGAAGATTATGCATCACCAATCACATCAGCGCTTCAACCTACAGTTTCTTTAGTATCACCTGTTGTGGAGTCGATGGAATATTGATCAAGAATTGTATAATGCCAATGAGTCATCGGTGCTTAGTCAATTTTTCTCCAGTCAAGATGGCGAGACTCCAACTGGCTCTTATTGGACGTCGGTGTTCTTTAGTGATTTTACGCTCCAAATATGTCAAACTTGACATTTCCAAGGAATGCCTGTATACAAGAGAACTAAGGTTTAAAATCCTATTAATTAGCTTTAAAACATAACAATGATTTATGATTTTGAATCCAATGAGTTGGTAAAATACTAACTCATCAAACACCCAAACTTGACTATTGATTGTCCTCAAGCAAAGCAATCACTAAGCATATGATTTAAGGTCAACCACACCAAAGATAGAATTTGCATAATTACATACTAGACTCAAAATAACAAAAACAAAAGACTCAACAAAACTTTTTATATACAAGCACAACTCACAATTGGTTCCACCATCAATCACTAGGTAAATGCTTTTCTTCCTTTCAAAATTTCTTTCATTCAAAATACTATTTGAAACACAAATCTAGGAAAATTATTCATTCAAGCACAACTTCAAAATATCTCAAGTTAATGGAATCAACCTTCAAGGCTTTCCTAAAGATTCATTAGAATTTATCACATTCATGCAACTCAATTCAAATAAAGACTTCACCATTCAAATGAAGAATGCAATGCCACTTACATAAAAGAAAATCCAGCCCACAATCATGAATGTCAATTTAAGGAATTATAGATCATGCAAAAATGCTCACTCTGACAAATGAATTCAAGTATATATATATTGAATCAAGGGCTTGCTCTGTATATATATTGCCACTAATGCAGCTTGACAAGGATCAAAATTACCATGGACTTGAGGGTTTAATTTTTGGGCAAAATGTATGATATCATTTGATCAAGTGACTAAGATGCTTCTCTAATGCTTTCACTTCTCAATTGAGCACACTGCTCACATTTTAGATTCACTTTCACCTTATTTCTCCCTTTCATGGTGTTCACTCATTTTAAACTCCCATTTTTATTTTCACTTAAGGTATGTGTACACTATGAGATAGCACCAAAATTTTATTTTTCTTCTTTGCATTCTTTCATCTATGAATTCACTTAAGTATATTTCATTTTGAAGCTTATGGTACTCTATCCTTTTAGCTCATTCCTCTTCGTTCTCTTGGTGAACAAACCCCCAAACTTAGGCTTTTGGCTACATAATAATTCAATCAATTTTCCTCCCTCAAACTTAGGCTTTTAGCCTACACTCTTTCTCATTAGCAACTGGGGAGACATGACAGTGCCAAAAATAGAAAATTACAAAGGTTCAAAAATTAAGTTTAGGCTCAATGGGGCTGACTAAGATTACATCAATTGAAGTAAATTTTTGGGTGAAGTAGCTAGTTAAAGAGGACCTAAGTTCATCTTTCAATCCAAATCATATATCAAATTTTGCCATACATTTTGGGGCAAGTTCTAGACAGCATTTCTATACAAAAACAAAATACTCAACAAAAGACTTTATATACAAGCACAACTCACTATTGGTTCCACCATCAATCACTAGGCAAATGCTTTTCTTCCTTTCAAAATTCCTTTCATTGAAAACACTCTTTGGAATACAAATCTAGGACAATTCTTCATTCAAGTACAACTTCAAAACATCTCAAGTTAATGGCATCAATCTTCAAGGATTTTCTAAAGATTCATAAGAATTTATCGTATTCATGCAACTCAATTGAAATAAAGACTTCACCATTCAAATGAAGGATGCAATGCCACTCACATAAGAGAAAATTCTGCACACAATCATGAATGTCAATTTAAGAGATTATAGATCATGCAAAAATGCTCACTCTCACAAATGATTTCAAGTATATATATATTGAATCACGAGCTTGCCCTGTATGTAGATTTCCACTAATACAGATTGACCAGGCTCAAAATCACTATGGACTTAAGGGTTTAACTTAAAGTTGAGAAAAATGTATGATATTATTTGATCAAGTGACTAAGATGTTTCTCTAATGCTTTCACTTCTCAATTGTGCACACTGCTCACATTTTAGATACACTTTCACCTTACTTCTCCCTTTCATGGTGTTCACTCATTTCAAACTCCCATTTTTATTTTAACTTAAGGTATGTGTATACTATGAGATAGGACCAAAATTTTATTTTCCTTCTTTGCATTCTTTCATCTATGAATTCACTTAAGCATATTTCATTTTAAAACTTATGGTACTCTATCCTTTTAGTTCATTCCTCTTTGTTCTCTTGGTGAACAAACCCCTAAACTTAGGCTTTTGGCTACATAATAATTCAATCAATTTTTCTCCCTCAAAATTAGGCTTTTAGCCTACACTCTTTCTCATTAGCAACTAGGGAGACATGACGGTGCCAAAAATAGAAAATTACAAAGGTTCAAAAATTAAGTTTAGGCTCAATGGGGCTGACTAAGATTACATCAATTGGAGAAAAATTTTGGGTGAAGTAGCTAGTTAAAAAGGGCCTAAGTTCATCTTTCAAGCCAAATCATATATAAAATTTTACCTTGAAATATATTTTGGGGCAAGTTCTAGACAACATTTCTATACAAGAATGAATCAAAGACTCACCGCACAAGGCATTACAACCCAATAAAATCTTAAGTTAGTATCAAAATCAATTAAATCGAATATTTTTTAACAAACTACAATGGGAATAGTTTACTCCATCTTGTAAATAACAAATCCAAACAAGGAATGTATGAGCTATGACAAGATATTGCGTTAAATTTACTTTTCCATTTTGAAATCATTTTCAACTTTCATTTTCCATCCAACAAAATTTTTTAGTGGTCCCTCTTGAAAGAGGTATGACACAAGACTCAATTTAGAACTAAAACTTGGCATTTTTCCTTAAGAAGGTGGCATCTCAATCTGTCATAGGAAAACACCAACCCAGTTCGACAAAAAAAGACTCAAAGAAAAAAAAAGATAATGAGAATTTTTGCTCCATGGGAAATAACCATGACATAAAGAAAAACCTTGGAGTTTTTTCAACTAGCTATTATTCACAAAGACAATATTGAATCATGTGCTCATAAATTTATTGAGAGAAAGAGGAATATTAAAGTAACTAAGCGCAATTACTAAACACGGATAGTAAGACAATATAAAAATGTAATACCAACATGGCTAAAATTAACAACATCAACTTCATATAAAACATCAATAAAACAAATTTCAAATTTTCCATACAACAAAGACCTTCAAGGGAACCATAACTCAATTTTCACAACTGAAAAACTTCCCCTAAGCTAAGATTTGCATTACCCTCAATAATATCATAAATAAAACTAAAGGTAGGGAAAATATTCTAAGTCACATACGCCCACCATGGCATTGGTGAGCGGTAAACTGAGACCCATACAAGATCTGTTGTACTTCTTTCTAATACCCTTCGGAATCAATATCAAATTTACCCTCTATATTCAAGTTCACTCCCATTTGATTCAACATCTTATCAATAGGGCCAGTGAAGGGATGATTGGCATCTATAATCTCCTTAATGAAAGAGGAGTCTCTATAATGTCGGGGTAATTATTCTTTCAACTTGCTAATGTATGCTTAGAGGGTAGTGATATCCTCTTCCATTACTTCAACACACCTACACAAAATGTAAAGCTTTTTGTTCAACCCCTCAAGGTTCTAGTTGCAGCTTGGTGTATCATGGTAGGTAGAGCCTTTGCCAATTTAATGAGTTGATTTTCATTGGAACACGTGGTTTGCACCAACTTTGCATACTCACTTTGTCAAGGGGAATTTGGAGGTAGGTGCAAATACGACATAGCAGCTTCATCTTGTGAGGCTTGCTCCTCATCAACATGAATGGGGTTTTCTGGGGTAGGTATCTCCTCAAATGCCCCAAAAGCTTTCATACTCCTCTTCTTGATTTGGGGGGCTTCAACATCCCACTTTTAACTCGGCTCAATGATTCCTATGTTTTTTATCATCACATCTGAAGGAAAGTAAGGGACATTGGCTTGTGCACGTAACTTGCTAATCAACACTAGAAAAGGCATCAGGAGGTTGTTTTGGCGGGCCTTTTCCTTATTTGGACAACTAAAATTTCCTTGTAGCTAATATGAAGCCCTGTCATTAAGAACACAGTGAGAATACAACCTCATTGGTTATTCTTTGCTATTCTTTGACAATATCATGATTTTAGCACACACGAAATCTAACCACAATTTTGACTCAAAGTTCAAGTCTTGCCAAATTCAAGTCCTGCCACATAATATCTCTACCCATGGAGGCCCATATTAGCTAACTTATAGTAATAATTTCAGTCATCCATTGCAATTGGATTTATTTTTTAGCCACCCTTGTTGTGAACTTAGCCCTATCCGCAATTGGTTCAGTCCAAAAACGAGATTTTATAGTCATGGGAGTCACCTTAATTTCCATATTTCTCACTTTGACTGATGGAAAGTTAAGGTATTTTTCTACTAGGACACTATGATTCATGGAATTTTGCCTCACTTGATAAGAGGCATAACATTCAGTGTCCAATTCTGAGAAATAACCGCCTAAAACATGAGAAAGAATAAACTAGTCCCTAGTGGTGAACTATTGGATAATGTTTAGGAACTCACTCGCGAGTCCTGATAAATTAAACCCCTTCACTGGTATTATTGGATGTGTGTACTTAAACAGGGTGTAGTACCCCTTAATTCCTTCTACACAAAACTTTAATTGTGCTTCATTTACAAGGGCAGCATGTGCTTTCTTCTTGTCCTTATTCTTTGATGATGAAGAAGGGTTCTTGCTTGGCCTATTTAAGTGCCCTCTTCTGGAAGACATTATCTACAGCAAAGATTGTGAGGAAATAAACACAAAAATATATTTTTGGTATATTTATTTATGAAAAGAAAAATAAAACTATAAGAAGTGAATAAAAGAAAAAGAATAGGAGTGCAAAAAAATCACATTTCAGCTCATAGTGAGACTGGCATTTGACCTGTGGTTCACATTCAAAATTGTACACCACCAATGCAAACGTCGGCTATAAATAGTAGCTTGATAGATTTTTGAGTGAATTGTCCTAACATCGGCATCTCGTTAATGGTGACCTGTGGATTGCTAGTGAAATGCTACTCGTGGTTATTGGAATTTTTAAAATTCCAAACCTAATTGGTGTTGCACATGCAAAATGCAGGGTAACCATTATGAATAGCCAAAGCTTCACAAGTGCCACTTCAACAAAAAGTGGTCCAATTTCAGTTCAACCATTCATGAATCACTTCCAATGGGTACTCAGACACTCCCAAAGGATTCACATAGTAATTTCAAATAAACCTTGATGTTACCCTTAAGAAGGATGTCACCCCATCTATTATTGGGAATCATCAAGCATACAAGCAAGACATATATCAATTCGCACCTCTGATTCATAATTTCATCCTCACCACAATATTATAATCACTCAAAGTAATTCAACAATACTTTTGGATGTTACTCAACCATAATTTCAAATAAATTTTAAATATTCACATAATTACAAATTTACCCTTAGGAATGACATCAACCAATCCATCATAGGGAAATTTCATTCATCATGTAAATATAAGTGGGTTACTTATAATTCACTCCAACTCAAATTTTAAGCTATCTACACAAAATTTCAAATGCTATTTTATATTTTCGAGCACATTCAACTCAAATCTATCAATTTCAAAGAATAAATAACTTTTTCCACATCAAAATTTTGAGCTCAACAAATGAGTTTTGAAAAAACCTAATCTATAACATGAAATCATTATCATATTATAAAATCTTAAAATCAAAAAACCGAGTAACATACCAAAGATTTGAAGAGAGTAAGGAGAAAAGCTAGAGAGCTTCAATAAAGATTTCATTTCAACTCAAAGAAAGGGACTATTGCGATTTCACATTTGAATAAACAAATAGAGGTTTGGAGTAAGAAGAGAAGAGATAAATGGGGGTTTAAATAGAAAATAAAGGAGGAGTTGGGAGTTAGAGGATTTAATGATGTGTGGGGGAGATAAATATGGGAAATGGATGTGTGGGGAATGAATGTGGAAGATGGTGAAGGGTTATGCATTTGTGGTTCCGAGAAAGGCGGTCAAAATTCGGGCTTGGTCTTTCAAGAGTCAAAATTGAAAATTCTTCAATATTACCTGACTTGTGTTCGATCAATAGTACGCCAATCACCTTCGGCGAGACGCCGATTAACCACAAATTCTAATTGTTTTTGCCAGTGCACTATTATGTATTGGTGATTTAATTGTCGATATACAATGTTTGACCAGTGGTTCGCTGGTCTATTGCAGGCTCCTAATTTTCTTCTTTGTTAACTATTGGGAGCATATGTTTAACCAACATTGTATAATTTCGACCCGATGTTTTATTTGTCTAGCCCTAATGGCCAATATGCTCAATCTGTCATGTTTTTCACTTGGCATCTTTTCATTCCCCTAAAACACACCAAAAAAAACAAGTGAAGGAAAAGAATTTAAAAACCCTTGGGTATCTTCCCAAGAAGCACTTGATTTAACATCTCGGCACGGTGCAAGTGCCTCAAGATCAACCTATTTTGGGTGGTACTTCTTCCTCCCATGAATCATTCACCAACTCATCCACAAAATCATTCATGGAAATTAATCTACACTCATAGGTATATTTGTAGGAGTGCCCATACTAAACTTTACTGCATCTTGTCCAACTCTAAACTAGAGCTCTCTACGATCAACATCAACTAGTGCTCGGCCCGGGATAATTAATGGCCGGCCTAGAATTATAGGAATATTTTGATCCATATTGCAATCAAGCACTACAAAATCCATCAAAATAATGAATTTATCTACTTTGATTGAAAGACCTTGGAAGTTAGAAAGTCAAAAAAACAAGGATCAAATGATGATTTCTCAAAAAACTTAGTTTTTTGGCACCAGGTGGTCTTCACGAGGCCCTCTATGGGCCGTGAAGTGGACCACATGCCGTGAAGAGCCACTGTGGTCTGTGTTGCGTTAATTGGATATCAAGGGTGATGATCACGAGGGGCCACCATGAACCGTGGTGAAGACCACAAAAAGTTTTAGCTTCCATGGTGGACACCCACCTACAGGCCTCTATCATGCCCTGCACCATGACCCATGTTCACGAACTGTATTACCCTCCACAGACCGTGAAGGTCTTTATGGAGAAAATTCTGAAGCCCTCCTTGCAAACCCCAAGATTAAAGTTTAACTCCAATACCACGATCACCACCATGGACCATAGTTATGTCCACAAACCGTGGTGAGTCCTCCGTGCAACCTAAGTTTTTAGTTTTAATAAAGGGTATTTTTGTCATTTCCTATATTTCATTAATGAATATGGATGGTTTTTGGGACTGTATTATCATGTATTAACTACCCAATTATCCTCTCACCCTCTCATTCTATCATTAACTCCCAAATTCACAAAATCGTTTCTCTCAAGTTTCCTTTCAAGAGACTTCTTCTCTCCAAGCAATTTCAAGGGATTTTTTCAAGGTCAAGCTTCAATTCACATCAGGCTAGGGCTCCATATTGTATGATTTTAAGATGAATTTCAATGATATATGATATATTCTAGTTTTAAGTATGATTTATGAGATATGATCATGATTTTTAATTTATTTTAATGAAAGCTTTATGAATGAATTTAAGGATACTTTATGCAAAGAAGTTTATGAATGATGATTCTATGATGCTTCAAGCAAGTTAATAATATGGCAAGCTATGTCCCTAAAGATGTTTTATGAACAAATATATATAATTATGGAAGGCCTACACCCACATTATATGAGTTATATGATAGATGAGCTAATCCTATGATCTCTACTATGATGATGCTAGATGACTACTCTTATGTTATCTTTATAAAGATGGATTGGTACTATTATTATCTTTCCTTATGATGTTATTGACTATGTTTTCATGAAAGTTCCATTGGAATAATGACTAAGAACCGAGAGGAATTTTAGGTGGCTTTCGATTCGGTATGCTATTGTAGCTACCCAAGAGAATCCTAGTAGCAATTTTTAGTTCCAAACTACGTTGCCTGCATAGGTTCAAAGATGCCAATATGGCAAGGCTAGTGGATCCACATAGCAAAGTTAGATGAGTTACTAATGGAGTATGCACTGAAAAGGTATCCTCCCCTGTCTAGATGTGGGAGGCATCAGATTCCATGTATTAGCTCGCATAGTATTATATATTGATTAAAGGTCCTATCTCACACCAGTTTCAGTTAACTTATAAGTTCTTATGATGATTATGATATTTTGATTCATTGACTAATGATGTAAATATTTTAATGCTTTTATGAATTATTTCATATTTTAGTGATATTGGTCTTGCATCCCATGATTCATATTGATCATGTTCTATACTTATTGTTCATGCATTCTTCTCATATACTAAGTGCATTCTATGTACTAATGCATACTTTTTGCCTAAATTATATCATTGTGTAGGGTCTGACGATCACATTCATTTATAACCATTTTTACCCTGAACGAATACCCAATTTCTAAGACCCTGAAAGTTGAGAAGTCATAAATGAGGTTCAAAAGAAGTTCCAAAGAAAAATCTCAGCTTTTGCACTAGGTGAAGACCACAAACCAGGTTCATGATCCGTGATCCTCAGTACTGTCCTTTTTGGATTTCGTGGTGGAAGTCCTGAAACTCAAGTTTTACAAGAAAAGGTTCACAATAGGGACCACAGGCCATGGTGAGAACCACAAGACATGGTGCCCTTTGTGGTGGATACCCTCTTTTTATACCCTTAGATCCCAATCCAAGTCTAACAACACGGATGACCACCATAGGTCATGGTGCCCACAATGGACCATGGTGGGTCTTATAGTGAGGTATCCTTATAAAAGGCTTTGTCTAGAAGTTTGAGTTTGCCACCACGACCATGAATACGACCCATATTTGTCTTTATGGGCCATGGTGGAGGTCCATTCACTAATCCAAATCCAATTTAAGTCGGTGGTATTTTGGTCTTTTCCTATATTTGATTAATGAATGTGGACGGTTTTTGGGACTATATTATCACCTATTAACTAACCTAAGTCCCCTTAACCCTCTCATTCTCACCATAATTCCCCAGTTATAAAATATTCTCATCCAAGTTTCTTCTCAAGAGTCTTCTTCCTCCCCAAGCAAATTCAAAGAAAAACTTAAAGATCAAGCTCCAATTCACTTCAATCTATGTTTGTAAAGGCTATGGGTGTGGGACTTCATTCATGGACACCTTTCACCCATGAAATCCCAAGTTTTCTCTCCAAAATGGGACTTCATTCATGGGCACCTTTCACCCATGAAATCCTAAGTTTTCTCTCCAAATTCTTTATGATTTTCATTCAAAAGGCCCAATTCCATAATTTTGCATTGACGACCCAAAATGGATCATGAGTGACACCACACTTAACCTCTTAAGTGAGAGAACCAATTATATAAAACCCAAATTATAAAATATGACAATAATGCGGAAGCTCAATTTATGAGAGTAAGAAGTAATTAAACCACTAAAGTGTAATAGATACGTTTTCCCAAACCTGAAAGTCATCACTTCAAGCACATCTAATTCTAAAATATTAGGTTTGAAAATATCAAACACCAAAATAAATATATAACTTAATGTGTCCAAAAACTAAGGACATCATGCCATGCCCGAGAGAATCCAACACGAGCTAGAAGGAATAGCTCACTCTAGAACCTGATATGCTGGAAACTAGCTAGAGATGAGGTCGAGTTGAAGTCGATGGAACACTCGCTACACTCCACAAAATAAAATAAAGAAAAATATAAGTAGGGGTCAGTACGGGACAACATGTACTGAGTTAGTATCATTGGCCGACTCAAAATAGAAATCAATATGCATAAAGTAATAGTGGAAAAATCAATCATAACACTTAACAATTGACAACCAACAAGATCAAGATCAAGTGACAACACAATGAACAATGACATAACCAATCAACAATATTAAGATCACACATGAAGACTCAGGCCTCCACATCACCCTCTTTTGGGAAATAAGTTATTTGAAATTGGGTAGCATTAAGTCATTTTAATTTGTTTTCTTTTAATATTACCATGTCGGAATATGACACCTGATCCAAATATACCATGCCAGAACGTGACACTTGATCCAAATATACCATACCGGAATGTGACACTCGATCCAAACATACCATGCCAGAATGTAACACCGATCCAAACATACCGTGTTGGCTTGTGACACCCCATCCAAATATAATTAATGTATCATTATTTATTATTACATTCCACTTCATTAACAATATTTCATCAAACCTTCTTTATTCAAGACACCAGTTTTGATAGGGCAAGTTCAAGATTATGGATTTCACGATTTTGAGATTTTAGACCAATCACAACAACATACCAACCATCCAAACCACAATAATTAAATGTACAGTAAACTTCACACATTACTCAATGACTATCAATCGCTATTAAGAATCTATCTATGATATAGAATAAACCATAACCTACCTCAACCGAAGAATCAAAGTAAAGTTAGCTAATACACCAATGTTTTTCCTTTCTTCAATGCCCCAGATCATTTTTAATATATCAAATATATAATATTTATAAGTAAACTAATCCATAGATACCAATATTATATATATGTTTAACCTAGACCTAATAAATAACTCAATTCTATAATCAATTTTTTGAAATCTCAAGCCTAGGGTTAAGTCTTAATTCCTCCAAATCACATAAATTTGTATTCATATAATACAATACACCTATTATTTAATTACCTACCTCAATATATTAAAACTTGAACTAAATTGTGATAATTATAAGAAGATCCGAAACCAAACCCTAATTACGCGAATGATTTTACTACAAAATGGAGTACCTAAACCAATAATTTAATATATATCATCACCCTCAATGATTAGCCTATAATCATCATCCAATCATTATTCAATTGACCAAAATTTTGTAAAAATTTTCCAATAGTACTTCATTCACTTTTTCTTAAGAATATAACTGTTACACCCCACACTCTTAAGTTTGGAATGTTTCTTAATCTTCTTAGAAGTTATCATTTGATTCAGATAATCTACGACACTATCAAACAACCTTAAGGAAGGGAGAATGTGATACCCCATAGTAGGGAAGGTTGGAAATAAAGTCATGAGAAGTCGGAAGGAGTTGGAGGCCAAGTAATGAGTCTTAGGACTCGATTTATCTACGTAAGCTATTAACTTAGAAGTTTTATACACTTGAGATACTTGAGCATATACTAAGCTTGCGTAGTCGGGATTATACGGGTTGTTAACTTAAGATAAAATTATGAACCCACAAGGGAGAGAAGAGGATGACACGTGGAAGCAAGAGGAGAGTGCCACATGGCAATAGGAGGAAGTGACATGTGGTAGAAGCTGAATCAAGAAGGTGACCCACCTGCCTGCTTAAGGGGGAGTGGACCCCACTGCCACGTGGCAGACCCTCATTGGTTGCATGATTGAGGTGGCCTAATAAGGGCTTCACACATGTCATCCTTAGGGGATGACACATGTCACCTCCTAAGGGAAAGTATATAGATTCCATTTGATGTCTAAGTCATCATATTAATCTTTTTACAACCTTAGAAAGTGAGAGAGAAAGAGAGAAAAATGCTAGGAGCTAGAGGGAGCAACCACGGGTTTGAGCAAAAAAAAGGTAAGGCCTGATTTCGTTCTTTGAATTAATTATTTAAGGTATCCTACAGTGATATAGCGGTGTTTAAAAATGTAAAATTTCATTTTGGGGCAGCAAAGAAGAGACACAAATAATCCACTACTTTTCAACATGTTAAGAGAACTTCTGAGACAAATTTTAGCAAGGTATGGCTTGGTTCTATTCTCTCACATTTTGGTAAGGGTTGGGTCATTATATAAAGGTGTTAATAATGTAAAGTTTATGTTTGGAGCATCATCAAAAGGGTAACAAGCAGCCACAAAATTTCAGCCGCAACTAGATAACTTCTGAGGCGAATTTTGGCAAGCTTTGGCCAATTTCGGGTAAGGTAAGGATTTTCCTTTCAATTTGGAATTTATGGTGTAGTTATGGAGTATATTATATTCTGTTTATATGGCTGGAGGTATAAATATTTCATAGGGATGCTTGACGTTCGAAATAAACTAAATTAGAGTCGCTATAGTTAAATTGTAGTCGAAGCAAGGTGTTGTTCTTGTGGTGTGCGGCTGCAGGTGTGTGGTGGTGTGTTGCATGGATGGAAAATGGTATAAATGGGGATTGGGTGCTTCTGTTTGCATCCACACAACCCTCTATTTCATATAGTTAAAGATTCTACGAAATAGAGACTAAAAACATTATTTTGGTATCATAGTTTTAAGCGAGTTGTTGAAAGTTTGTAGTGCATAATGTTGCCATATTTTAATTGTATATGAGCTGCTGATTGTTGTTGTTGGTTGTCTTCTAAGGTTTGGGGGTTAAATTGGAAGTTCGTATAGGGCAATTAATAGAGGAGATGCTGCCTGATTTTCATTAACTCCTTAACTAACTAATAGACTAGTCAACACTAGTCAAAAAAGGCGAATAAGGAATTGATTCCTATGGATGCTTGATTTTTGGATTAATGGGCTGGAGAGTTGAAATTTATTAATATCATTATTACTTTCATGTTAAATAGGTTCTGAGGACGACGAGACAAGCATGGTTAAGAAGAATCCATAAGAGGTATGGAAAGCTTATCTTTCTCTTTATTTGGCATGTCTTCAAGTTAAGTAGTGAATGATATAAGCTTGAGGATAAATCTACTCATAAATGCCAAGTGCAATTCACGACCTTTATTTACTTCTTAATGAGAGCACTCTTACATTAATTGAACTAGGGCTTCCCAAGCCTTCCATACGTTAGAAAGTGAGAAGTACGTAAAGTCTATCTTTCTTTTCTTTTGGCATGTCTTAGCCATAAGTGATGTGTATGTGAAATAAGGGGGTAATTCCATTTATAGAACCCCGAGTATGGTTCGTCAATCTTATTCACTTCTTGATATTAGAACTCCTGCGATAGCTAAGTTATTGTCTTGTAAGCCTCTTACGTGATGAAAAGTATTATACGTGAAGCCTATCCCTTCCTTTTCTTGAAATGGCTTAATGTAAGTGAAACGATGTGTGATATGGGCTAGAGATAGTTCCATTTATAAGTTTTGTGTGTGACTCATGATTTGTACTCACTTTTGAATGATAAGGGCCTTGAAGTAGTTGAACTATGACCCTCGAGCCTTCTGCATACTGAGTAATGATTGGATGTGTAAGCTCTTATACCTAGAGGCTCTTTGACATATCTTATGATGATATTTGGGAGATGTTTGATATATTACCAAGGTTTACATGAACATATATGCATTATTATATTATATAGGGATCGGGTCGTACATTTCTCAGCACTAACATGTTATATATATAGGGACCGAGTCATACGTTCCTCGACACTAACATATTATATGTATAGGGATTGGGCCATACATTACTTGACACTAACATGTTATATATATAGGGATCGAGCCATATGTTCCTCAACACTAACGTATTATAAGTATCGGGATTGGACCATATGTTCCTCAGAACAAATGTATTATATATATGGATCAGACCGAACGCTCCTTGGCACTAACCTGATATATATATGGATCGGGTTGTATGTTCCATAGCGCTAATAGTATGCATATGAATACAATGATAAAATTATACATTTGTTACACCGAGTCCCCAAGCGGGCCGGATATGGTGTGTGATACTGGTATACATGACCTTATTTTGTAAGGTGTAGGTACAATACTCTGTTAAATTTTATACTTGTCCCCTGTACCCCTATGGTAACTGCAATTTGCTTATGATGCTTTTTACTTTACATACTCAGTACATATGTCGTACTGACCCCCCTTTCTTTGGAGGGCTGCGTTCATGCCCGCAGGTACAGACATAAGTTTTGGGAGTCCGCCAGCTTAGGATTCTTCTCAACCAGTTTGGAAGAAACTCCATTATACTAAAGCCAAGTTTTTGGTACTTAATATTGGATGTATATATTTGCTTATTCAGGGGTACGACAAGGGCCTGTCCCACCATAGGATATGGTTGCTATTCTCAGAGGTCCATAGACATATGTATGTGGGTCGTTTGTAAGTTGTGCCTATATAGCGTGTTGTAACATTATTACAGTACGGCAGCCTTGTCGGCTTATATGTTTTCTTATCTGTTGGTACACTAAGGGTCGAACAGGAAATGAGTTTACTTATAATCAGCAGGAGTACACGCGTGTTTCCAGTTTGGGCACTTATCACGGCCTACAGAGTTAGGTCGTGACAGAAGTGGTATCAGAATAGTTTATCCTTGGAATGTCTACAGACCGTATCTAGTAGAGTCTTATCTATCAGTGTATTATGCACCACATTTATAGACAGGAGGCTACAGGACATTTAGGATGTTACTTTCTTTCAAATTTAAGATCGTGCGATAGAGCCGAGTCATAGGGAGTGAAATTCCTCATATTTAACCTATGATTTTAGTAGGAGGACAACATCGATAAAAGAAAGTAACTGACCATATTGGAAGTTACGAAGCACGCAGATAGGGTGCTGAAATACGATTGACATATAAAGTTAAAAAGTGAAAGGAAAGTGTAACAGGTAAGTCTATTTTCATATTGTTAATTGTGGGTGCCCTGTGTGGCTGTGATATGAGATGAATGACTATATATATGTGTGCCCTGTGAGGCACTATTGGCATTTTCTACATGTAGGTGTTGAGATAGTAAGAAATACAGAGGAAACTTTGCCCAAATTTTCCTCAAAATAAGAAGAGAATGAGATACAGGGCTGTAGTATGTCTTAAAAGGTTGTGCCCACAAAAATGATGAGATTTGATTAAACGAGTATGGTTGACCTTGAGAAATGAGTTAATTGCTGAATTGATGGCAATAGAAATGATGAGGTCGATACTGGTATAATAGAACAAAGTTGGAAAAGACTTATAAGCCAAAGAAGATGATTTAGAGAAGATTGATAGATCTGGATAAAATGATATATTAAGGCATCGCCTGAATTGATACACAGGGATAAACTATGAAGAGTTATAGTTGAAAGAAGTAATAATATGATTAAGACAAGAGTGCAAGGGAAAGAAAAATGTGATGGAAGTGAAGTGTTAATAAGATAGCTTGTGAGATATTAAGGATAAGACTAACTAAGAAGGGGAAGTAACCCATAGTAAGAATTGTGAAGAAGGTCAAGCAGTGTTATACTATGGGACTGAATGCGAACAGGATACCATGTGAATATAATGAAGGTCATTATGAGAATAAGTAAAGCTTAGTAAGGAAGTTCTAATAGAGACACCCAAGATGGACATAAGTAACTGAATATAAGGACAGAATGAAAGGAGAATGTATAGTTATAAATTTAAAGGGATAGTACAACAACATGGTGTTAAAGTAGACCTATTATTGAGGCAAGCTCGATATGCTGTTGAGAAAGTGAGCATCGGGCGCATGATAAGGATAAAAGCTCATGTGGCACAAAGAAGTATCATGTATATGTGACTCGAGTACCAACAATTAGACTGGATGAGCATCTCATGGTTATGTTAAAATGTCGTACTTAAGCAACCAAAGGTAGGGATGATATAAAGAAAGGCATAGATATGGTGCAGTATACCAAATGTGTTGGAAAAGAATCATACCTATTTGAAAATTTGAAATAAGGGCGTAAGGTAGAACACAAACAGATAGTGATATAGGTACACCCTAAAGGGGAGAAGTGGCTTCAAGGGAGATCCCCCATACTGGTACGAGTTAACAAGATCTAAAAGCCAGCAATGAACAGATAGAAGCCATGATATTAGAGACAGTATAGAGAATTATTAGTAAGGACCTTAAATAGTATAACATCAAAGGATGGGTGCATACAAAGGGGATGAATACGACAAGAGAATCACAATGGGAACTTAAAGATATTATGAGGGATAGCCAGGCTACACTTGACTAAAGGTCAGGATGTTAGGAACAGAGTTACTGGCCACCAGCATTGTGAGATACAAGTAGCCAAAAAGAAGGGATAAAGAAACCTCACTGATATTGGAATATAAGAAGACTTAAGAGTAAGTGAAAGAAGCAAAACAAGTATGACAAAAGAGACTGTAAGTGCGTGTTAGTACAATGACACATGTAGAGCAGAGTAAGCCAAGAGTAGAAAAGACTATGACTAAAATGGAACGCATTTCCTGCAAATTGCACAAGAATAGTTGTGCAGCCTACGAACATTGGTATACTAAGAGTAAGATCAAGTGATTAAATGATAAAAAGAAGTCGGTAATAACAATGTGATTTCCATATTTAGAATCTATTAAAGAAAAGTGTAAGATGGTTCGAGGTAGAACTAGTAAGATATAATCAGTATTAAGGACAAAAGCCATAGTGGAGCCCTGACCTCAATTGAAGGAGGTAAGACACTGGTAAAGCGATGCTAAGGTATTCTCTGGACTGCTTTAAGTACCTACACATGTTGGTGTAAGGATTATAATATGATGTATGGTAAAAACACTAGAGAGAAGATCTGAGCAAAAGCGCAGGATAGCATGCCTAAAGTGTTACAAGTTGGATTAAGAGGAATGGTACAATAGCTTAAACTAAATTGAGCATCAGAAGCTTGATAGCCTATTACAGGAAATGGAAACTCCAACTCAGAAATGGAAAGCAGTTAATATGGATTATAGTACAGGCTAACAAAGTCAATCCATTTTCTTCCAGTTAGGAAGACACATTCAATTGAGGGTTACGCAAGATGATATATCAAGGAGACAGTAAGATTTCACGGAGTTCCCACATCTATTATCTTAGACAGGGAAGTTCAATTTACAGCTAACTGTTGGAAATTATTCCAGAAGGGATTGGGAACACAGGCGAATCTTAGTACGATATTTTGCCCTTCAATTAATGGATAGGCCCAGAGGTGATCCACCAAGTTATTGATGAAGTAAAGCTTATTCAGGAAAATCTATTCACAGTCCAGAGTTAACAAAAGTCATACGCAGATATTCAATATCAACCTCTCAAGTTAAAGTAGATGAATGAGTATTTGTGAAAGCATCACCAAGGCAAGGTTTAATAAAATTTGGCAAGAAAGGGATACATTGGTCCTTATTGGATCATTCGTAGAATAGGCAAAGTTACCTATGGGTTAGACCTACCATCCGATTGGAAGCAATACATTCATTTTTCACGGATCAATGCTCCGTAAATATATAAATGACCCTTCCAAAATATTCTCTGTGGATGAAGTTCACATAACAGAGGAGTTATCCTACGAGGAGCAACCTATCGCCATCTTAGGTCGGCAAATTAGAAAGTTACAAACTAAGGACGTGGCTCCCATCAAAGCATATGATGAGACAAATATAGAGAAGAAATATCCATATGGAACCCTACATCTACAGGTAATCTAAACTCCTAAATCAATAATGTTGACGAGTAGGAGGCCTATGGGTGACAAATGGTATAGAGAATTCCCAAAGTCTTGGTAAGACCTTATAAGATTAAACAACATTCGAGGAGGAATGTTCTAAAGGGGGGAAGGATGTTAAACCCTACACTCTTGAGCTCGGAATGTTTCTTAAGTTTCTTAGAAGTTACCATGTGAGTTGGATAATCTACGATACTATCAAACAACCCTAAAGAAGGGAGAATGTGATACCCCATTGTAGGAAAGGTTGGAAATAGAGTCATGAGAAGTCAGAAGGAGTTGGAGGCCAAGTAATGAGTCGTAGGACTCAATTTATCTACGTAAGTTATTAACTTAGAAGTTTTATACACTTGAGCTACTTGAGCATATACTAAGCTTGTGTAGCCGGGATTATATGGGTTCTTAAGATAAGATGAGATTACGAACCCACGAGGGAGAAAAGAGGATGACACATGACAGCAAGAGAAGAGTTCCACATGGCAGTAGGAGGAAGTGCCACATGACAGCAGCTGAAGCAAGGAGGTAACCCACCTGCCTGCTTTAGGGGGGTAGACCTCAATGCCATGTGGCTTCCCCTCATTGGTTGCAAGATTGAGGTAGCCCAATAAAGGCTTGACATATGTCACCCTTAGGGTCTAACATGTGTCACCTTCTAAGGAAAAGTATATCTATTCCATTTGATGACTAAGTCATCATATTAATCTTTTTACAACCTTAGAAAGTGAGAGAGAAAGAGAGAAAAATGCTAGGAGCTAAAGGGAGCAGCCACGGGTTTTAGCAAAAAAAGGTAAGGCCTGATTTAGTTCCGTAAATTAAATATTTAAGGTATCCTATGGTGATATAGCGGTGTTTAAAAATGTAAAATTTTATTTTAGGGCAGCAAGGAAGAGATACAAATAGTCCGCTATTTTTCAGCATGTTAAGAGAACTTCTGAGATAAGTTTTAGCAAGGTATGGCTTGGTTCTCTTCTCCCATATTTTGGTAAGGGTTGGGACATGATGTGAAGGTGTTAATAATTTAAATTTTCTATTTGGATCATCATCAAAGGGGTAACAACCAGCCATGAAATTTCAGCCGCAACTATAGAACTTCTGAGGCGAATTTTGGCAAGCTTTGGCCAATTTTGGGTAAGGTAAGGATTTTCCTTTTAATTTGGAGTTTATGGTGTGGTTATGGAGTGTATTATATGTTGTGTATGTGTCTGGAGGTATAAATATTTCATAGGGATGCTTTACGTTCGAAACAAACTAAATTGGAGTGGCTATAGTTAAATTGTAGTCGAAGTAAGGTGTTGTGCTTGAGGTGTGCGGCTGCAGGTGTGTGGTGGTGTGTTGCAGGTATGGAACATGTTCTAAATGGGGAGTGGGTTCTTTTTTTTGCAGCTACACAACCCTCTATTTCATATAGTTATAGATTCTATGAAATAGCGATTAAAAACCCTATTTTGGTATCGTAGTTTTAAGCGAGTTATTGGAAGTTTGTATTGCGTAATGTTTCCATATTTTAATTGTATATTAGCGGCTGACTGTTGTTTTTGGTTGGCTGTTAAGGTTGGGGATTAAATTAGAAGTTTGGATAGGGCAAGTTATAGAGAAGATGTTTCCCAATTTTCATTAACTCATTAACTAACTAATAGACTAGTCGACACTAGTCGAGAAAGGCGAATAAGGAATTGATTCCTATGGATGCTTGATTTTTGGATTAAGGGGATGGAGAGTTGAAAGTTATTAATATCAGTATTACTTTCATGTTAAATAGGTTCAGAGGACGAGAGACAAGCACGGTTAAGAAGAATCCATAAGAGGTATGTAAAGCTTATCTTTCTCTTTATTTGGCATGTCTTCAAGTTAAGTAGTGAATGATATGAGCTTGAGGGTAAATCTACTCATAAATTCCAAGCGCAATTCACGACCTTTTTTTACTTCTTAATGAAAGCACTCTTACAGTAATTGAACTAGGGCTTCCCAAGCCTTCCATACATTAGGAAGTGAGGAGTACGTAAAGTCTATCTTTCTTTTCTTTTGGCATGTCTTAGCCATAAGTGATGTGTATGTGAAATGTGGGTGTAATTCCATTCATATAACCTTGATTATGGTTCGTCAATCTTATTCACTTCTTAATATTAGAACTCCTGCGATAGCTGAGTTATTGTCTGCCTATCCCTTCCTTTTCTTAAAATGACTTAATGTAAGTGAAACGATGTGTGATATGAGCTAGAGATAGTTCCATTTATAAGTCCTGTGCGTGAATCATGACTTGTACTCACTTTTGAATGATAAGGGCCTTGAAGTAGTTGAACTATGACCCTCAAGCCTTCTGCATACTGAGTGATGATTGGATGTGTAAGCTCTTATACCTAGAGGCTCTTTGACATATCTTATGATGACATTCGGGAGATGTATGATATATTACCTAGGTTTATGTGCATGTATATGCATTATTATATTATATATGGATTGGGCCACATGTTCCTCGGCACTAACATGTTATATGTATAGGGATCGGGCCGTACGTTCCTCGGCACTAACATATTATATGTATAGGGATTGGGCCGTATGTTCCCTTGCACTAACGTATTATATGTATGGATCAGGCCGAATGCTCCTCGGCACTAGCCTGATATATATATGGATCGGGTTGTACGTTCCACAGCACTAATAGTATATATATGACTATGATGATAAAATGATGCATTTATTACATCGAGTCCCCGAGCAGGCCGGATACGGTGTGTGATACTGGTATACATGACCTTATTTTGTAAGGTGCAGGTACAATACTCTATTAAATTTTATACTTGTCCCCTGCACCCCTATGGTAACTACAATTTCCTTATGATGCTTTGTACTTTACATACTCAGTACATATGTCGTACTGACCCACTTTTTCTTCGGGGGGCTGCATTAATGCCCGCAGGTATAGACACAGGTTTTGGGAGTCCGCCAGCTTAGGATTCTGCTCAACCAGTTTGGAAGAAGCTCCATTGTACCGGAGTTGAGTTTTTGGTACTTAGTATTGGATGTATATATTTGCTTATTCAGGAGTACGGCAGGGGCCTTATCCCGCCATAGGATATGGTTTCTATGCTCAAAGGTCTGTAGACATATGTATGTGGTTCATTTTTAAGTTGTGCCTATACGGCATGTTGTAACATTATTACACTACGGCAGCCTTGTCGGCTTGTATGTTTTCTTATTTGTTGGTACACTAAGGGTCGAAAAAGAAACTAGTTTACTTATAATCGGGCAGGGGTACACGCGTGTGTCCAGTTCGGGAACCCATCACGGCCTACGGGGTTGGGTCATGACAATGACCTAATCAAAATATATAATATGACCTAATCAAAAGATATACTTTTGGATGAGAATTAAGAATTAAAATTTTCAAGCAAATAGTACTCAAAAGTGCTCTCTCAACATTCTTACCTGGAGTCAATGCTCGTCGTTATTGCCGCACGGGTACGTCCTATCTCTCTTTGATTGTTTTCTTTTAATTAATTAGGTCTATTAATCATGAATTAATTAATAAATAAAATCTAAATCCCACTAATATATTTTTATATTCATTGAATAAGTGGTATAGGGTATTAAATAAATTATCACTTTAGCCCATTAACTACATTATTTATCTAAAGTTACCACTCAACTAAATAACCATAGTTATAGTATAATCCAAAATACCTATTAAAAATTTACGAGATGAGTCTTTTATGAAATTAAAAGCTATATTACTCAAAAAGACCTAATGAGTCATTACAACAAATACCAATTTACCCACCGTTCATTCCTGAACGGTCAAAAGAAGAGCGAGGGTAGAAAACGGTACCTGAATCGATGAAAAAATATGGATATCTTCCATGCATATCAGACTCAATCTCCCAAGTAGACTCCTCAACAAGACGATTCCTCCAGTGGACCTTCACAGATGCAATCTCCCTTGACCTCAACTTGCAGACCTTCCTATGAAGAATAGCTACAGGCTCCTCCTCATAAGACAAATTCTAATCGAGCAAGACCAAATCCCAGTGAATAATATAGTTTTCATCACCATGATATTTCTTTAGCATAGACATATGAAACACTGGGTGTACCCCAGACAAACCTAGAGGTTAAGACAACTCATAGGCCACCTCTCAAACACGTTTAAGAACTTTAAATGGCCCAATATACCTCGGACTGAGCTTATCTTGCTTACCAAATCTCACCACACCCTTCATGGGTGAAACCTTCAACAAAACTTGCTCTCCCTCCATAAACTCCATGTCCCTGACCTTTCAATCTGCATACTCTTTCGGCCTGCTCTGACCTGCTAGAAGCTTCTCCTGAATGAATTTCACCTTCTCTAATGATTCCCTCAAAAAGATCAGTTTCCCAACGTCTCACCTCAAACGCATCAAACCAACTAATAGGAGACCTACATCTCCTCCCATACAACATCTCAAACAGAGCCATATCAATACTCGAGTGATAGTTATTACTGTACAAAAACTCTTCCAAGGGTAGGAACTAACCCCAATGACCACCAAAATCTATCACGCATGCACAAAACATATCTTCCAGTACTTGAATTATCCTCTTAGAATTCCCATCGGTCTGAGGGTGAAATGCAGTACTAAGATTAAATCTAGTACCTAACTCAGCATGCAAGGTTCTCTAAAAATTAAAAGTAAATTGCGTACCTCTATCTCATATGATAAAAATCGGAACTCCATGGAATCGAACAATATAGTGGATATAGAGTTTGGCTAACTTTTTTGTATCATAAGTCACCTTGACTGAAATGAAGTGAGCAGACTTAGTTAACCTATCAACAATCACCCATATCGAATCAAACTTACCTAGAATCTTTGGAGGACCGACCACAAAATCCATTACAATCCTTTCCCACTTCCATTCAGGAATGGGCATTCTTTGAAGTGTCCTTCCAGGCCTTTGGTGCTCATATTTTACCTGCTGACAATTTGGACAATGGGCAATAAAATCAACAATGTCATACTTCATTCTACTTCACTAATAATGTTTTTTCAGATCACGATACATCTTGGTTGCATTAGGATGTATAAAGTACCTCGAGTTGTGAGCCTCTACAAGAATAGTCTGAATCAAATTATCAATATGGGGCACACATACTCGCCCTTTAATCCTCAAAACGCCTTTCTTATTGATCACAGCTTCCTTGGCCTCTCTTTGCAAGACCATATAATGAATCCGCCTCAACTTCTCATCATTAAAATGTTTTTCTTTAATCTTGTCAAGAAAAGAAGATCTCGCCTTCACACATGCCAAGAATCATCCTTTCTTAGTTACTTCTGGCCTCATAAAGTCATTAGTCAGAGTTTGAACCTCTCTAGCCAATGGAAGTCTGAAAACCTGTAAATGAGCTAAACTTTCCATGCTCCTTGCTTTTCTGCTCAAGGCATCGGCCACTACATTAGCTTTTCCCGGGTGATAAAAAATAGTGATATCATAATCCTTTAGAAATTTCATCCACCTCCTTTACCTTAAACTAAAGTCTCTTTGAGTGACTCCATGTTGTAAACTATGATGATTTGTATACACTTCACACTTTACCCCATAAAGATAATGTCTCCATTGCTTCAATACAAATACAACCGCAGCTAACTCCAAATCATGAATGGGGTAATTACGTTCATACACCTACAATTGCCTTGAAGAATAGGCAAATATATTTTTCTCCTACATTAGCACTGCACCTAAACCAGAATATGATACATCACAATAAACAATGAAATGTTTACCTTCTACTGGTAAGGCAAGAATCGGTGCAGTAGTCAATCAGGTCTTGAGTTTCAAAAAACTCTCTTCACACTTGTCTAACCACATAAATGGAATATTTTGCTTGATTAGATTGGTCAGCTAGAAAGCAATGAAAGCAAATCCCTTGATAAACCGGCGGTAGTAGCTAATCAAACCAACAAAACTCCTTACCTTTTAGACATTAGTGGGTCATGCCCAACTCTTCACTACTTTGATCTTCTGGAGATCCAGCATTACTCCATCCTTAGAAACCACATGCCCCAAGAAGGACATTGAATCAAGCCAGAACTCATACTTAGAGAATTTGGCATATAGCTTTTTCTCTCTTAACAATCCTAGAACAATCCTCAGATACTCTTCATGTTCTTTTCTGCTCTTTAAGTAGATCAATATATCATCAATAAAAATAATAACAATGAGATCCAAATATGGCTTAAAGATTCCATTCATCAGACTCATGAAAGCAGCAAGCGCATTTTGCCTAAAGACATTACCAAGAATGCATATTGCTCATATCTTGTTTGAAAAGTAGTCATCAGTACATTTGTTGTCCGTATTTTCAACTGATGGTAAACAGACCTCAAATCATTTTTTGAGAAAATACAAACACCTTGCAACTGATTGAATAAGTCATCAATGCGAGGAATGGGATACTTATTTTTAATAGTCACCTTGTTCAGCTGCCTATAGTCTATGCACATACGAAGGCTACCATACTTCTTCTTTACAAATAAAACTGGAGCACCCCAAGGAAAGGCATTCGGTCTAATAAAATCTTTACCCAATAACTCTTGAAGTTGGGCCTTCAACTCCCTCAACTCAGTCGGGGCCATTCTATAAGGTGGAATGGAAATGGGGCTAGTGCTCGGCTCTAGGTCGATACAAAAATTAATATCCCTAGCAGATGGCATAATAGGTAAGTCTACGGGGAAAACATCCATAAACTCACACACTATCGAAATAGACTCAATCTATGGCACTTCAGAACTATCATCTCTAAGATGTGCTAGGAAGGCTAAACAACCTTGCTCACCAACCTTTTAGCATAAAGGAAAGAGATAATCCAAACTGGGGTGGGGAGATAGTCACCCTCCCAGTCCAATTGATCCATCCCAGGCTTGGCTAATATCACAGTCTTAGCATTACAATCTAAGATAGCAAAATTTGGAGAGAGCCAAGTCATACCCATAATTACATCAAAGTCAACCATCTCAAGAATAATCAAATCTACATTAGTTCTGCTCTCCAAAAAAGTCACAAGGCCAGACCTATACACTTTTTCAACTAGCACAGACTCACCAACAAGAGTAGAAACACGAATAGGCATGTCAAGTAAGTCACAATGTAAATCAAGTCTATCATAAAATGCAGAAGATACATAAGAAAATATGGATCTAGGATCAAACAATACGAAAGCCATGCGATCGAAAACTAGAAGAATACTTGTAATAACAGCATCGAATACCTCTGCCTCTGACCTCCCAAGGAAAGCATAACAATGGACTCTATTTCCCATTTGACCATTTCTCTTGTCGGGCTATACTCTAGTAACTCTAACTTGCCCTCCACCCTGGCCTGACTGGCGACCACCATGACCTTGGCCACTACGTCCTCTAGAATGATGGCCCCTACCATAGTCGTCACCTCTACCTCTAGCTGCTGGGGCTCTATAACCTTGATTATACCAAGCCTAACTCTACCTCAGATAATATTTTCTGATATGTCCAGGCTCACCACATCCTAAAAAGTCTTAGAGTCAAGAGTGGGTCTTTGTGAAGATGAAGAAGACTGAAGATAACCCCTAAAATTAGAAAAGGGCTGACTAGTCTTTAATAGACTTCCATCAGAAACCTACAATAAAGACTGAATAGGATGGGTCGAATAATCTCTAGAACTCTATGCTCTGGAGTAAGAACCACTAAACTCACCTCCCTTAAAAAACTTTTTGAATGTTGTCTCTTTAGCAAAGTTATCTGGCTTCACCCCTCCACCGCTATCACAAAATCAACCACTTCCTGAAAAGATTTTGCTGAAGCAAACACCTATAAAGCTAGAATTCATAAATCTGACCTCAATTACTTCATAAAGTGGCGAATTCGATCTTCTAGACTGAAGCAAAGCTGAGTAGCATATCTGGCTAAGGCATAAAACTTGGTCTCATAGGCCACAATAGACAACCTCCCTTTCTCTATACTCAAGAACTCATCTCTCCTCCTGTCCCTCAAGGTCCGGGAAATATAATTCTCCATGAAATAGTTAGAAAAAGTTGCCCAAGTTATAGGTGGTGCCTCTGCTGGTCGACACTCAATATGAGACCGCCATCATATTTTGGTGTCTCCTTGAAACTGGTATGTCATAAACTCAACACTAAATTGCTCTACTATATCCATCTTATGAAGCAACTCATAACAATCAACAAGGAAATCATAAGTATCCTTAGATTCAGTACCCCTGAAGATGGGGGTTTCATTTTTAAAAACTTAACAAAGAAATCATGCTGGTCACTAGTCATTACTAGACCTGTAGTCAATCGAGGAAACATGCTTGTTCCCGAGGGCGCAATCATGTAGGGAGCCACAACAGCTAGATGTTGTACTCTTGGGATATGAGGTGCTGGAGGAGCTTGTCCCTAATCAAATAACCTATTAAGATATGCTATGGCAGCTTTGTCGGCTTGCACGCTTTTTCATGATATGATTAGTAGTAACTCCTTAAGAGACAAATGAAAGAGGCTATATATATATATGAAGACATTATCACCCACTGGGTTCTTATGTATAGTTCTTATATCTGTTGTTACATCTGATAGTTATGTATATGGGGGTCCAGGTCGAACCCCAGTCACAGCCTATGGGGTTGGATCCTACCAATGATACCCGGGAAGATCTTATCTATTCAGGGGCATGATATCCGGGAAGATCTTATTTTACTTGATATGCTAGATTTCAGTGTTATTCTAGGCATGAACTAGTTATTTCCTCTCCACACCATTTTGGATTACTATGCCAAGACCGTTACCTTATCCATGCATGGTATTCCTTCAGTTTTATTTTAGGGCTCTTATATTCGCACACTAATAAGGATTATATCTTTTATGAGAGCTCAACGGTTGGTTGCCTATGGGTGTCTAGCTTATTTAGCGTATGTCAAGGATGTATCTAATGAGGCCCCCTCTATAAATTCAATTCTTATGGTCTGAGACTTTATTAATGTATTTCCTATCAACATACCTATCCTACCTCTAGAGAGAGACATTGATTTTGCTATAGACTAGGAGTCGGGCACTAAGCCCATCTCAGTCCCACCTTATCGTATGGCTCCCGCAGAGCTCCATGGGCTTAGTATTTAGCTTAAAGACCTCCTAGGTAAGGTTTCCATCCATCCAAGTGTATCACCATGGGGTGCCCTTGCCCTATTTGTTAAGAATAAGGATGGGGCTATACATATGTATATCGATTACAGGCAATTAAATAAGGTGATAGTGAAGAATCATTATCCCATGCCCCGTATTGATGACCTTTTTGATCATATACAGGGTGTTGTCATGTTTTCTAAGATTGATCTAAGAACCATCTACCAACATTTGAGGATTAAAGTTGTAGACATCTCTAAGACTGCCTTTCAAACCCACTATGTCCACTACGAGTTTATTGTGATGTCATTTAGGCTTCCTAATGCCCTGTCGTCTTTATGGATTTGATGACCAAATTATTCATGCCTTACCTGATTCCTTCATAATTGTGTTTATAAATTACATCTTAGTGTACTCGCAAAGTGGGAGAAGCATGCACAATATCTGAGTATTCTACTCCAGACTGAGAGAGATCAGCAGCTTTATGCCAAGTTCTCAAAGTATGAGTTTTGGTTGAAGTCTATGGATTTCTGGGGCACGTCGTGTCCAAGGAGTACATTATGGTAGATCCGGTAATGATTGAGGCTATTCGTGGTTGGGCTAGGACCATATCTGTCACAGAAAGTTCAGAGCTTTGTTGAATTGGCTGGTTACTATAGACATTTCATCTAGGGTTTTCTTACTATTATAGCCCTATTGCAACTCGATTGACCCATCAAGATGTATTATTTGTATGCTCTGACCAGTATGAGTCGATCTTTAGGAGGCTCAAGGGGTTGTTTACCACCGCTCCTATCCTGACTCTTCTAATTGAGGGTGGGGGCTTTATAGTTTATTATGATGCATCCAGTGTTGGTCTGGGCAAGGCTAATGTAGTAATAAATGCCTTGATCCAGAATGCGGTGAGTATGGAAGTCTTGCCTTCCTTTCTATTTCAGAGCAACCATTGGCTTTGGACGTCCAGTCCTTAGCTAAAAGGGTGGTATGACTTGATATTTTAGATTTCAGGCGAGTATTAGCCTATGTATAGGTTAAGTCATCTATGCTAGATCAGATCCATGGTTGTCAGTTCTACGATGAGTTATTGGTGGAACTCAAAAATAAAATATTGGCAGTTGATACTGGTCAGGATACTTTAGATTCAATAGGGTTTTGAGATTCGCCAATGATTGTGTGTTCCAAGAGTTGGGGGTTTCATTCAGCATATACTTATTGAGGCCCATAATTCCAGATATTCTATCCATCTCGGCACCGCTAATATGTATCATGATTTGAGGTAACATTACTAATAGAGCGGTGTAAGGAGAGACATCTCACACTATGTGTCTCGTTGTTTGTGTTGCCAGTAGGTGAAGGCCGAGCATATGAGTCCTGTTGGTAAGCTTCAAAGATTACCCATTCCGGAGTGGAAGTAGGAGTGCCTCACCATGGACTTTGTTGTAGGTTTTCCTCGGACTTCTAGAGATGTTACAATAGATGGGTCATCATGGATTGATTGACCAAGTCAGTACACTTCCTTTCAGTTCATACTTCCTTAAATGTTGAGAGATTAGCCCATGTCTACATTCGAGAGATGGTTCTTCTTCATGGTGTGCTTGTATCTATCATTTTATACTGGGGCTCATAGTTACTTCCAGGTTTGATGGGCTTTATAAAAGGCGTTGGGCACCTATGTTCACCTTACCACATTATTTTACCTACAAACTAATGGGCCAGCTTGAGTGTATTATTCAGGTCCTTAAAGATATGTCACGGGTCTGTGTTATGGATTTTGGGGTTAATGGGACTAGTTCTTGCCTTTGGTGGAGTTTGTGTACAACAAAAGCTACCACTCTAGCATTCAGATGGCCCCATTTAAGGCCTTGTATGATAGGTGTTATAGCTCTCTGATTAGTTGATTTGATTCTATGAAGCCTAATCCGTGTGGAACAGACTTGCTTTAGGAGGCTTTGGATAAGGTGAGGGTGATTCAGTATAGGCTCAGGACAACTCAAATTAGATACCAAAGTTATTGGGATCACAAGCGTCGACCATTGAGGTTCATAGTTGGTGACCCGATATTTCTCTGAGAATCACCCATGAAGGGCATGATAAGATTTGGAAGGTAGAGCAAGCTCATCCCCAGGCATATAAAGCCATTTAAGATTTTGAGGACAGTCGAAGAGGTTGCATATGAATTAGCCCTACCTCCAAAACTATCATATATCCACCCAATCATCCATGTTTCGATACTACACCTGTACATTCCATATGAGTCTCATGTGCTTTATGATGATTCAGTTGAGTTGGATGACCGTCTGACCTTTATTAAGGAGTTGGTTGCTATTCTAGCTAGGGATGTCAAAAAACTACGATCGAGATCTATTCCTGTTGTTAAGGTTCATTTGAGGCACCATCCAGTTGAAGAGGCTACCTAAGAGACCGAGCAGGAGGTGCGAGAGCAGTTCCCCAACTTATTTGATCCCTTGGGTATGTCCTTGTACTTACTTTTGCAGATGAAAATTCTTTTAGTAATGAATGTTGTAATGACCCTTCAAATCATTTTCGTTGTACTACTTCCTTTTTTTGTTTAAAGCCTTCCGATAGCAAACCTAGGTTATTTATGACCTGCTGGCACTGGTAGCTCGATCTCTTGATCGTTCATTTGCATTTAAGGCCTATTTCCCTATTTTGGAGCTTTTATAACTTGAATAGTAGACTTTGGTCATAACCACAGGTAAACGACCTCAAAATGGAATTCTGATAGTTCTATCAACTCTTGAATGGCCAAATTCGGCTAGCAATATGGTCGGCACAAGTATTGAAGGGATCACTACGAATTTGAGGCCATTTGGCACTTTAGCCTTTGAATTTTGGCCCAAGGCTGACTTTGGTCAATATTCTTGGAAAATATGTGCGAACGAAAATTCTATCAGTGCGATTAGTTTAGGAATGTCAATTTTGGTCTGGAACAACCCTTCGTTCACCTCCCAAAGCTTTCAATCTAATCTCAAGGCCCATTATGAAATTTGGCTTAAATGGCATTTAGGTATAGGACCTACTTTTTATTAAAATGACCTTGGATAGGAATTTTAAATTGCCTATTGAGTTCAGAACGTTGAATTTGGTGGGGTAGCATATCTCCTTTACGCGCATGGGGTATCGAATAAATCCTGAGCACCCCGTCGGAGACTTAGAAAATGCCAAAGCTCATTTGCACCAGCTGTACCTGATGTCGTCGCTAAAGAGACCATTGCTAATGTGACCATGGCCCCTGGGCAGGTGTCTCTAAAGTGACAGGTGGTCGCTAAAGCGATTCGGCGCTAAATTAATAAGGCCCTCACTTAAGCGAGGCCCACCTCTTTTGAGGTGGCCACTTAAGCGACCTTCGGGGCCGCTTTTACGACACTTGTGCGTCTATTTTAATTAGGGAATTCAGTTTAATCCTACAACTTTAAACATTTGTAGCTCCTTTATTTCGGGGCAGATTTGGTTGATTCAAAGGCCATTTTTTGGTTAATTATTGGGAGAATTCAGTAGAGTGATCAGGAGGTGTTTTAGTATCTCTGTTTGAGGTAATTTTAGACTAAAACCGCTGTCATGGCCTTGTTCTTGAGCTTAATTGGGTTTTAGCTGCATGTTCATGTTTTCTGTTGATTTGAGCTACTAATTTTGTTCCATTTAGGAACACAAGTTTGGGGTAGTATTTAGGATATTTTTACGGAGTTAATTTTGGAATTATCGGAGGGGGTCCCACATTCCTAATTTTGACTCCAAAATTCAATCATCTTTTTTTGTGATTTTAGTATCAAAATGACAATATTGATATTACAAATACATGTTTGACAGCGTGGCAGTGATCACAGGCCGTACGGATGAGGAAAGTACCAGCATTGTGAGTTGGAGCACGCGTGTTCGGTCTATAAGTAGGCTACGGCTTCCCATTCTGTAGATTGAGATAGAATGTGTATTATTGTTGAAATTGATGAAATTTGGGTTAGGTAGATATGGTATATATGTAGATCATTAGAAATCATGTGTTAGGCCTTCTTCAGGAATTTTGGGTAGTTGAGTGCCTATATCCTTATTTGTTATTTATCTATACTTCCTATGTTGTTGAATGCCTGTTTATAATTATGTAGAGCATGTTGGCCTTAGTTTAGGGTGATTAAAAATTTCCTAAGATGCCCCGACGTCATTTTGGTTGGCCTAGATCCTTGTAGACTAGTGTAGTAGACTAGAGTATGATAGTTAGGCCTTTACTAAGTAGTAACCTTGCACTTGTGAAACTCTTATCCATAATTCCCTAAGTCTGACCGCTTATAAGATGCACTGGTAATATTAGACTCCTTGTTCGGCTCAAGATCGACTTCGGACAAATCTCGGACGGTTTTGTTGCCTTATTTTTTTATTGATGGCAATCCACGATGGCTATTAGAGTACAACTTAAAATAGGAATAGTCAGCACCTTCGATTATGTTTTTCGTGAGTATCCAGATTTGAGTTTTGGCCTCAGATTATGGAATTCCATCAAAGAGTATCCTAGTTATAGGCCCTACCTTTACCGACTTATTTCTCATGGCGAGTATCCAAATTTGAGTTTCATCCTTGACCGTACTGATAATTCTGATGAGCATCTGGTTTCCAGGTCCGGCCTCGACATTCTGTCTCTTGTGATTCAATATTGGGTGTGGTTCTTCAAATCTCAGATGTTTAGATTCATTGGTTCCTATTTTTTGTAGTCTTAGATATTTTGTGTACCCGTTGCTTATGGGGGTTCATCTGAATTTTTATTTTAAATTATGCACGAGTGTCTCGATTGGGTTTATGAGGGGCCCAGTTGGGTATAGTTAGCTGTAATCTTTCTTCATTGGTACTTTTCTTATTCTCTTATGATTACTTAGTTTCTTACCATAGGTTTCTGTATCTGACTCCAGTTTGGGTTTATTCTTCTTTTTCATATTGTCTTTACCTTTCCAGCTCAGTCGAACTATGATGCCTACTGGGTACTGGTTGTCTTGGTACTCATACTACATTTTGCATCTACTTCCGTGATGTAGGTTCGAGCACCAGTTACCAGCACTAACCAATCGAGACTGCAGCAGTCTATATCAAAGATGGGTGTGAGAAATTGACGCTTTGAGATTATTTTTTTCTCCTTCAGCAGGGATGGCCCATCTTTTGCAATTTTGAGACTAGCTAGTTGTTGTATTTGTTTATGGTCCACTTTTGGGACTTATCTTTTATTTTGTAGTAGCTTTGTACTAGTGACTTCCAGGTTCTGGGAGGGATCATGTTTATTTAGTTATTTTGGTTTGTCTTTCGCTTATTATTTTGTATACAATAGTTTCACTTATTCTTATTTAGTTTCAACCCTTAAACCTATTACTAGTTATTACGGGTTACGGATTGGCTTACCTGTTGGTAGGTTATGGTAGGTGCCATACATACTTGAGAAATTGGGTTATTAAAGAATTTTGGCTTAATAAAGTTTCTTTTTTGAGACATGTTGTGTCAACCAAAGGTGTGAAGGTGTATCCTAGTAAAGTTGAAGCAATTGTTGAATGGAAACCTCCCAAAAGTCCTACTGAGGTAAGAAATTTCTTGGGCTTAGTAGTATACTATAGAAGGTTTGTGAAAGGCTTCTCCATTATAGCCTCTCCTTTGACTAAGCTCTTGAAAAAGGAAGTAAAGTTTACTTGGGATGAAAAATGCCAAGAGAGCTTTGAAATGCTCAAATCCTTGTTCACACAAGCTCCTATACTTACTCTACCAATGGAGGGGAAAGAGTACGTGATAAATAGTGATGCTTCTCATCGTTGTTTAGGATATATTTTGATAAAAGAAGGGAAAGTTATTTCTTATGCCTCTCAGAAATTAAACCACATAAATTTAATTATCCTACTCATGATCTAGAACTTGCAGCTATAGTGTTTTTCTTAAAGATATAGAGGCATTATTTGTATGGAGAAAAATGTTTTATATTCACTGATCACAAGAGCTTAAAGTGTCTAGGTACTCAGAAACAGATGAACTTAAGACAATGTAAATGGCTTGAACTCATCAAAGATTAGGATTGCACAAATGACTATCATCACGGTAAAGCCAATGTTGTTGCGGATGCCTTAAGTCGAAAATCCTTAGCAAGCTTATCTTTGAGTCCTTTACCCTAACTTCTTGAGTTAAGAGCCATGAATGTTTGTTTTGCACTTGATTTAGATGTTCAATTGTTTCTACATTTTAAGTCAAGCCAATATTACTTGAACAAGTGAAAGAAGCACAAAAGTTAGATTAAAAACTCATAAAATTAGCGAAAGAAGTTCAAAATAGGGAAAAGCTTGATTTTACATTAAGTGAAGTTGATGTCTTGTTTTACAAAAATAGGTTATGTGTTCCTAATGATGACAAATATAGGAGATAAATCTTGAATGAAGCACATGATTCACCATATGTCATGACCAAAGCCTAGGATCTAGACGTGACACGGTGAATGAAGCACCTAGAGGCACCTCACCCAAGCCTCTTAGAATTCATCAAGCCATTCATCGGCAATGATAATCAATGAGTGGAAACATAAAGTGGACAATCGGTACTAAGGGACTTCACTTTACACATTAGTCAAACTCAACATAACGCCACTTACTATGCCCAACAATTCCTTCTACATTTTAAGACTTGGCGGGGACTAAGACATATCTCTAGCTCACTAATATTTAATCAAGGATACCAAAATAAAACTCAATGTCTAAACATAATATAAGCTTAAAAAAGGTAGAAGTGTTATTCCTGGATCATGGGAAATCACCACTAGTAGTAGCCTTTGACGATCAATCTAGCCATGAGGAGGAGAGTGTGGGGCAACGCCAGTTCCTACATGGTGATATCATGTAGGAAAACGTATGTGTTAGTACTTAGAATGTACTAAGTATGTGAGTATTTTATGAAATGAAGAACATAAAGTGAGACATTTATAAGCAATATGCGTAAGTGGATGCATGCATGATAAATCATCGTGTGAAACCTTAAAATATCCATTTTGTTGGAAAGTGACCATAACCAACATTTAAGACCATACGAACTATTACATGGAATCCAACATAACCCCCTACATTGGCATAGGAAGACTACTTGCCGAGTAGAACTCCGTCAACTTTAAACATTCTTTAACTTTAAGTTTAATGGCTAATCATTGATCCACCAACCTAAATTAGCCGATAAGGGCCCCTATGTTGGCGCATAGTTAACGCAACGTGAGACTTAACTTAGGGATCCCTTAGGTCGAGACTCCATCTACATATTATATTCGGTGCTAGGTCAATACCATGGAATAGCATTTAAACATCATAATTGCATAAACATTATATAACCTTAATATTAAAGCATGATTCAGTGGAATAGCTCATTTAAAACCTTTCATTTGAATCAATGCAAGAATTGGCCTTTCACATTGAAACCTTACTTTGGCTATAAAGCCCTTTTACCAGTAAATGATTTCATAAAGACTCCCTTTAATTAAAACATAGGCATTTGCTTCATAAACTTTCATTTGGAGTCAAAGCTTTCGATTCAACTTTACTTTAAGGTAAGGAAAACTAGGTGGGTTCATTTTATAAAACCTTCAAATGTATATAAAGGAATCTTGCATGCACAAGAGTGTTGGAAAATGCATCAAATTACACATCTTAAAACAACCCACCCTATATCTTTAAACACACCTTTAAACCTTCATATAGGCACTTTATCAAATCTTTCATTTCATAAAATTACAAGTCAATATATATTAATATAAGTAAATAAACTTCAAATATATCATAATTTATGCATTTTGAATCATCATGTAAAATCCCATAAGATTACATCATTAAAGATTAAGATGCTAAGTTGAGAAAATATTTGGGCTCCATGAGTGGAAGAACCCTTGGATGAAAACTCACATACCTTGGGGACACAAAATCCCCATAAGAACTTGAGGAAGAATGGAGACTTGAATGTCTTGAATTTGAAACCTAACTTTGCCTTGAAGCTCTTAGGAGATTTTGAGAGGAGGGGAAATTAGTATATTGAGGTAAGTATAAAGAATGAGAGTTTAGAGGTTTTTGGTTCTTTAGATAGAGGGATTCAGCCTAAAAATGATGCTATTTTGAATTTAAAACATAGAAAAGGACTAAAATGCCCCTTTAAAAATCCAGCCAAAAAGGACATCACGGGGACCCTTCACAGTCCGTGGTGCTCACCATAGCCCATGGTGGGGTCTCACGATGAGGTACTTAGAAAAACTTAGAAAAGGGCCTATAGGGGTAGTCTCTGAAGTTTCACCACGGGTGTGATGATCACTACGGGCTGTGAAATGTGGTCGTTGTGCAGGTCTATAAGTGAACCTACAAAGTCTCCACCATAAGGACTCACCATGTTCCATGGGGAAGACCACGACACATGGTGGGCATTCGTGGATCCTTCCTTAAGAAAATTCTCGAGGGTCCTAAGGAAAGGCTCACCATGAAGGACTTTACGGCCCGTGGTGCTCACCACGGTCTGTATTCCTCCATCGTGGTTCATCCCCTACAGTCTGAGTCTCTGAATCTCTGCCATGGTGGATCACATCGGCCCGTGGTCCTTATCATGGTCTATGACAGCTTCCACGGCTAGCTTCTGGTTCTAGTTTCTACATCCTCTATGAAAATTTATCCTTGGTTCCTTGGTTTAGGACCTTTCACATTTTTGGGGTCATACACTATATGCAATGCATCCAGCATCAAACAATACTATTTGTAAAATAGCATGAAGAAAGACATTGCAGAGTTCATTTCAAAATGTTTGGTTTGTCAACAAGTAAAGGAAGAACATCAGGTTCTAATTGGTTTGCTACAACCTTTGTCGATACCAGAATAGGAATGAGAGAAAATAACTATGGACTGTATTTTTGGACTTCCTTGCACTCAAAGAAATGATGATTCAATATGGGTGATAGTAGATAGACTAATAAAGAGTACTTAGTTCTTAGCAGTCAGATTGAATTACCCACTTGAGCATTTAGTAGAATTGTACATTAATGAGATTATAAGACCGCATTGGATCCCTATTTCTATTATATCTAACCGAGTCCCAAGGTTTACATCTAGATTTTGGGGTAGCTTAAAGGAAACCTTGGGTACTAAGTTGAATTTTAACACTTTATTCCATCCCCAAACAGATGAACAGTCAGAAAGAGTGATACAAATTTTGGAGGATATGATTTGTGCTTGCATTATTGTGTTTGAGGGTAGTTGAAACAAACAATTGGCTTTGATAGAGTTTGATTTTAATAATATCTACCAAGAAAATATTGAAATGCCTCTTTATGAAGCCTTATATGGAAGAAAATGTTGGACCCCTCTTTGTTGGAGTGAAGTTGGTGAGACTAAATTTATTGGTCCTAAAAATATGCAATAAATGGAAGATAAGGTAAAAGTGATCAAGGATCATCTAAAGATTTCCTCTCAAAGACAAAAATTGTATGTTGATCTTAAAAGGTGTGATATTGAGCATAAAGTTGGTGATAAAGTATTCTTAAAGGTGTCTCCATGGCAAAAGATTATGAAATTTGAAAAAAAGGGAAAACTTAGTCCTCGATTTATCGGATCTTATGAGATACTTGAAAGAGTGGGACCAGTTGCATATAAACTAGCTTTTCTAACTGAATTGGACAAGATCCACAATGTCTTCCGTGTTTCTATGCTCAGAGGATATTGTTCTGATCCATCTCATCTTCTTCCAGTTGAATCTATTGATGTTAATCCAGACTTGACGTATAGCGACGAACCAATCCGGATTTAAGCTTGTGAAATAAAGAAACTTAAAAACAAGAGAATCCCCTTAGTAAAGTCACTTTGGAGGAATCATTCTCGAAAAAAAGCCACCTGGGAGAGAGAAGAGGATATAGGGACCCAATGTCCACACTTGTTCCAAGGCTAACACAAGGTAAATTTCAAGATGAAATTTCATAAAGGGGGGAGAGTTGTAAGTCCCTAATTATTTAAGCTAATATTCTTATTTCAAGTGAATATTTCTTGATGATAGGATCAACTCCTACTTCACGAATTCCTTAACTCGAATTTTGTTTAGGTGAGAAAAACTTGATTCCTTAAATTGTGGCTATATTGTAAAGGATTGTCTTAGGGTAGTTTAGTAAATGACCATACCATTATATTTATAAAAATAAATCCTTCTAATAATAGTAAGAAAGGTGTGATTTGTCATTTTTTAAATAAAAAAATTGGGCAGCCACCTTTTCCTTTTTGGGCAACCTTTGTTATATTATTATTTAAAGTACATCACACCCTTTGCTCAAAGAAAGTCGGTACCCTTAACCTAAGGATCATATATACCTCTCTCATAACAATTTAATTTATAAAAAGCACGATAAAAGATGGTTCCTTCAAGCAAAAAACTAAAGATCATCATACTTCATGTAAGTGATCAAATCGTTTTGACATTGTGTAGCCTTTAGTAATTTTAGAATATCTCATTATGTAGAGCTTTATTTTTAGTGAATAAATATTTTTTGAGAATATAACATCCATAACTACAATGTTTATGCTTATGTTGGAACTAATGTTTCTTTTATGGATTCGAGAAAGTGGAAGCAAGTTAGGACAAGTTCTGTCTAGATTCTTGAGTTAGAAATTTCTATGTGCAACTGTTAGTATTTTGTTTATATCTTTATGTAAAAAAATGTATTTTACATTGATTCTTGATTGTTTGAAAATTTAAGATATACATATACAAATTTCATGAAGGATATAAAGTCTAATTTTTCCATATGCATTTTCAAACTTCAGTTATGATATGGGGTACTAGGCTGGCAAGATTTACGTTTTGGTAGCATAGTGTTGGTTACACATTCTAGGCTTATTTTTGATGATAAATCTTGTTTTATGAAAATTTATGGAGACGTTAGAAATTAAAGTGGATATTTAATTGTATTTTTATAGTTCTTTATACTCGTGTACCAGTTGAGGAACTTGAAATGTTGGTTGGCCTACAGTTTGAACTCTTAACGTTATGTTGGACTGTTTGTATGCTAAAAGGCTGAGGTTTGTGTATAAACTTGTACTTGTACTATTTTTACTTGCTGGTATATTTGGAAGCCTATCTTGGTATTTTGGTTATTTTTTGTTACTTTGTATTATAGTGTTGGTGTCTTTTGAGCCTTGCAAGATATTTGTTTAACTCGCCCACTTTGTCACGACCCAACCCCGTAGGCCGTGACTGGGGTCCGACCTGGACCCTCCGTATACATACCTATCAGTTGTGGTCACATTGAACTGTAAATAAGACAATATCATATAACAAAGCCCCATTGGGCGACAATGTTTTTATAAACCTGTAGCCCTTTTTATTTGTATCATAACATGACAGGGCACGCAAGCCGACAGGGCTGCCATAACATAATAACATATATCATATATCACGTAGACCCAGCTAAATCAAACTGACATACACAATCCACATATACATGTCTGCAGACCTCTAAAAATATAAATGACAACATATGGCGGGACAGGGCCCCCGCTGTACCCCTGAATGGGCAAAACCATTCTATACATCAGTGGATAGTATCAAAAACTAGGCCTCGAAACAATGGAGCCTCTTCCAGTTGAGCTGCGTGGAATCCTAAACTGACGGACTCCCAAAACATGTATTTGTACCTGCGGGCATGAATGCAGCCCCCCGAGAAAGGGGGTCAGTACGACATATGTACTGAGTATGTAAAACATAACATGATACAACTGGAAGCATATCTGAGGTAAAGAAGCAGGGGATAAAATGTTAAATCAGAAACATGTACCAGTACTCTGTGAATCACAAAAATATGCATGCTCAAATTTTCAATATAGCTGGCCCCGTCAGGGGTCCGGTGAATCATATATATAGTATCAGTATCAGGCCCCAGGCCATCGTCATAGTATCAGTATCAGGCCCCAGGCCATCATCATAGTATCAGTATCAGGCCCCAGGCCATCATCATATATACATACAGATGTTGGCCCTCTAGCGAGGGACATAGTGAACAATGCAGTGAATTACACGAATCTGTTAACCGGCCCGGGACTCGGAGAAGAAGTGTTACAGTATACACGAGCAGAGTAGTGAAAAACCAAACACAGTTTAAATCATTATCCAAGACTCAACTATATAAGACGACTAAGTTATTGTCTAAGAATTCGAGTAACAGTATAGTCATTCTAGCCGCCCTCTAAATGCCATTAGGGGCTACACTAATTATATCTCGAGGTTCCTAGATATATACCAAAGTAAGACTATTCACTTAACAGTTTCAGAGAAACAGTTCGACTATTATAGGAATTCAATATTTAGAAGTAATTAAGAGATGTTTCAGAATGGAGTTACCTTGGAGTTCAGATCAGATTCAACTTATAACTAAGTCAAGGACATGCCCAAAAGAAGAAAGAGAACAAGCTCTATATGGTCTGTACTTTCCTTCAGGTGATCTTCATATACATATTTCGTACCCGGCCCTTTATGGGACTCGGTGAACCACTATGGCATCGTAATCTCATTTCCGTATCAAATGCATCTCAATGAAAATGAGAGATAGCTTCCCATACATTACATTCTGACACATAGAAGCCCTACTAGGCAATACTTAATCTTCACAGGAACTCTAATACTGAGCAGTGGATAGGGGTTATGAGGCATACTTGGAATCCTGGGAATGGAATTATCCCCGCACTTCATAAACAATCCACTTAAGGCTAAACATTGCCAAAAGGAAAGAAAGATAGTTGTACGAACTTATACCAAAACATGCCAAGAGAAAGCTTTACATACCTCTTGGGAGTTACCCTTTATCCTGCTCGTCTCGTCGTCTTCTGAACCTATTCAATATGAAAGTAATATGAATATCAACTACTCTTAACTTTTCATTATTTGAGGTTACGCCTTAATGTTAATGGAATCTATTCCCTTAGTCGTTTCCTCGACTAGTTCTTTAGTTTGTTAAGGCGTTAACGAAAATTGGGCAGCACCTCCCCTATAATGTACCCTATCCGAATTTCCAATTAGGTCCCTACGACCTACATCCAACCAACAACAACAACTTGCAGCAACTCATACCAACAATATACAATATAGGCTCCAAACGACCTATCCAAAATACGATATCAAAATGAAGTTTCTAGTTTCCATTTTTGCCAAACCTTTAACTGTGCGAAGAGAGGGTCGTGTGGATGAAACCAGCAGCTCCCCCACCTCATTTAGAACATGTTTAGTCCCTGCAACCACAAGCCACACCCCTGCAGAAGCACCTCACAAGAACAACACTTTGTTTCGACAACAATTCAACTATAACGACTACAAATTAGTTTATTCCGAACGCCAAGTATTTATAAGCCATTTTCATATTTCCAGCCACCTATAGGGCGTGTAACATCCTTTATAATAACTCCATAAAGTCCAAATTAAAAGAAGAAACCCTACCTTACCCAAAATTGGCCAAAATTGTCAAATCGCAACTCATAACTTCTTCAAACGCGCTGAAATTGAGCGGGCTGTTTGTGCGACTTCCTCGCTGCCCCAAATTGGATTTTCTCATTATTAGACAGCGTCATATAACCACGGGATACCATAATTAATTAATTCATGAAACGAAACTCGGAGGCTTACCTCCAATAGGCCTAACCCGTAGCCTCCCTCCCTTGCACCTTTCACGTTTTTCTCTTCTTTTCCTTCCGAATCTCTAATTGTAAAGCTGAAGTTTTGGTTCCATAGACATCGTAATATACATATATACATATTCACATTCTTAAGGAACACCGTATATAATTAATTCACGGAAGAAAGTTGGAAAACTTACTCTTAAGCTCCCAACGCCAAGGCTGCCTCTTTCTCACATTTTTCTCCCAAGGGCTGCTGCTATTTTTGGATAATGAACAACTTAAGAGTTATATACACATATATATATATATATGAGGTAACACGTGTCAGCCCCTAAGGGTGACACGTGTCAGGCCCTTATTGGGCTACCTCAACATGCGGCCAATAGGGTGCTGCCACGTGTCAACCTCCTAGGCTGCCACGTGTCAAAAAAATTTCCTCCCTCGTGGGTTCATAATCTCGTTCGTAATATCGTCTCACTTTAAGAGCCTATGAAACCCTTGCTACGTAAGCTTGATATGTAATCAAGTAACTCACATATGTAAGATTTCTAAATTAGTAGCTTACGTAGATAAGCCGAGTCCTACTACTCGTTACTTAGCCTCCTATTCCTTCCGAATTCTTATGATTCCCCTTCCAACCTTCTCTACCACGGGGTATCACATCCTCCCTTCGTTGGAGTCATTTGATAGTGTCGTAGCATATCCAGTTTATATGAAAATGTCCAAGGAACTCATGAGACATTCCAAGTTTAAAAAGGGTGGGGTGTAACACACTTGTACAGATTGCTCGATCACTTGACATTCTTATGGACTTTGTCCTTCCTGTGGCTATGACTTTATCACTATTGGCATGCCTCTTGATTCAGATCTTTTTCCAAATTGACTTTGGATTTTTAGTTTCTCTTGAGTATGGAAATTTTTTATTTTAAGTATAAACTAGAAAGCCATTTTTAATATGGTTCTTGATTCTCTTGATTATTGAGTCTTTACCCTTCTTGATATAGGGTTTTGGTCCTTCTTGATACTTGATTATATTTCGTGTGGCGGCATGATGTATATATTGGGTAAAACTTGTTATTTGATCTTTTGTAAAGATGGTTCTATGAGTTCTTGACATTTAGATCTTTAAATATCAAACTTGCTACTCTTGATATATCTGTTCACTTGATTTATTTATTGTGTTTTAATTGTGCTGCCCATGACTTGAGAAAAGTAATTGGAGAATCTAAAGGCTTCAAGCTTGTTGTTTTTACACCACTAAGCTTTATGCTTAGCGATAGTTATTTCTATCGTAGGAAATATTTGAGAAGATGGTTGAAGTTGGCCATTGGAGATAAAGTTTTTGGGAGATTTAAGGAAGATCACATTTGCATACAGACATTTATATTTTGTAGTAATCTTAGGACATGTATATTATCCATGGGTTGTACATTTATATGTAATTTCGAAGGCTAGTTGGATCAAGACATTATGGATTGTAACTTAAATTTGGTAACACATTTTGTATTGGTTTGTGTAAACCCGAGTCATATAATGCACTAAATTTACTATTTAATTTAGGGATGTTTGTATGAAGCACGAACAGTTAACATCGGTACTCGTGAGTTTGGAAATAGTTTACAATGTGAACTGTAGTGGTATGGAAGGATACATGGAAATCTAGTGAGGTTTTTTCTTAAATTATTTTGTAAAGTTGTTCCGCCATAAATTGGAGTTTTTATTTGGTTATATTTGAGATAAATGAATTTTTAAAAGGAAAATTTTTATACATTTAACACTTTTGAATTGGTCTAATTTCACTACTATATTATGATTAATATGTCTTGCGCAAAGCTTCTTATAAACTATGCAAGTACTACATAAGTTTCTTCTTAAGAAGTGGCATCCTCCCAAGAGGGTCACTTCAAGTGTTGGTATCAGAAACTAGGTTTGTGGTTCTAGGACTTTTGTTGTGATTTGCTTGTATACTTGCCTCCTTTTTGAAGATTTGGGTATATTATTTGCTCACTATATGGTAAATAGTATCATTAATGCATATAGATTTTATATGCATCATTACATGTCCCTAATGAAATGTGATCTTTCCTTTTGAAGGAATTAAGTTATGGCATCTTCTTCTAATAGACCTATGAAAGCTTCTCGTGAAGGTACATGTGACTTTTATTCCTAACCTCATGCAATAGAAGGGGTTGTCGAACATTTATCGGATCAATATATTCCCCGTACTAGTGGGTCTGAAGTGGGAAACCAACAAGGTGTCAGAGCTGGTCCATATCCTCATATGAGCCACAGTACTCAAGTTATGGATCATCTTTTCCAACAGATGGTTGAATTCTTCCACCACATGGCTGAATTGATGCATCATCCCAATGGGATAAACTTTGAGAAAATGAGGAAAATGGGAGAAGTTGAACAATAGCTTGAGCTCATGAAGAGAGTGTTTGAGCATTTAGAGTATTCAGATGTTGCCAAATTCAAGTATGCTATCTCGCTATTACAAAAGGATGCCTACGATTGGTGGGTAAGTATTCCAAATGCCAAGGTAAAACCTCTAATTCTTACTTGGATGATTTTGTTAAAGAATTTTATATGAAGTATGTCCCTCCTGCTTATTGTGAAGCTAAGAAAAAGGACTTATTGAATTTAAGGCAACGGAACATGTCTATTGCTGAATATCAACAGAAATATCTCAGATTTTCTCGCTATTCTGGAGGTATTATTAATGAGGAAAAAGATAAGTGCAGGAGATTTAAAGAGAGTTTGAATGATTCCATCAAAAAGAATGTGGCAATCCTACAACAGTTTCTACTACTTTTACTTGGGAAAGACTTGATAAGAAAGAAGCTAGAAGACAAAGAACAAATTCTGAAAGCCTAGATCAGATTTTAGAGGTCCATCAAAAAAGAGAAAGTTTGATGATTCTAAGGTTGGTAGTGTTAACGGTCCAACTCAATATAAGCAAAATAGATCAGAGGCCAAGGCAAAAATCGTGTTCCCACTTGTGCACAATGTGGAAAGAATCATTATGTCCAAGGCAAGACTCACGTTCCCACTACTAGATTATGATTAATATGTCATACATAAATCTTCTTATAAAATTCGTAACTATTACATAAGTTTTTTCTTAAGAAGTGACATACTCCCAAGAGGGTCACTACAAATTTTATTGGGCATAGATTGGTGGGATAAGGTATAAATACCCTCCTAAACTATGATCGAAATTCCAGCGATACACCTAAGCTTAACTAGAATCTCATTACCCCCTAAACTATTTTAAAATGGAATAAATACGCCTTAAATGGTGACATGGCATAGAGAGTATGCTTACTCTCTTGAAGGCAAGTGAACAACGAAAAAATTTGATACGCGTCCTTTTTAAATGGTCTATTTACAATTAGTTAGTACACATAATTATTAACATTAAAAGTAATATATATTTAATTATTTTTATTTCTTTCTGTCACGATCCAAAATGGGTCATGAGTGGCACCAACACTTAACCTCGTAGGTGGGAGAACCAACGATACAAACCCCAACTTATGCTAGCTATTCAACTTAGAAAATACGACAATAATGTGGAAGCTCAAACTTATAAAAGTATGAAATAACAAAAACCACTAAATTCTATTACATACATTTTCCAAAATCTGAAAGTCGTCATATCAAGGACACCTAATCTCAAAATATTAAGTCTACGAGTATCAAACACTAGAAAAAAGGGCAGCTCGGTGCACTAAAGCTCCCACTATGTGCGGGATCCGGAGAAGGGCCTGACCACAAGGGTATATTGTACGCAGCCTTACCTTGCATTTTTGCTAGAGAGTGTTTCCAAGGCTTGAACCCGTGACCTCCTAGTCACATGGCAGCAACTTCACCGATTACTCCAAGGTTCCCCTTCAGTATCAAACACTAGAATAGATAAATAAAATAATTTGTATCCAAAAACTAAGGACATCATGCTATGACTGAGTGTACCCAACACGAGCTAGGAAGATAACTCACCCTATAATCTGATATACTGGAGACTGGCTACTGCTAAGGGCGAGTCGAAGTCGATGGTATACTCATGGTATTCCATAATAAAACACAGAAAAATACAAGTAGAGGTCAGTACAAGGAAATATGTACAGTAGGCATCATCAGCCGACTAGAAATAGAAACCAATATACATAAAACAATAGCAGAAAATCAACTATAGCACTTCACATGTGGCAAACAACAAGCTACTGGTAAAAGTGGTGACAACAATGAAGAAAGTACATAATTAATAAACAAAATTATATAATACACATGAGGACTCAAGCCTCCACACCACGCTCTTTTATAAAACAGTTTCTTTGAGATTGAGTATATTAAGTCATTTTAATATGTTTTTCTTTAATATTATCGTGTAGGAACGTGACATCCGATCCAATAATATTATATCAGCTCATGGAAACCAATCCAAATATATTATATCGACTCGTGACACCCAATCCCATAATATAATTGATTCATCATTCTTATTCATCACACCCAATCCCATAATATGATTGATTCATCATTCTTATTCATCACTTTCCACTTCATTAATAATATTTTATCAAACCTTCTTTATTCAAGGCATCACTTTTGATAGAGCAAGTTCAAGATTATGGATTTCATGGTCTTGGGATTGTAGACCAATCACAACAACATATCAATCATCCAAACCACAATAATTAAATGCATAGAAAACTTCACAACATTACTCAATGACTATCAATTACTATTAAGAGTTCCTCTATGATATAGAATTAACCATAACCTACCTCAACCAAATAACCGAAGTCAAGCAAGCGAATTCACCAATGCTTTTCCTTTCTTCAATCCCTCCGAACATTTCCAATCTATCAAATGTACAATATTCAAAAGCAAACGAGTTCATAGACACCTATATTACCATATATCCAGCCTAGACCCAAAATCCCACCTATATCTATAATCAATTTCCTAAATCTCAAATAGGGCTAAGTCTCAATTTCCTCCAAGTATCATAAATTTGATAGTATTCATATAATACAATACGCCTAATATTTAATTACATATCTCAATATATCAAAACTTGAATCATAATATGATAATTAAATAAATTTTAAAAAAGTCAAACCCACAACGATACTCTACACGTTACAACAACAAGGAACTAGCAATTGTAATGCCTTTTCTTTTGTCTTTATGTTTTTCCAACCCAAATTGTCACGACCCAAGATAGACCCTAGGTGCAACACAAGGGATTAGAATCCTCAAGGACCCCAACCAAGCCTCTTAGCATATCATTCATGAGCATACATAGGGCAAGTAAAGCAATAAATCTAAGACATAGGTGCAAAAATAAGTTCTCAACATGAAAAGTCTCAATAAAGGAGAACAAGTCTAAAACTCAAAATGAAAAGACAAAAAAAACTCCATGACATCTAACATGCCTCTACTAACCTAGATGGGGGCATAAGACAAGCTCCTAGCTCATCCAACATAAACGATGAAAAATCATAAGAACATAAGGAAAAGTAAATTGTCACGTCCTCAGAACATAAGGACTCACCACAAGTGAAAAGGGTAATGAGCTCTAGCGACGGACGGAAGGATGAGCGTGAGTGTTGGGCCCTACATTATGATACAATGTAGGCAAAAAGTATGTGTTAGTATATGGAATGCACTAAGTAGGAAATAATCAATATGAACATGAGGTGCATGACCAATAGGTTTAAAACATGAGTAAAAGAACCTGAAAGCATTCTGTCATGACCCAAGCCTAGGGCCTAGATGTGACACAGCGAATGAGCCTCCCGAAGGTACGGTTACTCACCCAAGACTCTTAGCATTCATTAAGCTTTTCATTGATAATGATAATCAAAAGTAGCCGAAATATAAGGGGTAACGGGACTAAGGGATTCCACATAGATAAGAATTAATTCATCTCAAACATCAAAATATTTTTGTCCAACAATACCTTCTATATTTAAAACTTGACGGGAGCTAAGACATGTCCCTAGCTCACCCTAAATATATAAGTCAAAAGTACCAAAAGTAACTCTATAGTCTATACAAAGCATAAGCTAGAAAGATAGGGATATTGTTCCCAAAACATGAGAACTCACCAACTAGTAGTAACCTTCAACGACAAACTTAGCCACGGAGAGGAGAGTGTAGAGCAACGACGGTTCCTACATGGTGATGTCATGTAGGCAAAAAAATGTGTTAGTACTTTGAATGTACTAAGTATGTGTGCATGCTATAAAATGAAGAATATTAAGACATTTATAAGCAATATCCATAAGTGAATGCGTGCATGAGAAATCATCATATGAAACTTTAAAATATTTATTTTGTGGGAAGATGACCTTAACCGACATTTAAGACCATGCGAGCTATTATATGGAATCTAATACTACCCTCTCGTTGGCATGGGGAGACTACTTGCCAGGTAGAACTCCATCAGCTTTAATCATTTCTTTAACTTTAACTTTAATGGCTAATCGTGGATCAACTAGACTAAATAGCCTATAAGGGCTCCTATATTGGTGCATAGTTAATGCAACATGAGACTTTACTTAAGGACCCCTAAGGTCGAGTTCCCATCTACATGCTACATTCGGTGTTAGGTCAATCCCATAAAATAACATTTAGATACCATAATAGCACAAGCATTTATATAACTTTAGATATCAAATCATCATTCGGTGGGATAGCTCATTAAAATATTTCATTTGATTCAAGATGTGAGAATTGTCCTTTCACATCAAATCCTTTCTTTGGTTAATAAACCCTTTCAACATCATTCAATCATTTCATATGACTCCCTTAACATAAAATATTTACTTCACAAACTTTCATTTGGAGTAAAGCTTTCATTTCAACTTTACTTTAATATAAGAAAACTAGGTGAGTTCATTTCATAAAACCTCCAATTGCATTTAAAGAACTATTGCATGCATCAGAGTGATGGAAATGCATCAAAATATACATCTTAAAAATAACCCACCATATACACCTTAAAACCACTGTCAAGCCTTCATATAGACACTTTAACAAATTATTCCTTTCATGAAATTCAGAGTCAATATACATCAATATAAGTAAATAAACTTTAAATATATCATAATGTATGCATTTAGAGTCATCATGTAAAAGTCCATAAGAATTCATAATTTAGAATTTGAATTAACAAGTTGAGGAAAACATTTGGATCCATAGGTGGAAGATACCATGGATGAAACCCACATACCTTGGGGGAATAAAATCCCTATGAAAGATTTGAGGAGGAAAGGAGACTTTAAGATGCCTTGGAAACAAACCATAGCTTGCCTTGATGTTCTTGGGAGAGTTTGACAATAGAGGATTTGAGGGTTTTCAGTCTAAGTGTGAAGAATAAGAACTTAGAAGGGTTTAGGGTCTTTAAATGGGTAAATGTTACTTCAAAACGACTCCACTTTGAATTAAAACACTAAAAAGGAAAAAAATGTCCCTCTTACAATCTGACCTGAATTGGATTTACGGGGACTCCTTCATATTCCGTGGTGATCACCACGGACCGTGGTGAGGTCCCGTGGTAAGGGACTTGGAAAATATTTTGGAAAAACCTGCAGGGTATCTTTGAAGTTTCACCACAGAACTCCTTCATGTTCCGTGAAGGGCACGACGGGCTGTGAAAGGTGTCAGTGTTGTAGGTCCTGAAGGTGGAATTGCAGAGTGTCCACCACGAGGACACACCACAGTCCGTAGAGGGTTCCATAATCCATGGTGGTCATCCATGGACCTTTCCTTGGGAAATCTCCTGAGGTTCTTGGAGTGGGGTCACCACAAAGGGCTTCACGGTCCGTCGTCCTCCATCGTGATTTGTATCCTGCAGGTCTGAGTATTTAAATATCTACCACGGTTGCTCACCACGGTCCGTGATGATTACCACTGCCCATGATAGTTTTTGTTGTCAGCTCTTAGTGCCAGTTGTTTGCACTTTCGGAGAACTCATCATTTGTTCCTTGTTTTAGGACCTTCCACATTTTTGGGGTCTTACAATATATCCCCCTTAGGAACATTCGTCCTCAAATGAGGATTATTATGTAAAGTGGACATGACATGAGGACTAGAAACCCAACATGAATACAATGAAACTTGAAATGCATCAAACATGGGATCTTTAAACTTTAACATAAAACATAACTTAAAAATTTAACTTCATGAATATGCATGCATATGAAGACTTAGAAAAACTGAAACATAAGAGTCTTAAAGACTTGAGCATGAATAATTTATTACCTTAGGCTTGAGTAGAATGAAAGAGATGAGGGTAACATTTCATCATATCCACTTCCGCTTTCCATGTAGCACTTTCAACTTGTTGATTCCTCCAAAGGACTTTAACGAATGCAACTTCCTTGTTCCTCAATCTCTCGACTTGCCGGTCCAAAATTTCAACTGGAACCTCTTGATAGATCAAATTGTCTTCAACATTCACTATCTCCAAAGGCACAATGGAACTAGGATACCCACATATTTCCTCAACATAGACATATAGAACATCAGATGAACCATGGTCATTTTCGAGGGAAATTCCAACTCATAAGCGACTTTGCCCACAAGCTTCAAGATCCTATAAGGCCCTACATACCTAGGGCTCAATTTTCCTTTCTTACCAAATCTAACCATACCTTTCATGGGTGAAACCTTCAAACACACCCAATCATCCACATTAAACTCAAGATCCATTTTCCTAGTATCAAAATAGGACTTTTGACGACTTTGAGCCATCTTGAACCTTTCTCTAATAACCTTAACCTTCTTTAAAGCATCAACCACCAAATTAGGACCCAACAAGGTCATCTCACCGACTTCAAACCAACCAACTAGAGATATACATCATCTCCTATACAAAGCCTAAAATGACACCATCTCAATACTTGAGTGGTAACTATTATTATAGGCAAACTCGATGAGTGGTAGATGATCATCCCAACTCCCTTTGAATTACAACACACAAACTCTTAACATATCCTCTAGGGTTTGAATTGTTCTTTCGACTTGACCATCGGTTTGAGGATGGAATACGGTGCTTAACTTTACCTTAGTACCAAGGCCCCTTTGAAATGACCTTCAAAAATGAGAAGTGAATTGGGTGACATGATCCAAAATGATTGATAACGACACCATGAAACCTCATCAACTCCCAAATATACAACTTAACATAATCTTCGGCACTATTGGAAGTCTTGACAGGTAGGAATCGAGCCGACTTAGTCATTCTATCAATAATTACCCAAATTGAATCATGACACTTTCGGGTGTGAGGCAAACCCACTACAAAATTCATGTTCAGATCTTCCCACTTCCAAGTAGGTATTTCAATATCTTGTGCTAGGTCACCAGGCCTTTGGTGTTCGGCCTTCACTTGTTGGCAATTTGGACATTTGGACACAAACCTTGCTATGTTTTTTTCCATGCCACCCCACCAATAGAGATCTTTTAAGTCTCGGTACATTTTTGTAGAACCGGGATGAATATTGCATGAAGAATTATGAGCCTCTTTCAAGATCAGACTCCTTAAGCCATCCACATTAGGAACACATAACCGAACTTGGTAGTATAACACCCATCTCCCCTTTCTGAAAAGACCTCTACCTTTGTTTCCTTCACCAACTTCTTTAACTCAACAAATGTCGGGTCAAGGTCTTATTTTAACTTAACATCCACCACCAAGGAGGATTCGGACCTATTTTGAACAATTATACCACCATCATCGGTACCACACAACTTCACCCCTAATCTAGCCAACTGGTGAACATCTTTCACCAACTCCATTTTTCATTCATCCATATGAGCCATGCTCTTCATAGAAACTCTACTGACTGCATCGGCAACCACATTGGCTTTACCCAGATGATAATCCACACTCATGTCGTAGTCCTTGAGGAGTTCTAGCCATCTATTTTGCCTTAGATTGAGGTCCTTTCGGGTGAACACATATTGGAAATTTTTATGATCGGTATACATATCCACATGCACCCTATAGAGATAATGCCACAAAATCTTTAAAGAAAAAACAACGGCTGACAATTCAAGATCATGGGTAGGGTAGTTACATTCATGCACCTTCAATTGCCTAGAGGTATAAGCTATAACTTTGTCATTTTACATCAAGACACAACCCAAACCAAACTTTGACATCACAATAAACCACAAACCCTTCTAGTCCTTCTGGTAGAGTCAAAAAAGGAGCGGAGGTAAAGCGATCTTTCAGGGTTTGGAAACTCCTTTCACACTCATTCGTCCATATGAATTTTGTTTTTTTGGGTTAATTACATCATAGGAAATGAGATGGAGGAGAACCCTTCAATGAACCTTCTATAATACCCGGATAGACCCAAGAAACTCCTAATGTCCGAAGGAGACAATTGTCTAGGCCAATTCTTGACTTCCTCCATTTTCTTAGGATCAACTTTGATCCCCCCACCGAACACTATGCGACCAAGAAATGCCATTTCAACCAAAGTTTGCACTTACTAAATTTTGCAAAAAATTGCCTATCCCTTAAGTTTGAAGCACAATCCTCACATGGTTCTTATGTTCTTTCTCACCCCGAGAGTAGATCAAGAAGCCATCAATAAAGACCATAAAAAAGTACCGAGGTAGCGTTTGAACACCCTATTCATTAGGCCCATAAACACCATCGGTGCATTCATCAACCTTAAACTCATCGCTATAAACTTGAAGCGTTCATACCTTATTCAAAATGAAGTCTTAGGAATGTCACACTCCCTCACTCTTAGTTGGTGATCGCCGAACCGAAGGTCAATTTTGGAGAAGTGATTTGCCCCTTGTAATTGATCAAATAAGTCATATATTCTAGGGATTAGGTACTTGTATGGTCACTTTGTTCAATTGACGGTAGTCTATTCACATCTAAAGTGACCCATCCTTCTTCCTTACAAATAACACAGGAGCACCCCATGATGAAATACATGGCTTTATGAACCCTTTTTCTAACAATTCCTTTAATTGTTGCTTCAACTCCTTCAATTCTGCAGAGGTCATTCGGTAAGAAGGAATAGATATAGGCTGGGTATCGGAGAGGAGATCGATACAAAAATTAACTTCTCTTTCGGGAGGGATACCAGGAAGGTCATCAGGAAACTCATTGACTATGGGGACCGACTCAAGAGGAGGACTTTCGAAATTGACATCCCTAACCCACACAATGTGGTAAATGCAACCCTTAGCAATCAACTTTCGGGCCTTAAGACAAGGAATTAACTTACCTTTCACCATCGAATTTTGACCCTCTCATTCAAGAATGGACTCATTTGGGAATTGAAATGACTCAATGAGTAATACAATCTTATGGAAGCATAAGATGCATGTAAGCAATCAATCCTAAGTAAAACATCAAAATCTACCATGTCAAACTCTATCAGATCACGCGGAACAACTTTATGCAAGATAAACATAGGACATCTCTTATAAACTTTCATAGCAACAACTGACTAACCAACAGGGGTAGACACCAAATAAGGCTTTACTAACATTTCGGGTAATAAATCAAACCTATTAGCTAAGAATAGGGTAACAAATGACAAGTTTGCACCCGAATCTAACAATTCTTACACATCAAAAGAAAAGACATTTTAACATACCGGTAACAACATTTGGTGCTTCCTCCACCTCTTGCCTCCCATGCAAATCATAGAAATGGTTGATGTGTCAGCCGCTGATCTTGGGCATATTTATGTGCTCATGTGCCTTGTTGCTCATATTTAGTACTTATTTTGAGAATATTTTAGAAATATAATTGCATGTTTTAGATAGAATAAAGAACAAGGTTGCACTAAGGTATGTATAGTGATTGTGGGATGCTTGGATACAAGTCAGTGATTGGAAGAAGTCAATGCAAAGATATGCAAGTTGAATGAGAGAAGAAGGAAGCCAAAATAGGATAAGCAGCCCTAGCGTACTACTAGCGTGCCGTGCTAGAGTATAAACTTTAGAGGATTATCTTAGATGCACTGCTGGCACGCCATGCCAGAGGGTAAACAACTGAGAGGCATTCTTGGCACACTGTTAGCGCATTACGCAAAGGGTGAAACTACTAAAGGGATATTTTAGCGCGACCCTGGTGCAGTGCACCAACATGGCCCCGAAATTCTGATTTTTTTAATTAAGTCCGAGTCAACTTAGGACTAGAAGGTTATTTTAAAAATCCTATAAATAGAATCCTATGGCTTTTGAGAGGGGGGCACGCAGCTTTTGAAATAAGACTAAGACGAGGGTATACGCACTTTAGCTTTTTCTTTTTTTCTCTTTTGATTTGAAGATTAAAGTGTATGAACTAATTCATTGTGTATTTATATTGAACATGAGTGGATAAGAACTCTTATTTTGGGGTTGTAGCTATGAAGTTATGACATAATACGATCTACTCTTTTGTCGATGATGAGTTGTTAATTATAATTACTCCTTCATTTTTATTTTAACTATTGTAATGTTTGGCCAGCATTAGAGTACATGTGTTGTCTACCTTGAATTCGGAAGAAGACAAGGAGATAGAACAAAGAATGTAGGAAACATTTCATGCTAGAGTAACTTAGGGTGATTTGTATGCAGGATGCTAGTGACACATACATGTATACCACATTTGGTTAATAAATAGGACGATAGATTAATGCATTTTTATTGATTCATGCCTATCCTCGCTCAATGATGTAATTAGGCTATTGATAAAGATAGATAATTAGAGATCGGAAGATCATGCTTGTATTAGTAACCCTATAAATTAGAAGTTAAACATCTCATCTAAGACTAAAAGTGGACAATATTATATATGACTTCATTCTATGCTACAGCCCTGGATTTTTCATAACCTGATTTTTTGTATAACTCTTGTAGTAGTAGTAATTTTTCTTGCAGCAAAGGATTTGGTGATAGCATTATCTCAATTTCTCATAACACACATAATCGGTATAGTCCTTTCAATATAAATAAGTGGTCTTCATAAAGTCTTTATGGGTTCGATATCCAGCTCGAAAGATATATTATATTACTTGTTAGATCACGTACACTTGCGTGTGCACCTGAACGCAACAAAGTTTTAGCGCCATTGTCGGGGACTTTAAATTAGGCAATTTGTTTTTCTTCAAAGTTTCTATATTGATTGTTCTAGTGTTAAAAACTTGATCTTAGCTATGCATTTTGTAGGTGACTGAGGCATTATACTAGGCAGAGACAAGGAGCTTGTAGAGCCATTATCTGAGCTTGAACGATTCTTTCATTGACAAAGGCGTAAAGCGGCCTCTCAATACCTAATACAGAAACTCAATCTAGAGAATAACCAAGGTTTTCCAGGGGACGGTTTGCCTAAGGAGATACCGCCAGAAGAGATACCTATGGAGATAGAAGCAAGAACAGTGTGAGATGTGACAGTCCCACTTATAGCAAATATTACCTCCAATATTCAGAAATCGTCGACTGGAGGTCGGTTTGAGCTAAAACAGAATATGGTATAGCTTTTGCACACAAATGGGCAGTTTACGGGGTTGTCTCATGAAGATCCCCAAGTAGATATCTAGAACTTTCTGAAAATCAGCTATACTTACAAGCCAACTGGGGTATCTCCTGATTATATGAGGTTAATGTTGTTTTCCTTTTCGTTATTGTGGGAGGCAAACAAGTGGTTGAAGTAAAAACTGCCTAATTTCATTACCACTTGGAATGACTTAGCTCGTAAGTCTCTAATCAAGTTCTTTCCTTCGAGAAAGACAGCTAAGTTGAGAAGAGCAATCCTAAGCTTTAAACAAAAAGCTGGAGAGAATTTATATCAAGATTGGGACTGGCTTAAATCCCTGCTCATCAGTTGCCCCCACCATCATCAGGCGAATGAGGTGTTAGTCCATACCTTTATATAGGGGTTGGAACCCAACACCAAAATTCTCTTTGATTTGGCTGCAAGAGGACAAGAGCGGGAGAAAATTTATAATGAGCTATATATACTGCTGAACCTCATATCTCAGGGAAATTATGAGTGGAATGGAAGGAATTCCATGCATGTTGTGCAGAAACAAGCATGAATGATGGAAGTAGATGCCATGATAGCCTTCACTGCACAGATTGCATCAATGCAGAATATGATGTCCACACATTTTAGCAATCTGGAACTGGGATAATAGTAGGTAGCAGTGAATATGGTTCAAAAACAACCAATGTGGTGTAAGATTTGCGGAAGTAGTGAACATTCAAAGATTACTGTGGAGCTAATCCGGAGTCTGTGAACTTTGTGGGTAATGCACCAAGGGGAGGAGTTAACCAAAACTATGGAAATACTTATAACCCAAATTAAAGAAACCACCTGAACTTCTCATGGGATAGAAATCAGCATCAAGGGTAGACCCAATTCCGACCACAGGGAGGTGGGCAACAGTATAATAATCAAGGTCAGGGTAACCAGAACTCAAGGAAATCAGGAAGCATGAGCGTAGAGGATATATTAAAACAAATTATGACTGACCAGGCTAAGTTAGCTGCAGAGGTGCGTCAAAATCTGTTAGCTACTCAGAAACTCGAAAAATAGCTTGGGCAGTTGGCAAGCGCACAGAACTCTCGCCAACAAGGAGGTTTTCCAAGTCAAACTGATCCAAACCCCAAATAGGTAAATGCAGTCAGTACCGTAGTGGTCGGCAACTAACTGAATTGACTCCCCAAATAAAATCAGATGAGTCGAAAGGTAAAGGAAAAGTTAGGGAAGAAGATGAATCCAAAAGGCAAAAAGTGGATGAAGAATCGAAAATGAAACCTCCTCCTCCATTCCTACAAAAGTTTAAGAAAAAAAAGGAGGAATGTTTCGAGAAGTTCATTGAAATGCTGAAACAAGTAAAAAATAATTTACCTTTGATTGATGTTTTGCAGGGTATCCCTAAGTACGCCAAGTATGTCAAGGACATTGTAGCCAAAAAAAACAAGTTGGCTGAGTATGAAACAGCATCACTCACTAAGGACTGCAGTTCAAGAATTATAAATAAAGTTAAGCTCCCAACAAAGCAGAAAGATCCGGGGAGTTTCACGGTATAGGTTACTATTGGCAATTGTGTGAATGCAAGAGGATTATGTGATTTAGGGGCGAGCATAAACTTGATATCTACCTCTATGTCCAAGAAATTGGGTTTTGGAAATTCAAAGCCTACCACCATTTTGTTGCAACTTACAGACCGCTCAGTAGCCAGACCGGATGGGATCATCGAGGATGTATTAGTCCTGGTGGGATCACTCATTTTTCCTGTGGACTTTGTCATCTTAGACTTTGAGCCATATCCAAATGTCCCTTTCTTATTAGGATGGTCATTCCTTGCAATGGGAGGGGCATTGATAGATGTAGCAGTAGGGGCAACTCACGATGAGAGCTCATGAGAATATGGAAGTATTTGATGTGTATATCATATTGAAATTTCCTGCGATATAAGAAGAGTTATCTGCAATAATAGTAATTGATGAAGTAGTGGCGGAGAAATGTGAGGAATATAAAGATCCTATGGAGAAAGTGTTAATGGGTAAATACATACAAGGCGGTATGCTGGCGCAAGAAATTATTAGTGTGTTAGATGCTCACAATGTGAGCATGTGGAAAAAATAGGTGGAACCATTAAATATAGTATTGGGCCCGTCGCCTAAAACCTCAACTGAGGAAGCTCCAAAACTAGAATTGAAACCATTTCCATCTCATCTCAGGTATGTATTCCTTGGTCCAAATGACACTTCAACAGTAATTCTCTCATCAGCTTTGTCTGAAATGTAGGTTACAAAAGCTTTGGAGGTGCTTAGATGATGAAAGAAAGCCATGGGCTGCCAAATGGCTAACCTGCATGGGATTAGTCCAGCCTTATGCATGAACACATATTAATGGAGGAAGGGCACAAACCATTTGCATAACCTCAACGTAGACTGAATCTTGTAATGAAAGATATGGTGAGAAAGGAGGTCATTGAGGGGTTAGATTCAGGCATCATCTATCCTATCTCAGTTAGTAAATGGGTAAGTCCAGTCTAGTGTGTACCTAAAATGGGGGATGACGGTGATCAAAAATGAGAAGAATGAGCTAATTCCCACTAGAACAGTCACTGGCCGGAGGATTTGCATGGACTACCGCAAATTAAATGAGGTGACAAGGAAGGATCATTACATAGTTCTTTTCATTGATCAAATGCTAGACAAGTTGGCTGGGCAAGAGTACTATTTCTTCTTGGATGATTATTCAAGGTACAATCAAATCTCGATTACTCTTAAGGATTAAGAAAAGACAACACTCACTTGTCCCTATGGACCTTATGTTTTCAAGCGTATGCCATTCAGATTATGTAATGCACCTGCAACTTTCCAAAGGTACATGGTGGATGATTTTGTGGAGATATTCATGGATGACTTCTCAGTTTTTGGGGAGTCCTTTGATTCATGCTTGTGAAATCTGGATAGAGTGTTAGCAAGGTGCGAAGAGACAAATCTTGTACTAAACTGGGAAAAGTGCCATTTTCTAGTAAAGAAAGTGATTGTCTTGGGTCATAAAGTCTCAAAGCAAGGGTTGGAAGTAGATAAAGCCAAGATTGAGGTAATAGAGAAATTACCTCCTCTAATTTCAATCAAAGGAGTCCGCAGTTTCCTGGGTCATGCTGGGTTCTATAGAATGTTCATTCAGGATTTCTCAAAAATAGCTAGGCCCATGTGCATCTTGTTGGAGAAGGAAGATAAGTTCACTTGATAAGAAGTGTGTAGGGCCTTTGAGTTGTTGAAGAAGAAGCTCACGGAAGCTCTAATTTTAATTTCTCCTAATTGGGAGCTACCTTTTGATCTTATGTGTGATACCAGTGATGTAGCAGTAGGGGCAGTCTTGGGGCAGCAAAAAGAGAAGATTTTTCATTTTATTTTTTATGCAAGCAAGACTCTTGATTTAGCTCAGGCCAACTACACTATCACAGAAAAAGAGATGTTGGCACTGATTTATGCGTTCGACAAGTTCAGATCCTATTTGGTAAGTACTAAAGTGATTGTTTATACTGATCATGCAGCTCTTAAGTACCTATTCAATAAGAAAGATGCAAAGCCAACGCTCATAAGATGGACCCTGTAGATACAAGAGTTCGATATCGAGATCAAGAATCGTAAGGGCTATGAGAATCAAGTTGTCGATCACCTTTATAGGATAGAGAGTTCGACACATGTTGAAGAACAACTATAGATTAAAGAAGAATTTCTAGATGAGCAGCTTTTGTCCCTAGAGATGACTGAATTGTCATAGTATGCAGATGTTGTCAATTATCTGGTTAGTGGAGTGTTTCCTCCTGATGCTACCTTGCAGCAGAAGAAAAAGTTGATGCATAATGCCAGGTACTACATATGGTACGAGCCTTATTTATTCAAAAAAGGTGTTGATCGAATGGTTAGGAGGTGTGTGCCAAAAATTGAGGTGAACCTAGTGTTGGATAGTTGCCATTTATGACTATATAGCGGCCATCATAGAGGTGAGCGTACCGCCCATAAGGTACTCCAATCAAGTTTCTTTTGGCCTACTCTGTTTAAAGATGTTGCAGGATATGTAAAGAAATGTGATCAGTGTCAACGAGTTGGCACAATATCAAGGAGACACGAAATGCCTTTGAAAAATATTCTGGAGGTTGAAATCTTTGATGTATGGGGCATGTACTTCCTAGGTCCGTTTCCATCATACTATGGGAATCAATATATATTAGTGGTAGTGGATTATGTGTCCAAATGGGTTGAAGTTGTGGTCCTTCCCACGAATGACTCAAAAGTGGTAAGCAAGTTACTAAAGAAGCACATCTTCACTCAATTTGGCACTCCCAGGGCAATTATTAGTGATGGAGGATCACACTTCATAAATCAAACAATGAAGAATCTCTTGGCTAAATATGGGGTGAGACACAAGGTAGCTACAACTTATCATCCACAGACCAGTGGACAGGTTAAGGTCTCCAATAGAGAGGTAAAGCAGATACTGCAAAAGATTGTCAATGCACAAAGGAAGGATTGGGGAGCAAAGCTAGATGAGGCATTATGGGCATATAGAACTTCTTATAAAACTTCCATCGAGACGTCTCCATATCAGATGGCATCCGGTAAAGCGTGTCATCTACTAGTAGAGTTAGAACATTATGCCTACTGGGCAATCAAGAAGCTTAATCTCGACCCAGAGTTAGTAGGAGAGAAGCGGTTGGATCAATTGCATGAGTTAGAAGAGTTTAGGCTACATGCCTATGAAAATGCTAAGTCGTACAAAGAGAAAACAAAGTGGTGGCATGACAAGCATATTTTCACTCAAAATTTCAAACCAGGGCAAAAGGTACTCCTCTTTAACTCTAGACTCAAGCTCTTTCCAGGAAAGTTGCGGTCCAAGTGGAATAAACCTTTTGAAGTGGTGCGTATGACACCGCATAGAGCAGTGGTATTGTGGAATGCAATGAAGACCTTCACATTTTTGGTAAATGGACAAAGAGTTAAACACTACTTTGGTGAGGATGTTGACCGTGATGAGGAAGCCATAAACTGGAAGATGAGTGAAGAAGTAGTTGGGTCGTGCCGCGATAGTAACTAAGGCGCCACACGAGAGGCAACCCGTGCATTGTATTAGGATCTAAAGCTTGTAATTTTGCTTTGTCTTTGGTATTTTAGGCTGGCATTTGATTTTAGATTGTCTTTCTTGGTAATATTAGGAGTAGAACAAGTTTTAATGTCGTGCCACAACCAAAACTAAGGCGCTAGGTGGGAGGCAACCCACCGTGTTTGTTTTTCTAATGGTGTATGGTTAATGCGCAGATTGACAGGAGCTAATTAGAACAAAAAGAAGTAAAAGTCTGAAACTTGGCGGGCTGGCGCTCTGCAGGTGCGCCGCGCCAGGGAGCAAAAAATAGAGGGCTTAGACGAGTGCAATCTTGGTGTGCCGTGCCAAGCCCTATCTTTGAAATTCTGTAAGTGGGCGCGACTCTGGTGCGCCGCGCCACCAACGCGCCAGTAATGGATTCAGGTTTAAATTTAGAAAAAGACGTTTAACAACCCCCAAAACCCTCCCACTACCCCACTATCTCAACCTAAACTCTTCAACTACCCGACCCCCACTCTCCCATAACCTTTCCTTTTCATCTTTCCACTTCAATTCCTCCTATAAATACCCTTCTTCACCACCTACATTGTCCCACAAAACTACTAAAACCCCCAAAACACCACGTTGTCTTCTTTGTCTAGCCACCCACCATTCTAAAAACACCATCATTGTCCAAATCCGATTCTCTCTCTATATAAACTCTTCCTTCCTCTTCTCCAATGGCACCTAAAGGAAAGCAACTAGACGGAAGAGTGGTAACAAAAGATCCTGAAAAGGGGGGGCTTCTTCATTTGTAGAACCAACAAGTTAAAGACTACCACTGCACCGGTTCGGCAAGAAGGCGGTAGAGCAATATGGGTTGGATTGGTTCGAGTCCCAAAAAGAGGCAAAGTACATGGGAGATGAATATGTCAATGAGGGTAGGCTACAGGCGGAGTTTCCTCAAATTCACGAGATGGTGTACAATTTGGGTCTTCAAATACATATTTAAGGACCAACATGAGTGCAATTGGACTCTTATCCGTGAATTTTATGCTAATTGGAATACTGAGCAGTCTAGTAGCAATAGGGTGAAGTTAGTGGTTTACCACTCGAGCGTTGAATGAATTCTTAGGAACTCCCCATTGCGACTATTCTGAGTATTTAGACATGAAGGAATAACCCCCGTATAGAAACATTCATCACACCTTGTGCGGTGTTAATTCTGTTGCACGGTAGGATAGAGCAAAAGACACCGGGAGACACTCTACATTGCAATATGCGCATCTCAATAGTGAGGCTCGGGTATGGTTGAAAATTGTTTGTAGTGTATTTTTGCTCGGTAAGCACATGAAAGAGTTGCAGGTGAATGCTAGGTCAGTACTGTGCCACAACATGATAAAATTCCGAAATAACGAAAAGTGGCGTTTTTGTTATGAAAGTATAATTACCCAGCTGTTATGGTCTGAGGGGGTCGAGGAGGAAGTTCATGACTTGTGCGCACCAAGAGTTCCATACTTGGTGTGTAATCTGGTGGATATGACAAAGACTAAGGCTCAAGACACTGCTCATGGGCCTGTACTATCAACTTTCGTTTGGCAAGCATGGGATGATAGCTGGATGGGAAGGACGTTTGGTATGGCAGAGTTGCAATTCCGTATTGGTGGTCGTCCGATGATGGAAGAAAAGATAGCGGAGTTAGCTGATCGTTATCCTCTTACGGATAGTGCCATGTACATGTGCCGAATGGGCCCAACATTTCAGGAGCCCTTAGATGATGATGAGCCCACTGTTGATGAGATGGGCAATAATAATGAGGACAAGGAGCCCAACGATGTTGTCACTGCTCTTATGGTTGTGGAGGACATTGTCGCCACTGATGGCAATGATGACGACTGTGAAGGCTTGGGCATCAGATCTTTGTGAACCCAGAGAACAGTTCACCTAGCCTCCGCAAATGCAGTCCTCTGCCCACAAACGCGAAGAGTAAATCACCCTTGCATCAGCAAGGTGCTGCAACATCTATTTTGGCAAAGTACAAATCTCCGATGGGGTGTTCAAAATCCCGTGCACACAAATGAGATATGATACCCCATCAAATTCGACGTTTCGGACTCACTAGCGCATTCAAACTTTTCATATGAGGTCATTTTAACGAAAAGTGGATCCCACACCCAAGTGTCATTTTTAGCCAATTTCAATAACGGGGCTCGGGATTAGATCAAAAACTTCGAGAAACAAACGAAGGATCGTTCTAGACCAAACTTGACATTCCAGAACTAACCGCGCACGAAATTCTCATCCAATCGCATTTTTTGAGAATGTTGACCAAAGTCAACCTTAGGTCAAATTTCAAAGGCTATAGCGCCAGTTAGCCCCAAACTCGCACCGATTGCCTTATACTCATATCGACCATGCTACTAGAATAATTTGATCATTCTGGAGTTGATGGAACCGTTAGAATTTCGCTCTGAGTTCGTTTACCTGAAGTAATGACCAAAATCATTTTTTCAAGTTATTAAAGCTCCAAAATAGCGAAACGAGCCTAAAACCCAAACGAACGACCAGACGAGCGAACAGTCAGTGCCAGCAAGTCATAAATGACTTTGGGTCACTACAAGAATGCTCTAAACGATAAAATGAATGCATTAATTCAAAAATGACCTATAGGGTCATTATAATAAGTATCCCCCTAAACTATCGGTTTGCAAACATGCTATCAGTTATTGATCGTTATCGGTTTAACCGTTAAGATTTGACATAATTCTTTTTTATTGAAAATTACTTAGAAACGAAGTGACAAACTAAATGAACCATGGACATAATTGACAAAATGCATCTTACTCAAAAGTAAACACTGTCACATTGTAGAATAACTGAAAGTTTGAGAAAGCCAGAAATAAAATTATAAAACTGAACTCTAAGCCAATGACTTTATATACCAAATGATATAAACATAGTTATTTAATTTACAATCGTGTTATCGGTTAGTCCATTAAGAAGAAATCTAAAACAGTTAAGAATAATAGCTCAATAATAAAAAATTAAAATAATTACCAAAACCGCGAAATCAAAAACTCATTATTAATAAATCAATAATAACATTTTTTTTTTTGGTTAGAATTATGGATTTTGGTTGGATTTAAACAGCTTAGCTTATGTTGCAGTACTCAACCCAGAGCAACTAATTTCTTTGTTTTTTATATTTTCATTCCTAATGAATGAAACGGATTCATGTACAGCTTACAGCACCAATTTGTCAGTTGTGCAGGAGCTTAATGACCAAGGACTTCGAGGGAAATGAATCAACTCTCAAATGCCTTTTCATTGCTGAATTTGGATGTTGCAGATAGCCATGACGAGGACCAAGCTGAGGTTACTAATGGGGATACTGATAGAGTAACAGGAGAAGGTCAGAAAGAAGCAGATTATTGTATCTGATCTAAATTATATTATAAATAAATATGCAGCTAATCCTTAACTTTCTTTATGAAACCCTTGCATCTAACTTTTGTTTGCAAGAAATGACAATCTGCGAATTATACAGGTAAAGAGAAGGGGGGAGATGGCAGCCCAGGAGAGATGAAAGTACGTGAGCATAAAACAAGGGTTCAGAAGCTAGAATCAGTTGCAGGAGAGTGCAAATTGCCGCTTGTATGGATTGACCTTGAGATGACCGGTAATCATTAGGTCATGGTGTTTTTTGAAATGTGCCTGGGTCTTTAAACCTTATGCATTCAACCACAATCATTCTTATTGCGTTTTCTCGCTATGTTATCTGTCACAAAGTCCATCAATATGTATGTGCTGCTGTGGATTGCTGTGTTTGTTGTCCCTGTACTCGAATAGCATGTTGGCAGTCCAATTATATTGATCAACTTTTGCATCCAACGGTGTGGCCTAGTGGTCAATTAAGTCAATTGAGATTGAGAGCTATGAGGTCTCAGGTTCAATTTCTAGCAGAGGAAAAGTTACTAGGTGATTTCTTTCCATCTATTTAAGCTTGATGGACAGAGTTAACTACCTACGTTGGTGGGAGGTAGCAGGTAACCCTACAATTAGGCAAGGTGTGCACAAGATGGCCCGAACACTAATTTTAATTTTTTTTCATATTGATGGAGTTTTCTCAATAAGCTGATGCCACCAGAGTCCTCTTAAGATGGTGCTTTTGGGATACTGTTGCTTTTATCCTTCCCTGTGCTGTGTATCTTATGCTATGAAGGCATCCTCCACTCTTCATTTTAAATAAACTAGTCTCTAAGCTTCTTTGTATTTTGTTGCCAGAGTCTGTTTTAAATTCTGAGTGTCACATTCCTCATGCTGACAGTCAGAGATTCATCCTTCATCTTATCGTCCAGGTTTGTAATCCAGCTATGGCCTCCTCTCCCCCGCTCTGCACTTTGGTGTCCATCGGTACTTTACTGTGGTTGTTATCTGGAAAGGTCTCTAGGTTTCTTCCTACTCTGACCTAATTTCTCATATCCTAGTACAAGTGACTTCCAAAAGAAATTTAGAAAGTGGGAGAACTAGATTGTGCTAAAATACTGATTTGCAGATATACCTTGAATTTTCCTTAATAATCCAAATCTTAATATTTAAGCCAAGGTGTCTAGGATAAAGTCCTCCTCTATGGTCATCCTTCCTTAACTAAGATGTCTTTGAGCACAGATGTCGCTTGGTTCAGCGGTAAAGAGCGCCTATGGTCTCTGAAAGGTTGAGGGCTCAATCCTCAAAAAGCACAGCTAAGATGGCTAATGAGCCAAAATCGTTATATGTACAAGCAGACATTTTTGAATTTTTTTACTTTTATGTATAATGCTATGCTTAAAGGATAAGCACCATAGGTTGCTTATCATCTATGTCTGTCCATAATTAGTTTGATATAGGGTGCCAAAATTTCTGGATTTATTTTGAAGGATAAAAAGGATAACCAATCATAAGCTGGACACATATACTGCTCTAGAAAACTTTTGCATAATGTTCTATCCAAATGCACCAAGGAAAACATCATTGCATCATCTCCAATGAAAAGCATACCATGATGTTGTTTTGCTTGCACTGTAGGTTTGAATATTGAAGTTGATAGGATATTGGAGATTGCTTGTATAGTTACAAATGGAAATTTAACGAAATCAATGGAGGTATTGCTAGCCATCCTTTAATATATTTTCTTACATTGTTATTCCGACTTTTGTTTTATGTTATTTAATGCCATTTATCTTTAAGTTTTACTTTTTTCCTTTTCAAAGACAGTTCTTTCAGCTTATAGTTAATTGGAAAAAAGGAAAGTAGTGGTCAAATGATGCATAATACTGTACTGTTTTGTGCGAGTAACTTAAACTGATATATATAGAAGCACCCAAGGGTGTGGGACCTTGGGTGATCTAGTGATCAATGAAGTGGGTGGAGAACCATGAGGTCTCAGGTTCAAATACTAGTGGAGGCAAAAAACCACTAGGTGATTTCTGCCCATATACCTAAGCCTTGTGGGGGGCAGAGTTACCCAGTGATTGAACCAGAGAACTCTACCTAATAGTTGGACAAGTTATTTCTTTTTCTTGTCAATTCTGAACTTATTATATGTTTTGAAACTATCAGGAACAATTAGTATTTGAAAGCTTAATTTTGAGACCACTTGCTACCTTGTGCTATCCGGTGGAATAGTTGAGGTGCGCTCAAGTTGGCCCAGATACCAACATCATAAAAAAGATATATATGGTACTTATCTTATAATCCAAATTGACTAAATAATTCCTACTTCTTCAGTGCTCTTCTTTGGATGACTCTGATCCTACTGGTGGGAAATATGGAAAACTTGTTGACCTTTTCTCAAAGCACACTTTTTTCATAAATCACGCCTTGTGCATCTGTCAATCACTTCATACATCCTCCTGGTTCTAAGTTGGAAAGTATTTTATTTTTCCAAAAACAGGGTCCTGATTTGGTTATACATCAAGCTAAGGAGTGTCTAGATAATATGGCACCATGGTGCCAAGAGCATCATGCAGCGAGCGGTAAGCCACTTATACTATCAACATTGTTTCTAAGTTTTAGGCAGCCTTTTTAAAATATAATTACCTTTTCAGTATTATCAAATACATTTTTAGTTCAAGATAAACTTAATTTGATTTAGGTTTGACTGAGAAGGTTCTTAAGAGTACAGTCACTGAAGAAGAAGCTGAAAAAGAGGTACATCTAGCATTTTATCCTAAATGTATAAGAGTAAGATTCTATGCTAATATGTCAGCTTCAATTACAAAAACATTTAGCGTGTCATTTACACATCTGATTCTACTTGTTTGTTTTTAACTGGTTGCATATAGTATGGACCCATTTCTAGTTATCCCACCATCCTTTTGAAAGCTACTAGAGCTAGTGAAATGGTCTTCCATTTGCTTCTCTTTGATGGAAGTTCGATTTTATCTAAATGTATCTTAATTCTTGTCCTAATTATGCTGTTGATGATTGATTCAATCATTGGTCAAAAAGATATAGTAGAAGAATTAGGCAAAAAATTAGAATACATTCTTGGAAGTCAAACTTCCATCAAAAAGAAGAAGCAAATGAAAGGCTTTTTATATCCACTAGATATGGGAACCCGTGCCAGCATGGCAGTCTCAATTTACGTGATACAGTTGGAATTTGGAGAATCATCCAATTTCTTTTTGAAGGTGTTAATTTATAGTAATTTTACATAATTTTCAAATAATATGTATTACCCTCTATGTCCTAATTTACGTGGCAGATAGATTCAAGAATCAACCAAATTTTTATATGTTTTTCAAATATTTCAAGTTGTTAATTATTATATAGTGTTTTTTACGTCACTTTAAAATAATATATGTTACCTCTTTTGTCCCAATTTATGTGGCACCGATAGTATTTCCAGAGTCAATCGAATTTTTTATATATCTTTTAAAATTTAGATGTTTTAAATTGTTAATTATCGTGATTTATAGAACTTTCAAATATTCAAAAGATAAAAAAAACAAAATAATAATAAATTAAAATAGAAAAAGTACAAAAATTACATAAATGCCCTTAGCTAGAAGCAGGCACATCGACCATGAGGGGCCTGCTTCTAGCCTTCTCTATATAGTAGTAATGTAAGGCATTGGGCATAGGCAATAGATAGAGAGGATGAAAGAAGACATAAGATTTCCCCTAAAGCTAAAGGGGCCTATCTCCATAAAGGACTCTTTAGGATATGGTCCGTAAAGAAAGAAGAAATCAAGAGATATTCAGAATGAGTATTATCTTTGTTGAGTTCTTGTTTATAGTTATTTTATTTGTTTGTGCAATATTCTTTTTAATTTTGTTTCACTTCAATGGAGCGAGCGCTTCACTTCTCGCTCTCAAAAACACTGGATAGGAATCATGGACAATGAGGCACACACCTTAGTGCCTTACCTACACTGAAGCAAATCTTAAGCGAGGCAAACTGATCTTTTCGAATCTTGAGGTTCATGATGGAAGTTTGTTCAGCTTGGGTCCATTGCTTCCCTTCTATTGCCTATATATTGTATACTCCTAGGTTGCCTCAAATATACTCAACTTCATCTGATTAGTGCTCGACCAAAGCAGGGGATGTCGTCGGAGTAGGTAATGACTCTCTAGGTGGATTTTGTGTACCAGGTTGAGCTTACAGCTGTAGATGAGGATGATAGATGTTGGTCTGCAATCAGGTACCAAAGATAGTCCTCATAATCAACACTAGTCAGGGTAATAGAATGAGGTGTTCGATCCCTTTTGCATCGAGTGAAGGTAAGATTCCAGTTCCATTGGTCTGGACTACCATTTTATTTTTTGGAATAAGAAAGATGAATTTGTATTCTTTTAAGTAGAAAGATTAGAGGACGTACTAGAAGAAGAGGAAAAAGAGTTTTTCAGAGTAGGTTCTCAAATTCTTGTCTATAGTAAAAAAAAAAAAAAAGTTGGGAGAAAGAGTTTTCAGTGTAGGGACTCAAACCCTTAGCTTTTGTGGAATTCAATATTAGAGGAGTATGTTGGTCATGTAGAAAGTAGCATTGCCCCTCACCGAAGACATAGTGGCACCAAAACTTTCGCCGGAGAGATGAACAGTGTTTGAATGGAAAGAGGAGCACCGATTGCTATAGAGAGTTATGCTAGACACCGGAAGGAAGAAGAAAAAAAGGAAATCATTCGCCAGGCGGACGACACACATTGACTGACATTGCCCGCGCTTATTGAATAATCCACATCACATCTGCTTCTATTGGATCACAAGATTCATTTTTTCTGGGAAAAAGGCCGATATCAATAATTTTGGTTTTACGTATGGACAATTCCTCGATATCTTCTTCATTCGCAACAAAATGTTTTCTTTGTTCTGTAGCAGAAGCTATTTGAGTCTACCAAGATTTATGCCCTCATACCATGTAAAGAAAGAAGAAAGGATGTGATATTTGAGAATGAATTGCTTGATTATTCCCACAAGCATGTTGGGGTTTAAATAGTGTTTACAAGTAACCTAAAACGGAAAGGAAAAGTAATTCTTATTTCTAATTATATAATTAGGACTTTAAACCTTTCCAATATATATAAGGAATGAGATATTGCCATATTAATTTGTAATTCTTAATAATGTCTATATATTATTAAGACAGAGACCAGATCCTAAAGAGCAGACTTGTTTATGTGCATAAGATTTTGAGGGGCTTGTGAGTCCTCTTAAGGAGATGGTTCCTCCAAAATGCATACATAGGTGCATGGTTGCCGTAAGCTTGTGTTGCAATCCTAAAGAGTGAGAAGAGTGAATATTACTCTTTAGGTGGGGTATAATCTGTATATTTTGTCTCTGCACTTTATCGAGCATTAATACCTACTACTTGTCTTTGTTGCAAGCACTAGTGAGAGTTACTGAAAAACTAGAAAGACTTCAAAGATACTTTTTGGACGCGACAGATGGTGCTAGCAAGATTCACTTCGCTAATTGGGAGGCCGTTACAACTCCAACAAAGTGGGGTGGTCTAGGGATAAAAGATCTGAAGGTGTTAAACAAAGTTTTACTGGGGAAGTGGTTATGGAGATTTGGGGTGGAGTAGAACACCTTATGGAGGGAGGTAGTAGTAGAGAAATATGGCACATCAGAAGAGCGGGGGGTGGAGGACTAGAGATATTTCTGTTTCATTTGGTTGTAGCATGTGGAGGAGCATTATGAAGGGGTGGAATGACTTTAATTGTCACATCACCTTTAGGGTGGGGGATGGAAGGAGAATTAGTTTTGGAATCACAAATTGTATGGGGAGAATTTGTTGAGGGTGTCATTTTTTTTGATAAAGGTAACAGGTTTGTATATAAATCTTCAGCACTAAGGCTGGTATCCCAAAAATTTACATCACGGAACTACATACGGCTGAGTAGGCTCAACAAACCCCCCCAAAAAAGAAATCCTAGCTCACGTCTTATTTCATCTTACAAGGATCCTAGAATGTCTACAATTGCTACAGGATCATCTATATATTCAGAACTACACCAATAACAAAAAGTGATAATGCAGCCCATCTTAATCTTATGTAAGGGTCTATTGATATTTTCATAACATCTAGAATTTCTCTCCTTCCAAATGGTCCACCATATAACTGCTGGGACAATTCTCCATTTGTTTTTGTCCGTGCTACCACTCCCTTCCTTGTTCCAGCTTACTAGAGCCTGACCTGCGCCTGCCCTTTCAGGCATAGTCCACCTTATGCCTCTGAAACTAATAAATAGGTTCCATAGCTGGCTAACCACTTTACAATGTAAAAACAGATGGTTGATTGTCTCTGCCTTTTGCTCACAAAAAAAAAACATCTTGGACACATTTGTATGCCCCTCCTCATGAGATTTTCTTGAGTCAGAGCAGCCTCTTGCACTACTAGCCAAGTGAAGACTGCCACTTTGCAAGGAATTTTTACTTTCCATATAAGCTTCCATGGTAAGAAACTGATTTGAGACCCCATCTGATTCAAGTTTGTATAAGCAGTGCTGACTGTGAAAAAGCCTTTGCTATGGCATTTCCATTGAGAGTATCTTCTCCTTCCTTTGGTCCTGTATACTGATCTAAGGTACCATAAAATTCAGCCATTCTTTCCACCTCCCAATCTTGCATCAGTCTTTTATATGTCAGGTTCCACCCTTGAGGAGTCCATTCTTCTTGCAAAAAAGACTTCTGCTGCTGATTCAATAGATAAATATCTGAAAAAAGCTGCTTAAGACTGCCACTTCCTATCCAATCATCTTCTCAGAACATGATCTTCCTTCCACTATTTATATTGAAGCTTGTTCTTTCAAAGAAAACATGCCCCAAGTTTCTGATTGACCTCCACAAACTGATACCATAAGCAGAAGTAACTTCTTTAGTCTTCCAAAAATCTTCCTTTTCATATTTTGCTTGAATCACCCTAACCCAAAGGGTTTGCTCTTCTTTAGGGTATCTTCACAACCATTTCATAAGCAAGCTTTTGTTTTGTTTTCTCAGATTTTTTATGCCTAGCCCCCCATGCTTCTTAGACCGGATTACAGTCTTCCATTTAACTAAATGGAATCCTTTATTCTCCTTATCTCCATTCCATAAAAAATTCCTCCTGAAGGCATCAATTCTTTCTTCCACTTTGGCTGGAAGGGGAAAAATTGACATCAAATAAGTTGGCAAAGCATCTAAAACTGAGTTGATCAAGACTAATCTCCCTCCTCTGGACAAATATTATGCTTTCCATCTGGACAGTCTCTTCTCACATCTCTCCACCACTCCATTCCAAATCTCTTTGGATTTGCTTTTTGCTCCCAGAGGCATCCCCAAATAGACAGTTGGCAGCTGCCCTATCTCTCCTCCCAGGACTTCTATTAGATGTTGGATTCTGTTCACTTCATCGATAGGAAAAAATGTGACTTTTCCACCAGTTAATGTGGAGACCAGAGGTTGCTTCAAAAAGAATGAGGATTATTCTCAGAATCTTGAGTTGTTTCTCCTCTGCATCGCAGAAGATAAGATTATCATCTGCATATTGTAAATGTGTGACTTCCACTCTTGCATTTTCATCATTTGCAGCATTAAAATCCTTAATCCATCCATTACTGTGAGTTGTCTTTAGCATGTTATTTAAGCCTTTCATCACAAGAATGAACAGAATAGGTGAGAGGGGGTCACCTTGTCTGAGTCCTCTGTTAGAGGGGAAAAAGCCTTCCGGAGATGTATTTATTAGTACTGAAAATCTGACAGTACTTATGCAAAATCTCATCCACCTGATCCACTTCATTCCAAATCCCATCCTCTGCATGATTCCAAACAAAAAGTTCCAGTTGACATGATCATATGCTTTTTCTATATCCAATTTGCACATAATTCCTGGAGTCTTGTCTTTTATTGTTGAATCTAGGCACTCATTATCTATGAGAACTGCATCAGTGATCTGCTTACCTCTCAAGAAGGTCATCTGTTGTGTATCAACTAGCTTATGCATCACTTTCTTTATTCTTTCTGTGAGTATTTTGGATATCAGCTTGTATACACTTCCTATTAAACTGATTCGTCTGAAGTCTCTTAACTCCTTGGCACCATTTTTTTTTTGGGATAAGAGTTATGTATGTTGCATTAAAGCTCTTCTCAAAGATCTCTTGTGAATGTAAGTTATGAATGGTTGCCATCACATCCTCCTTCACAACCTCCCAACATCTTACAAAAAAACCCCATGGAATACCCATCTAGACCTGGTGCTTTGTCTATAGCACAAGTCCTAAGCCCAAGCAAGACTTCTTCCTCTTCAAAAGGTTTCTGCAGTTCTTCTTGTTCTTCTACACTGATCCAAAGGCACTGATTCATGTTGTAAGAGGGCCTCCAGTTCTCACTCTCATTATACAACTTTCTGTAAAAGGTTACAATCTCACTTTTGATGTTTGTAACCTCCACCAATTCTTGTCCTTCTACTACCAATTTATCAATATGATTGATCCTGTTGTGAGCATTTGCAATTTTCTGAAAGAAACTAGTGTTCTTGTCCCCCTGTTTTATCCACAATTTTCTTGATCTTTGTCTCCAAGCTGTCTCTTCTTTTTTTGCATAATCTTCAAAATCCTTGACCGCATTTGCTTTTTGGACAACTTCTTCTTCAGTTAAAGGTCTATTCTGCTGAATACTATCAAACTCAGTGATTCTGTTGAGCAATTGCTTCTTCTTCTTTTTTTTCCAAATTACCATATGTATTTTCTTCTTTTTTTTCCAAATTACCATATGTATTTGCACTCCATTCTTTTAATTTGGACTTGAGAGCTTTTACCTTGGATGCTAAAATATAAATAGGCTTCCCTTCAAATACCAAAGATGTCCACCATTCTTTGATTCTTTCATTAAAACTCTCCTTCTCCAGCCACCACCCTTCAAACTTAAAATAGGATTTTGTGTGCACCCAACTGCCACTTGTTAAAACAATTGGTGTATGATCTGAGCATATTTTAGGGAAAAAAATCTCTAGCTTCACATTGTTGAAATTCCCCCCCCCCCCCCTCTCCTGCATTCAGTAGAATACAAAATTCTATCAATTCTAGATGTAGCTTCCCTATTACTTCTGCTGGTCCAGGTGTGCCCCCTTCCAATTGAGGATTAATCAATTTCATGTCCTCAATTACATCAGAAAACTCATTCATGTATACAGAGGTTTTGGAACAATTCCTTTTTTTCTGATGCATATTTAACAATGTTGAAATCACCTCCCACAACCCAAGCTCCCGTGAATAAGCCCCTAACAGCGCCTATTTCCCCCCAAACTTCTTGTCTGTCATATGCCACCCAAGATCATTTGTTCTTGACTTGAAACTAGAAGTCAGAGTATATGAGCCTATCTCCACTACTTCCCCATCCCAAACTTTAATATCCCACATCATCAAGATACCTCCCCGGGTACCACTAGCCTTCAACTGCCCGCATTTAAATCCTCTGTTTCCCGATACTTGTTTTATTACGTCCCCATTGTTCCCTTCTAATTTGGTTTCCTGCAGACATATGGCATCTGCCTTCCAATACTGTAGCAGGCTATTTATCACTCTCCTCTTTTCCTTGCAATTCAACTCCCTCACATTCCATGATATTATCTTCACATTCATCTTATATCTATAGAATTTCCCCTCTCCCTTATTCTCGTGCATTTGCTTTGAAAATTCATATCAATTGTCAATCCTTTCAACTCTTGCAGCCCTTTAATTCTAGAGGTTTCCCCTATTTGCTTCTCTGCTACCTTGGTGATTGGGTGTCTTTTGTTTTCTATCTTCTTGAAGAGCGCTAGGGCTTCTTTTTGACACCCATCGAATACTACCCCGAATTCTTTTCTCATCTTGATTATGTTTTGATGGACCCATAATGACGCATCCATCTCCCCATCACTTTCCTCCTCTACAGCAAGTTAAATTAATGGTTTTGCCTCCTCAATGTTCCATCTCTCTTCCTCTGTACAATTTCCAATTTGCATGCTTGACTGGACTGTTGAAATTCAGCTGGGTTCTTCCTTCTTCTATATTTGTGATCGCATCAGCAAAAATCTCCCACTCTTCTCCTCTTGCGAGTTCTGTTCGATCCTTTGCTTGATCCTCCTCGGCTAAAACAACTTCTCTTTCTCCAGTTACTCTGTCGAAGAATACAATGTCTGTATTGTTTGCTTCTATTTCAACTAACATTGAGTCGACAACCTTAGAAAACACCGCCTCATTAATCTAATTTGGTCCAAAATTTTGGGCCTCATTAAAAAATGGGCGATCCACCTTTGGCCCACCACTTTTAAATGATTGCCTTTCCTTTTCAACACACTTTGCTGGGCCCACGCCAGCTATAGGGTTTGAAGTCCTACCCACGTGGTTGACCAACTCTTTGTCAGTGACATACTCATTGTTTCCTCCCCCCTTCACCTCTACTGTCCAAAAGTCTTTACCCATCGTCTGCTCCACCTCACCGGCTACCACCATTGCTTGCATTTCAGCCCAGATCGGAATAAAGAAGATTAATCCTTTATCCACTATTTTAACTTCTTTTGGAATGTTTCCTCCATCTCCTTTTATCTTTAATCTTGCCCACATTAGGTGGTTTTTAAGAGATGTCTCTTCCTCTGTTTCCAGCCATCCTCTGCATTGATCTCCTATGGCTTTAAACATCTTTTTCGTCCATAGATGTAGTGGCAGACCCACTGCTCTTTTCCATGTTGTGCTTTCACATTTCGTGCAGCATCCAGCTGTTGGTGACCACCATTCCAGATGTAGCTTCAGCTGTTTCCAGGTCCATTCCCCATGAATGACATGTTCCGCCATGCTTTTGTTTGGAAATTCAAAAAAGAAGGAGCAACCTCCCATTTCATATATGCTGATCCTAAAAGACTTTTTCCACGTATTAATGGCCCACTTTCTGATGTCTGCAAGAATGGGTTTCTCCTTCAGGTCTACATTAAAACTACCCACAATACATCTGTCAAGGAGGCCATTATCTTGGTCTGTGTTTCCACCGAGGATGGAGATAACTTCGTTAATGTGACTAATCACAGATTCCGCTGCTTTCTTTGATTGCCATTTGCTTGTCCTTACTGAATCAGCATACAGGGTTTTTGGATCCACCATTCTTGGGTTGTTTGCAATAAATAGGCCCTTTTGGTCTTTAATGAAATTTGCTATCTTCAATGCTATGTCCCCCCAACCCCTATTAAATGCAAACTCTGGTATAATAATGACAGATCTGTTTCCCTCCTCACTGTTACAATACTAATGAATCTGCTGAACTTGTTATGCTTTCTGGAGCAAAAAAAAATCTGCAAACTGTTCATTTAGCTTCCATCTTTTGTGTGCCAGAATCCCTTGACGCTTCTCGCAGTCAAACGCTATCCTTTCCGTAGTCTTCTTATTCCCCCATCGAGTTAGTAGAGACATGTTAGATATACATGGACATGTACAAAATTTCAAAACAGAGGGGGTTAACAGTCCACCAGATCCTCAAGGAGTATGAAGGGGAAGTTTTTTGGGGAATTTACGTTTAGGAGAAACCTACAAGATTGGGAGATGGAAGAGTTCCGAAGGCTATTGGAGTTGCTCTTCAAGCAAATCAGGCACAGCCTTAGTGATTCTCGAAGGTGGGACTTGAGGAGCGATGGTGTTTTTACTGTCAAATATCTCTATCAGAGCTTTCTTATGAGAGATGAGATGCCTTTTCCACATCTATTGATTTGGATTCCTAGGGCACCCAGGAAGGTGTGCTTTTTTGCATGGTTGGCAGCAAGGGGAGCAATTCTTACAGCTGAGAATCTAAGGAAGAGAAATGTCACCCATGTTAGCTGGTATTTTATGTGCAAGTGTTCAGGTGAAGAAGTTGATCATCTGTTGGTGCATTGCAAAGTGACGTTGAGCTTGTGGAGGGTGGTCTTGAATTATTTTGGTGTACACTGGGTAATGCTGGGTACTGTTAACGATGTCCTGCACAGTTGGGCTGAAAGATGTAGAAGGCAAAAGGCATGGAGGGTTGCCCCATTAGCTCTTATGTGGGTTGTATGGAAAGAGAGAAATATGAGAGTTTTTGAGGGGATTAAAAATGAATTTGTACATTTATGAAATGGCCTTTTTTTCTTTGATTGATTTTTGGTGTACCCTCAAAATTCCTCCTTGTATAGATGATTGAGTGTCTTTTTTAGAGAATCATGCTTTTGATGTGGATTCTCTACTTTTTGGTTACCTCTTGTATACGGGAGCTTTCATGCCCGTTGTTAATAATATCATTTACCTTATCAAAAAAAATAATGTTTGTCTGTATACTTAGATATCTGAACCTCAAATTTTCTAAACCCTGTTTTCTCATGTGCTCGTGTTTAGAAAATAATTGCCTCCTCGATTTTGGAAAATAAGCATATACTTTAAGTGGCCACATCCTCACAATGGAATTGGTCTTTGCGGTGAATACTGTTTTTTATTTTTTCCCAAACCAGAAAGGCAAAAAGTATATAGCTTCATTGTTGAAGGGTTGTGACCAACATCAATACCTTTCGTTCCCTCGTCTTTTCCTTTTCTTTCAACTGTAGCCTCATGTTGGTCTAATTTGACAATTAATATTTCAGTCTAAGCTTCCCCTGTGAATCATTGAGGTAAAGCATGATTGAAAATTGAGATGCATGGCTATTGCTATGGGGTCCATGAGACTGGTCTTTACATTAACATATTTTTGCTTGCATTATGTAGGTTGTTGAATTTGTGAAGAGAAATATTGGCACATATACACCATCACTAGCAGGAAATTCAGTCTACGTGGATTTTCAGTTTTTGAAGGTATATATATATATATATTAGTATAAATCTATAGACATATCATTTTGAGGTATCTCATCGACAAATAAATGGATTTGTGATAACTATATGTGCATTGTTGCATTACCCCAGTAGATGCATAAACACTAGATGATTTCTTTCAATCTATCCAAACCTTGGTGGATACATAGAGTAGTCCAGCCCATGTGGTGGGAGGTACCAAGTGCCCATGAAATTAGTCGAGATGCGCACAAGCTGGCCTGGACAAATGGTTGTCAAATATATATATGTGCCCTCCCCATTTTTTATTTCCCCAAAAGCCCTTACTATTTCTTGCCAACTAATTAAAACTAGGGACTTCTTTGTCATTTCAACCTAAAATCCATTTCCCTCATCCCCACATCACCCAAAAGCTCCTTTCTTCTTTGCAATTTGTTTTGAGTATTCTAATTGGAAAACAAGTGTTCCTTGATATCTTCTGGATCTAGAGCAGTTGTGACGAGTGTAAACCATATTTTGATTAAAGTATAACTTTCAACTTGAGTAGGAAAAAAGTGGGAAACAGGTAATTCCATTTAACTTTTTCATCTCCGTTCCTTTTAATTTGACAATCTAGAAGACTTTGACAACTCATGAATTTAAGATTTCCAAATATCATTGCTTTTGATGTCAATAATAACAAATAAAAATTTGGTTCTTCTGTATAGTTTAGAAACCGAAACAAATTAGTCCCAATCCCCAATTGCAAACCCATAAACAGCGATACTGTCTTTATTTAACATCATTTCAGTGTTTGTAATATCCAAAGTCTAGCAACAAGGCGTTCTGGAGATAAAAATTTGGACATTTAAGTGAAAGATACATGGAGAAATTGAGGATAGCATGAGAAGGTGGAGATAAAATGAACCATGAATAGGTAAAATTGAAGCTGAAATGGGAAAACTGCAGAGAAAAAGGAGCTTTTGGGTGAAGCGGGGAAGAGGATTTGGGGGATTTTGGGTTGAAATGACGAAGAAGTCCCTAATTTTCATTAGTTGGCAAGAAATAGGAAGGGCTTTTAGGAAAATTAAAAAGTTAGCTGGATGAAAGAAATGGCGAGGAGAAGTACGCTAGGAAATAGACTTATTTGTTTGGAAAGACCCAAACATCCCTGCTATTAAAAAAGAGGGTATGTGTTTATAAGGGTGTTTTGGTGAACTCAAAAAATGGGTACATTGCTAATATACTAGCTTCATGTAGTATGTTAGCAATATATGTATATATATCACATATATTTCTTGCCACATGGCATAATCAAGTATTCTTCGGTGTTTCTATGCATATTTACTAATTGGCCTTTCAAGTTTAGAGCTTGTTTCTAAAATGTTCTCTTTCTAATTTATCTATGCAGAAATATTTGCCGAATCTGGCTAGTCTTTTTTCACATGTACTTGTTGATGTTAGCAGTGTCAAGGCATTGTATCTTCGTTGGTATCCAAGAGGTAAAACCAGTACAGGTTATTGCGGTTTATTAGGTCTACTTAAATGTATTCCTTGGTGGGTGTGGGCACTTAAGCATTTTAGTTTTAATAATAAATTCAGAGCCAGCATATTGTATTCTGATATAGTAGTAGACTAATATCCAATTTCTTTGGCTGTTGCATGTTTTATTTTGCCTCTTTTCCATCTATTTAATAGTATTTTCCTGCTTTTTCATTAGATGGGAAAAAGGCTCCTAAAAAAGAAAACAAACATAGAGCTATGGATGACATTAAAGAGAGCATAGCAGAACTCAAATACTACAAGGAACACATATTCAAAGCATCCAAGTCCAAGTAATGGTTAGCAAAATTTCCTTTTTCCTGGTTACGGTTTCTTCTTTTATGTTTAGTATAAACACATTATGCTTAACAGAAAATGTTTTTGTTAGTATTTCAACAGGTAACCAACTCAAGAAAGTTAATATTATCTTCTGTTGCCTGGGAAAAAGTGGATGTGTGTGTGAAGGGAAATAATAGAATGATACTTCTTGCCTTTCCAGTATTAGATGAAATCAGACTTGGTCGCAATTTCAGAGATACTGATTACACAATGAATTTTCGTGCACAGTTGGTTAGCATGTAAAAGGAATATGCGAGTTGATTCAAATGTTGTCAGTTTACTTGGCTAATGGTTATTTTAAATTTCTCCATGAATTATGCATTTTCCCTCTGGACCTTAAATCTACTTTCAAATCCAAGATGCTCTGCTTAAATGTACAAATGGTGGCTCCACTCAACAGAAGAGGGCTTATAAAAGTCTCAAATTTTGCACTTTGAAGTTCTTTTCATATGTCCAAGTACTTGAAAAAAGTTCATAGGAAGGTTCCATTACAATTCTTAAAAGTTCTATGCTAATTAAGCATTTTAGAGAGACAAAAAAGACTCAGCCATGATCTCTAGTATGCCTCATCTTGTTGCACTCACTTTCTGAGAGTCTCGAACACAGCTGAAAAGTCGTGGTCTCCCAAACCCAAGCTCCTTGCCTTCTTGAATGCCTAGGGGCAGATGAGTACATCCACAGTAGAATTAAACGTAAAAAAACAGGCACTATGCCAACTACAAATAGCATCAGAACAATTTCTATGATGTTTAGATCAAACAAGCCGTACCTCATTTGCAGCAGCTGCGACTGGCATTGGCACTTCATTCTCATCTCCAAGTGCAAGAGCCAACCTCATATCCTTCTGCTGGTGTTTCAGAGGAAATGCAGGTGGGTAACTATTTTTTATCATGGCAGGTCCTTTCATTTTGAACATTGGGTTGGCAATGGCTCCAAGGTCCTGTGAGAATGAATATGATTCTGAAAATTTACTTGTACATGTTTAAGGGAAACAAAAACCTGGCTATCGCCTATGCTTACCAACACATCAAGAAGGGTATGCGGGTCCAATCCACTTTTGTTAGCCAGTACAATTCCTTCCGAAAACGCATTCATCACACTGCACATTACGGAATTCTCTTCATAATAGCTTTCAAACATAATAACAGAAGACTGAATTCACCCATGTTTTCTGCTTGGAAGACACAGAAGGACATAATTGAAAGAGCCACTGACAATTACCTGCCCATTATCATATTAACAACAAGTTTCATTTTTGCTCCATTCCCAACCTGTCCCAAGAAAAAAGATTTCTTTCCCATGACATCAAAAGCAGGTAGTACTTGATCGTACAGAGCCTACAAGGATTGAACAAAAACATCAGAATTAACACAAGACCAACAGAAGTTCGTTTTGGAAGGTGGTTTAGTTGCAGCGTGCTATGAAGTTCACAATTCTACATCGATATTACAGGGGATCTCACTATGTTCATTTTTCACATTTACACATGCATATTTCGGTCTGCAACAGAGTTTGCTCAAAGTTGCACACAAGCTAGTTGTTATAATTGAATAGACTTAGGCTGCACAGAATTTGAACCGGACACAGGTTGGAATGCACAGCCAATGCTTAAAACCCAATCAATAGTTTTTTTAGGATACAACTATTTTGTGCTTTTAAGAACTATTTAGAGTGTTTGGTACGAACAAAAACATTTTTCAAAACTCTCCTCTACCTCAAATTACAATTTGTTTTCTTGTCCCACCCCGTATCCCGACCCTTCCCCTACCCCAAATCAGGCCCACCAACCAAAAATATCAAAATTTTAAAAAATACTTCAAATTTTAAAATTTTTAGTTTTGTTTACCCCACCCAACTCATGACCACCCATACCCCCTCTCCCACATTTTTTTAAAAAAATATATTTCAAATTTTAAAATTTTCGTTAATTTTTTTACCCTACCCCACCCCTCTACCAGCCCCCCACCTCCCACCCCCGCAAAAAAAAAAGTTCAAAAATTTTATTTTTGAAAAATATTTTAAAATTCAATTTATTTTTACCCCACCCCTACCCCGATCCCCTACCAACCCCCTCCCCCCAAAAAAAAATAATTAAAAGTTTGTTATTGAAAAATATTTTCAAATTTTAAAAAGTTCATTTTTACCCCACCACTACCAGCTCCTCCTCACTCCCAAAAAAAAAAAAATCAAAATTTACTTCTTAAAAAGAATTTCAAATCTCAGCTTGAAAGTTAGGTTCCGAGTAGGGTGTGGTCATGTCTCGGTTTGAAAGTCAGAGTTGAATTCCTCTTTGAAAGTTGAATCTTGGGTCGCAAGTCGAGTAGAGTCAGGACCCGAATCAAGAGTCGGGGTCGGGTCCTGGGTCATGAGTCGGAATCTGAGGTTGGGTCTTGGGTCAAAAGTCGGGTCCTGGTTGGGGTGCCGAATCTCGGATCGAGGTCAGGTCACGAGTTGGGTGTCCAGATTGGGTCTTGAATTACTTATTAGGGTGGGATGTCGAGGTCAGGAGTCAGGGTTCAGGTCCTGGGTCAAATGTCGGGATCGAATTCCGAATCAATAGGGGTCATGTCCAAGTTCGAGTGTCGGGTCGGGTCCCAGTCTCAGGTCGGAAGTCGCGGTCAGGTCCTAAGTCAGATTTTAGGGTTGAATTTCGGATTGGTCATTGGGGTCGTGTCCTAGTTCAGATGTCGGGGTCGGGTCCTGTGTCAATTATTGGGGTTGGTTTCAAGGTCAGAAATTATTTTCCTAAAAAGTATTTTCTACTCTCTAGCCAAAAATAAAAGATATTTTCTGAATAATGTTTTCAATTCACCACCCAAACACTATTTTCTACTCACCAACCAACATGAGAAAATAAGTTGAAATTCACTTGTTTTCAAAGAAAACATTTTCCTTCATACCAAACACACCCTAAAAGTCTTCAAAAAACAAAAGAAGAAAACATATTTAGACAACAAAACAGAATAACAGTTTTTCGAGGATAAAATTATTTGGTTTGTGTTGTCTAAAGAGCAAGATATGTTCCACTGATATTGAGTAAATATGCAGCGAGCACCACTCACTTCTCTGTCTTCAGTCAGAAAAGACTTGAGATCCTAAGTTGAGAGCTATTTTTCATCTACACTTGTAGGTTTTAGACAGTTTGAGATCTTAAGTTCGGAGCAATTTTTCATCAAAGTTTGTTGGGGTTAGACAGTTTGATAGCTTAAGTTGGGAGCTTTTTTCATCAAAACTTTTAAGGGTTTGACAAGTTGAGATCATACGTTGGGAGCTTTTTTTTCTTCAAACAACTAAGGATTTGACAGTTTGCAGCTTAGAGATCCTGGCTTCAAAGTCAAAACTACAAGCAGGTCTTGCCCTGAGGTGACACACCATTGGCACGTCAGATAAGTAATTCAGTGTGTAATTTGCGATGTTAACTTGTATCATCATTATAGTTTGAGGTAGATCGTAATAACAATTGCCCCAACATTCATTCTATATTGATATCTGTGAAAGATAAGGAGAAGAATCTGACAGAACGCATGAACACAAATTTCAAATACCTGAATCACTTTTTATCACATTATAATGTACAATTACCCAATGTATGACCCTACTACTATATCAATTTACACTTAGGAAACTACCCATAGCATTTGCTTAATGTGACTAGTTTCTTGTAGCTATTTATCTACTCTTTAGGTTTGGCAAATCTAACACCTATTGTTTTTCACAAGTTCAATGTTGTGTTCAAACTTGGAATTCATGCAAAACCAGAGAGAAATATGGAAGCAAATAAGAGTGTGCTTCCATTAAATAGATAAATAATTTTACCTTGTCACCAGCTGCTAGGATTACTAGTTGTCCATCTTCAGCTGGCTTTTTGCTCCCTGAAACTGGAGCTTCAAGGAAAGAACCACCCTTTGATGTAATGGCCTTTAATCATTAAAGTATTGCAATTGTTAGTAATTTTCCTGTCAACTGACACTTATCCCTTCCCTCAGTTTTTTTAACTTGCATCTAAACTCTGGAGTAAACTAAAGGTAAAGAAAAGCATGAACACTAAAGAGGGCACATTAGGGTCAATTTGGATGGAGTTATTTGGATTTAACAGTGATTTCAAAGTATGAGGTTATACATTTCAAAATGACATGTTTTCAACTGTTACTTGCAATGAATAGAAAAGACTGAAATGATCTCATATTTGAACTTGTATGTCCTAAACTAGGGATCACAAGAGGCATAAGATTTAGAAGCTTAGTTGATTTCATGGACGTCCCTCATATCTAACTCAGTTTTGTTGCTTTTATATCAGGAAATCTGTTCTATTGTCCCTAACTCCGTATGTGGAAGGAACTAAGAAAACATAAAAAAGTGATTCCTCTTTCCATCTCCGTCACAAGTTAAAATGTAAAATTATACTCCACCAGCCCCTTCTCCCCCCAATATCGACAGTCAGAAAGTTTTGCTACAGTATTAATCATAAACTAGATTCTTCAAGAGAGAAAAAATTCAAGAAACAAGCTGAGTTACTGATAGTAAGATGCTTCAGCTCAAATGAAGAATATGGAGAATGCCCAACCTCACTAATCTGTGAAGAAGTATCAGCATCAACAGTTGACATGTCAATATACCCCTTTCCACCACATATCTGCTCAAGTGCACCGTCTTTGTCAAAAACCACCTAGGTGGACCACGAAGAAACTCTCATTAGATAAAGGAAGTATAAACTTCAATGGTTTGAATTATTCACATGCTTGTATAGTCTGATTAACTGAAAGAGCAGCAACTGGATCAGACAACATTGCAATTGTGTGCTTGCATTTCTTGACTACTGCTGCAGGAGTTTCTCCAACAGAGGCTCCATGTTGCACTAGCTCATCACACTGCATTCATCAGAAAAATGTTGATACTGAATTTGTGATATTGCAGAATAAATAAGGTTTGATATCAGACTTATTGACGACAAGAATAGTTTATTTGCACCAAGGGAAGGTCTAGTGCTGTTTAAAATATCATGACTGTAAGGTCGTTTGGTTGGGAACAAATTATCACGGATAAGTTATCTTGGGATAAGTTATTTCACCATGTATATGTGATAATTTATTCCATCACTAAGGTATAAACGGTAGGATAAATAATCTCAGAACTACCTAATACCTCCAACCAAATGCAGGAATAAAATAGTCCTACATTTTATCCTTGGATTATTATACTTTATGCCTCAACCAAATGACTCCTAAAGGTAATAATCTATTGTATACAAGTCGAACCAATACTTGTTCATTTTTGAGATAGTCATAAAAACGTGAAAAAATCATAAATACTTCCCCATTTCCATTTCAGCTATTGGACTTTAAAAGCCCCTGATCTTGCAACGGAAACTAGCAAAACAGACAACTGAATAACTACAAAACCAAGTTGATTTCTCAATGGCCAATCAACTAATAGTTATTATCCGATTTGTTGAAGAAAATTGGAATAAAAAAGAAATATGACTTTAGAGATAATAACTATTAACTGAATGACCATCTGAACTTTTGCAAAACCTTACTTCTTGCATCCGTTTTATAATTTTTGTTTTGGGGACAGAAATGGCATCCGGATAAGCAAAAAAATCAGACCTCAAAGTTTCAGGAAATAAATGAGGTGTACCAAGGTTAGTTCTTTTTCAAAGCTGCAATCATTTATTTGGTTCTTAACTGTCTATCTTTTTAAGCCATTTACAAATCAAAGTTGATTTATACGGAGTTTTCAACCTGCAATCAGTCAATATTTAGTTCATATCTGGGTTTTCTTGGAGTTTGTTTGTTTAATAATATATGTCTACTGCAAGCAATGTTAATATTACTGATGACATAACGCTAGATAGGAAGGACGGAAGGTCGCGTATTAGGGTAGAAGGATAGCAGGGGTGGAGGTTTTTTTTGTCTTTTTTAATGTTTCGGCTTGTTAGTTCCTTATAAATCTTGTCATATGTTGTTTATTGTGTGTTCGATTATCACATTATTTTGTTGTTGTTAGTGTTTCTGTCTTGTAGATTTTGCATCGCTTTTTCTTATTAGTGAGTATGCTTTCTTGGATGTTTTTTTCTTCTTACTTGGTTTTGATGCACTTGAGCCGATGGTCATTCAATAACGTCTCTATCTCCATGGTGATAGCAATAAGGTTTGCGTAAATTCTATCCTCCTCCATTTGATCAAATCCATCTTTATTCAAAGTAATGCAATTAATGAATAGAAGAGGAAGTTCCATTCAGGTGCAGGGAAAGGTTTCACAATAATAAGAAGAAAATAATCTAACTGATAGTAAATCATAAAACATTAAAAATGGGTATGAAGATAAAGTAGAAAATAATATATATACCCTGGAGAGAGTGCGATTCCAAACAGTAACCTTGAAACCATGGCGCAGCAAGTTGACTGCCATTGCTTTCCCCATAATACCCATCCCCAGAAACCCTATTTCCTCCATTCTTTTTTCTCTTCCTTCTTTTTCCACTGATAATTCTTTTGTATTACTCGTATAGCTTGCTGCAAATATTAAAAATGACTCCAATAGAAAATATACAATTTAAATTAAATTTATCTTTCTCTTTCTTCGATGGAAAATCACTTTCCTTTAATTAATTATTAATAGTATAAATAGAAATGTACACTTTGATTCTTATGATATTTGCTTGTTTTGTAGTTGATTCGTGCCACGTCAACAAGATCTCCTCCACTTGTTTTTCTCCTTTTGCTGATTCGTCCATTTGTCTTTTTCCCTGTTTTATGGGAGCCGAGAGTGAGTGTGGTGCCATCCTCTGCCGGCCGGCTCATAAACTAGCTTCGCCATTTGCCTCTATTCCTAGGGTCATTTGCACTTCTGCCCCATTTTATGTTCATCTTTAATATCATCTTTCATCTTTAATTTTCGTCTCTCATAACTATCAATCTTGTCGGGAGAAATAAATTTATGATCTTGTATCATAATATTCCACAAATTATGCTCCATATGAATTTTTCCCTGGAAGAACTTATGCCTCAATAGGCATAATGTCATAAGTTCGAGCCCACAAAATCCTACAGAAATGCAGGATAATACGCATGGACGAGCCACATTGTGGCTACGGGATTCATTCGAACACCTTTCGATAAAAAATTATACTATTTATACATGATTAAAATATTTTTTTATATATAAATAGTATATGTTGAACTCCCTTCAGCTAGTTCGTGCGTCTATTTTTTCAGATTTTGAACCATCTTATTGAAAATTCTGGTTCCTCCACTGATAATATCGTACAACACACCCTTGTAGCCCAACCCTTCTTCAGACCTAAGTGTGTGCATCGATCGGTTTGGTTTGATTTTATATATTATCGATTCAATTTATCGATTTTTGATTTTTAAATACACTAAATCAATTACCAATCCAACAAGATATTTTTTTATCGATTTTTGGTTTTTCGGTTTTTGATTTAACCAATAAGAAAATGCTCATAAAATAATTATATGACTTCTCCAATAATTCGGTGTGATAAGACAATAATGTAATCTTATAAAATGCTCATAAAATAGAAACAATAATAACTAACATGAGAAAATATAGTAGTAGGTGACAAAAAAGTTCTCAATTAAAAAAAGAGATAAGTGTCAAAAACACACTTAAACTATCACTTTTTTTTAGTTTTATACCTTAACTATCACTTATTTATTTAAAAAACATACTTCAGTGGTGTGTGTAATATAATATCTCTTTTATTTGAAAAAACCTTATCACATGACATTGCACATGATTAAAATATTTCACCTTGACAAAATAAAATTTTAATATTACTTAAAAGTTAAAGATCAAAGTATTATGTTATATTTCGTATTTTTGCACATTGGACTACTCGTGAGCTAATGGACATAAATTCAAGGATTTTTAATTTCAAATTTTAAAATGGCACGACTTGTTTGTAATCAAAGTGGAAGCCATCCAATATATATATATATATATATATATATGTTCAAGTTACGTTTTCGGTTGATCTGACTTCGGGAGGCCATAACCCCTTCATTATTTGGGAATTTTGGAAAATTTCAAAATGAAAGTTGTAGATAATTGAAATATCTTTCCATAGGTCGTGGGTCTGTATGTGACATCGAGATAAGGAGATATGAATGTTTTAAGGAAGAAAGGTCGAGTTGAACAGTGGATTCGGCCCAACCCGATTTCAAGTCGGGTTATGCCCAATACCCACGTCATTTAAGAAAATTTTTTCAGCTTTCTCCTTCATTTTTTAGACGAAAACATCCAGAAATTTCCAGATAGAGAGAGAGAGAGAGGGGAATCTTAGAGAGAAACACCAATTTTGATCAAAATCTGAGCCCCAAATCTCGAAGCTTATGAAGAGAAAAGTGTTGTATGTCGCGTTGCCTTCAATTTGAGCTAAAAATCAGCCAATAAGGAAAGTGCTAATGTGGTTTCTGCATACTTAAGGTAATATTAAAGTCCATTTTTCATTGTTAACAAATTTATTTAGAGTTTTAACAGATTAGAACGGAGAAAATAGCGTTATAAACTCGTTTGTTGTTTTGTTGAGATTTATGGAGTAAGGGGCTATTTTAGGTGGATTAAATGGATGGAATTAGCTGAGTTATGATATATAATAATTGTTGATATTATTTTTGATATGTTGATGAGTTGTTGTTCTTGAATTTAGAAGAATAAAGTGTATGAAGATATTGTATACAAAGCGTATATCAGACTGTTTTGTGATAATATTTGTGGCTGTTTTACATGATTTTTGTGGTTGTTTTGTGATGATATTTTGAAGCTGTTTGATATGATATTTGTGGCTGCTTTGTGATAATATTTTGGGGATTTTTTTTGTGGTTGTTATGAACTGTTTTGTGGCCTGGAATATCGGGGGATTGGCGTTGTTGTTGTTGATTTACTATGGGTATACAGAAATAAAGAAGTGTATACAAGCATTGACATCTGAATGTATATTGGGCTGTTTTGGAAGTAACTTAAGGATGGATTTTATTCTAGTTTGTTATGAAATTGTTGGTATTGTTGTTGTTGATATTTTAATTAGTGTTTGGCTAAATTGGAATTTCGAGGATTATTAAGTTTGTAGGGGAAATGCTGCTTGAATTTTGTTAAGTTTCATTCGTACTTGGATTAGTTAGTAAGTGATGTGGATATCTAACTGTGGCCTATGTTATCTTAATTTTAGACCTATGAGCTCGAGAAGTAAACGTTGGACATTTAGATAGAGTTCAAGGTATGTAAAGCTAATCTTTCTTTCTTTTGGCATGATCCATATGAAATAAATGGATGACGAATGTATAAATTTCAAAGAAGCCCCTATTCTTAGAGACACTAAGATGACTAATGTTCTTGATTCCCAGAACTTATATCATTATGTCTTGATACGTGTGTGTGATTCCAGCCATCCTATTTTGGCATAATTTATATTTTGGTATAATTCATATTTTGGTATAATTCATAAGGACATTCGAAGGGTACTTGAGATGACAACGGTCTTGATTTTCAAATGATGGTTCAGTTTGATAAACTATTTCAAACAAATATTAGATTTCTTAGACATGATTTGTATCAAGGAACTTATAAACCAATCTGCAAGGCCATTGAGTTTTTTGATAAGTTTTCAGATGTTATGCAGGACAAAACCCAATTGCAAAGGTTCCTTGGAAGCCTTAACTATGTAGCAGACTTTATCACTAAGGTAAGACAAATCTGTAAGCCTCTTTATGACAGGCTAAAAAAGACCCCTACTTCATGGGGTAAGGATCAAACCACTTTCGTTATAAAAATCAAGAAAATGATTAAAACCCTTATGTGTATAGGTATTTCTAATTCTGATTGTTTTATGATGGTTGAGACTGACGCATCTGACATTGGTTATGGAGGAATTCTCAAAAAGAGAAAATCCCAGAATCAAAAGAACAACTAGTCTGCTATACTTCTAGAATCTGGAATTCCGCTCAAAAAAACTATAGCACTATTAAAAATGTGGTTCTTCGTATAACCAAGTTCCAAGATGATCTTATTAACAAAATTTTGTTGCTTCGTGTAGATTGTAAATCTACTAAAGATATCCTGCAAAAAGATGTTAAATATTTGGTGTCTAAACAGATATTTGTTAAATGGCAAACTTTATTATCTAGTTTTGATTTTCAAATTGAGTATGTCAAGGGATAAGACAATTCTCTCCCAGACTTCCTAACTAGAAATTTTTTGTAGGGCAAACCATAAGGCAAGGACCACCACCTCGAGGACCTTTCAAAGTGAAGGAAGCAGTAGCAAAGACTACTTCAGCTAAGCCATTTAATATCCGTCCAGTTAACGTTAACTGTTACTTCCCCCAATAGATATTCAGCCTTAGCACAATTACCACTGATAAACCCTATTGCTTACCCTCCGTTGCCTCCGAGCACCTTTTCGAATATGTTGATATTAAAAAAGCCCTTTGCTCAATCCCAAGAGCCCAACTCTTTTTCTCCATCAGGAAAACAAAGATTTTTCCAAACCCAGACCAAGGACAGTTACACCATGAAAGCTCTAGAAAGCTTTGCTGAAGCTGTAACACCCACAACGGCAACTCCATCACCCAATACCAAACCTAAAGAAAAGGAAAAAATTTATTTCGTTTCTTTGCAAGTTATCCCTATCTTAGCTCTGGATAAAGAGTATGATAATTATGAGATCAAACATCTTCTTAAGCCTGCTTACACTAACAAAAATTACGTGGATTCTAAAAATCCACTCAAAACTAGGAAGTATTATAAATTCATTCTGGTAGATATTGGCTCTGTGGAAATAGAGCATGAACTATCCGATAAAGCAGATCTAAATAGCATTGCCTATTCAAAATTTATTATTAAAAAGATCTTAACTCCTTTTGAGTGGCAAGTTAACCATTTACACACCCCATTAATTTTTCTAGGGAGCATAAATCCTAAACTTATAATTGGTATGATTATAAAAATGCATGGTTCAATTTTATATATTTACGTCCTTCAACTCATATTTGGTTCATAAAATACAGTCCAGAATTGTCTAAATCCATCATCCCCAGATGGTTTTATGAATGGTGGCATTGTTTTGGAGGAAACCATTTATCTATGCCTAAACTGTTTTCTGAAAAATTCGGTCAATTCCAAATTGATCAAGGAATTTCTACTTTGCCTGAGCACATAAAAATGTGCAAATATTTCATTCAGAAAAAAATTTCATTTATTATTAGTTGGACTTTTTGTCTAGCAGAATTTGACAGGATCAAATACTTGTCCAAATAAATCCTTATCAAAGGATGGTCACCAGCTCCAAAGGAGATTCAACAACCTTCTCAGAAAGGTTCACCATCTTTAGCAAAGAAATCACCTAAAAGTGATTTAAAGAAAAGACTTCAAAAGGCATTATCCAAAATATATGATAATCCAAATGAAGAAGAAATCCTTCAGCTTCTAGAAGAGGCTTCATCACAAAGTGATGACAATGGTGATATGTTAAATCCTAAAGCTTTAGCACAATCATATTTGCTTATATTTGATGATTAATCCTAGTTGAGAGTATTAAAACTCAGAATAACTAGTCTTTCAAACAGAGGCATAAAATATCGGAATTGTTTAGAAAGAAAAAAAAAGTCTCAAAGAGACAGAATTTCTTTTGATTAAAATCAAAATAGGACCCTCTCCACCAAAAGTACTTCATCCTATTCGAAAAAGGTGCCATCAACTTTACAAAAGAAGATAGATGACCAACAACTTTTTAAAAGCAAAAGACTTTAACAAAAGCATGGGACACCTCAAAGATAAGTGGACCCTCTCAGAAGATAAGAAAATCAGAGGCACCCAATTAGAGCAAAGCTTTTATATTCCTCTTATCTCTTTTTCAGTCTATAAAAGACTTGTAATATTTCATTCAAAGGAATAAGAAAAATTTTCATACAAATTTCTCTTAGTCTTTTTCCTACTTGTAAGAATCTTCATGTTTATGCTTCCGTCATTATTATAATCTAGCTCTGCTTTTTTCAAGTAAGATTTGTCTTTCTTCTACTTTCATTACTTATGCGTACTCGGAGTCCAACATACCGCATCAAATAGAGTCTTATTCATGATTGTGAAGTGCGCCACAACTATGAATAGGAGACTATGAGATATTTAGGAAAGTTCTCACTTCTTTCAAATTCATGTTGTGCCCTAGAGTGTCCTAATACTTCCTCTAACTAACACATCGTCTATGTCTTCTAGATCATGCCTCTAAGTAGAGTACCTCTACAAAGAATAAGGGTTAATGATGAGGACCAAGATCCTCCGATGCCCGAAGCTTCTTATCTTGAGGAGGGAGTTGTCACGACCTAACCCCGTAGGCCGCGACTGGGGTCCGATCTAGACCCCCCGTATACATATCTATCAGCTGTGGTCACATTGAACTGTAAATAAACAGTATCCTGTAACAAAGCCCCATTGGGCGATAACATTTTCATAAACCTGTAGCCCTTTTTGTTTGTATCATAACACGATAGGCACGCAAGCCGACAAGGCTGCCATAACATAATAACATATACCATATATCATGTAGACCCAACTGAATCAAACTGACATACACAACCCACATATACATGTCTGCAGACCTCTAAACATATAAATGACAACATATGGCGGGACAGGGCCCCCGCCGTACCCCTAAATGGATGAAATAATTTTTATACATCCGTGGACAGTATAAAAAACTAGGCCCCGATACAATGGAGCCTCTTCCAGCTGAGCTGCATGGAATCCTAAGCTGACGGACTCCCAAAACCTGCATCTGTACCTGCAGGCATGAACGCAGCCCCCCGAGAAAGGGGTCAGTACGATATATGTACTGAGTATGTAAAACATAATATAATACAACTGGAAGCATATCTGAGATAGAGAAACAGGGGATAAGATATCAATTCAGAAACCTATACCTGTACTTTGTGAATTACAAAAACATGCATGTTCGAGTCATATCATATAGCCGGCCCTTTCGGGGGTCCGGTGAATCATCTCTGTAAAATCATCTCTATAAAACCATCATGGCCCCAGTGCCATCACCACCTTATTACAACACATCATCATATATTTATACACGTATCCTGGCCCTTTATTGAGGGACTCAGGGAATAATGCAGTGAACTGTGCACGAGAACATATCCTGGCCCGGGACTCAGAGAAAGAAGTGTTACAATATACACGAGTAGAGTAGTGAGTAACTATATGCAATTTAAATCATCATTAGAGACTTGACCGTATAAGAAGATTAAAATTTTGTCGGAGGACTCGAGTAGTAGTGTAGTCATCTCGAGTGACTTCTAAATGCCATTATGGGCAATATCAATTATAATCTCGGGGCTCCTAAACATGTACTAAAGTAAAGCCAAATCGCTCATGAAACCAAAAACATTTGTTAACAAATAGTCTGTAAGACTTGGAGCCTGTACATTTGTTACCTTTTTAACATATAAAAGTTTCCAGGGAAATAGTTCGATTATTATAAAAGTCCGATATTCAGACGTAAATAAGAGATGCTAAGAATGGACTTACCCCGGAACTCATATCATGTTTAACCTACAACTAAGACATGCCAGAAGAAGAAAGAGAATAAACTATATATAGTCTGTACTTTCCTTTATGGGATCTGCATACACATATTTCGTACCCGGCCCATCATGGGACTCAGTGAATCATTATGGCATCATAATCTCATTTTTGTATCAAATACGTGTCAAGGAAAATGAGAGATAGCTTTTCACACACTACTGTTTAACACGTAGAAGCCTTACTAGGCAATACTCAATCCTTACAGAAATTCCAAAACTAAGCAGTGGATAGGGGTTATGAGGCGTACTTGGAGTTTTGGGAATGGAATTATCCTCACATTCCACACATAATTCACTTAAGGCTAAAACTTGCCAAAAGGAAAGAAAGATAGCTGTACGAGCTTATACCAAAACATGCCAAGAGAAAGCTTTACATACCTTGTCTGAATTATTCTTTATCCTGCTTGCCTCGCCGTCCTTTGAACCTATTCAACATGAAAGTAGTATGAATATCAACGCCTTTTACTTTCCATCACCCTAGGTTACATCTTAGTATTAATGGAATCTATTTCGTTAGTCGTTTCCCCGACTAGTTCTGTTATTTGCTAAAGCGTCGACGAAAATTGGGCAGCACCTCCCCTGTAATGTGCCCTATCCAAATTCCCAATTAGGTCCCTAATACCTACAGACAACCAACAACAACAACCTGCAGCAATTCATACCAACAATATACAACATAAATTCCAAACGACTTATTCAAAAATACGATATCAAAATAGGGCGTCTAGCCTTTATTTTGTGACGCCTTTAGTTACAGCAGCACCCTAACCCACATTAGGACATATTCAGGCCCTGCAACAACAACCCACACCCCTGCAGAAGCAACCCTCAAGAACGACACTTTATTTCGATGACAATTCACTTCTAACGACTCCAATTTAGTTTATTCCGAACGTCAAGTGTTCCAATGATATTTACACACTTCCAGCCACCTATAGGGCGTGTAAAATGCTCCATAACAACACCATAAAGCTCAAAGTTAAAGATAAAGGCCTTACCTTACGTTAAACTTGTCAAACTCGCCAAAACTATCCAAAATGTGAAATCTGGACAGCTTACTGTTTTACCTTGTCGCTTCGTTTCGAAGGGGTAATAGAGGGAAACAGGATTTACGTCCTTCATGAAAGTTATATACATGTGTCTTAGGGTCGCAAAGAATTTTGAATAATCCCTATATCAATTTTGTACAAAAATATATGACCAAAATACTCACAGCTGTCCGTGTAGGATTTCCAAAACCAAATCTGGGCAGTACCTCCTCTACACTTCATCACCCGTTTTCGAGCTGCTACAAGTAAAACTGGATTTTGTAGTCTAAATGAAAGTTATAGACCCATTAAATACCTTTATAAAACATATTTAATCACCCTAAACGAAGATACAAACAAGAAGTTATACCAATATTACTAACCACTATCCCTTCTAAAAACGGGTTTGTTAACTAGCGTTTTCTCTTATTTTCTCTTCCAAATTCCAATTGCAAAGCTGGAGTTTTAGTTCCATGAAGGTCTTAAAATACATATATACATATCGACGTACTTAAGGTACACCGTATATAATTAATTCACGGAAGAAAATTGGAAAACTAACCTTTAAACTTCAAAAACCATGGCTGCCTCTCTATTTCTCTCCCTCACGTTTTGTTTCTCTGTGTTGGCTGATGTTTTGATGGTTAACTGAAGTATATGATACATATCAACATATATATGTGGCTTTAGGGTGTGACACGTGTCAACCCCAAGAGGTGACACGTGTCCAGCCCCTATTGGGCCACCGCACCTACCTGTTCAAGGAGGGGCTGCCACGTGGCAGTGGGGCCCACCTCCCCCAAGCAGGTGGGTCACCTGCCTGCTTAGGTGCTGCCACGTGTCACCCTCCCATTGGCTGCCCTGCGAATTTTTTTTCTTCCTCATGGGTTTGTAATCTCATTCGTAATCTCGTCTCACTTTAAGAGCCTATGAAACCCTTGCTACATAAGCTTGGTATGTAATCAAGTAACTCACGTATGTAAGATTTCTAAATTAGTAGCTTACGAAGATAAGTCGAGTCCTACGACTCGTTACTTGGCCTCCTATTCCTTCCGAATTCTTATGATTCCCCTTCCAACCTTCTCTACCACGAGGTATCACATCCTCCCTTCGTTGGAGTCATTTGATAGTGTCGTAGCATATTCGGTTCATATGGTAATGTCCAAGGAACTTATGAAATATTCTGAGTTTAAAAGGGTGAGGTGTAATAGGAGTAACCCATACAGAATTCTAGAATATCATCACATTGTTGGCTCAAGCCGTAGCCAACCAAAATAATCAAGGAATTGTTCCTCCTCCTCAAGTTCCTAAACCAGCTTCTAGGATTCAGTACTTCCATAGAATGAATCTGCCTGAGTTTGATGGTTCTAAAGTAAATGAGGAACCTATGGAGTTTATTGAGAAGATCTATAGGATTATGGATATCATGGGTGTGCCTCTGAATGAAAAGACCAAGCTAGTGGCCTATCAACTTAAAGGCATGGCAAGGGTTTGGTATGAGCAATGGGTCATTGAGAGAGGTGAAGACATGGGGCCAATAAAATGGGAAGAGTTCAAGAGTGTCTTTCTAGACCACTTCTTTCCTTTGGAGCTAAGGGAGACAAAGATCCAGAAGTTTATCCACCTTCACCAAAGGGCATGAGTTTGAGGGAATATTCCCTCAAGTTCACAAAATTGGCCAAGTATGCTCCTTTCATGGTCTCCGACCCAAGGGTAAGGATGAGCAAGTTCATTTCTGACATTTCTAGTTTGGTATCCAAAGAGTGAAAGATGGTCATGTTGGTCAAAGAGATGGACATCTCCCAAGTCATGATATAAACAAAACAAATTGAGGATGAAGGTTGAGGAAGAGGCCAAGGGGGTTCAAGAAGACTAGAGTTAATGGTGGAGCATTCAATCCTCAAAGGTTCGGTTATGGTAGTAGTGGCAAAGGCCATGATGGTCAACGATTCATAGGGAAAGGTTTCACCAATACACCTCCTCCAAGGTTCAACAAGGACAAGGGTGCTAATCCGGCCATTCTAAGAGAGAAAGTTGGTGCTCAAGCTTTTACCACTTGCAAGAAGTGTGGGAAGACTCACAAAAGGGAATGCGTAGCCGGATCTAATGTATGTTTCAAATGTGGTAAACTGGGTCATCATGATAGAGATTGTAGATATGGTGGTGGTGTTAGGATTCAAGGCCAAATTGCTCATAGTCAACAAGCTCAAGGAGGTCTCTAATGCACCCACCTCTTTTAAGCTTTGTATGGGAGGCAAGAGGTTGAAGAAGCACCCAATGTTGTTACCGATATGCTAAAGGGTCTTTACTTTTGATGTGTATGTCTTATTAGATCCGGGTGAAAATTTGTTGTTTGTTACTCCATTCCTTGCTAATAGGTTTAATGTGTTACCTGAGATATTATATCATGACCCAGCCTAGAGCCTATCCATAACACGGTGATCGAAACCTCGAAGGGCTCCAATTAAGCCTCTTGTTCATATCATAAGAATACATAAGGTAAAGTAATTACAAAAACATCATAGAAAAGAGTCTACCATAAAACATAAGGGAAATATGATCCGACTATATAAGACTCTACATAATTGTCCAATAATGCCTCTAATCATGAACATGGTCTGGGGCTAAGACATGTCCCTAGCTCACCCTCAAAATAAAACATAACGAGAGTCTTTGAAAATAAGAATAACAACTCATAACTTGTCCCCGATATCTGAGGACTCACCAAGACTTCGCCGATAGAAAGTTCCCTAGCCACGCGGGGGAAAGTGATCCTCAACCTCAACCCCTACATTCTGCGTATTTAGGATCCAATTTGTAATGAATCTAGTCCTTAAATTTTTCAACATACATTATTAGAATATAGGGAAAATACCAAACTACTCCTCATTAAAATTCCAATCAGGCAACCCTGCGACCTGATTTTATGGGTCATTGACATGGTGATAAGTCGTCATTACGACTCATCCTGCAGGTCTTGAGAAAGACGTAAAAATTGAGTCTCTAAACCTTTTTTACGAGTCCTCTGTATGGCTCGACTTTGGGTTTATGGGTCGTTGAAGTCGTTCGTCTTGCAGGTCTAAAAATTGTGCAAGTTGAGGAGTCTATGAAGTTTTCATATGACTCATTTCTATGAGTCGTGGGCTTCTCAACGACTCTATTTGTTGAGTCATAGACAAAGTGCTGAGGGTGACATCTGTGGGTCATATTACCTCGCCACGATGGCTTATTTCTATGAATCGTCATTTCCTCTACGGGTCGTCAACCCAACTCCTGCCTTAGTCAAATTTCCAAAGTCTTACTTTACCTCTATAAGTCAAGTTTATGACCCGTAATAACCTATACGATTTGTAGACTAACTCGTGGGCTTGAGTACATTTCAATCCTTTTTGAAAGATTTTTTTTCATTCAACTTTTGATCTTACAGGGTCTTACAATATCTCCTCTTTGGGAGCATTCATCCTCGAATGAGATTCTACTAGCATAGAAAAGACATGGAAAGAGGACTATGTCACGACCCAACCCCATAAGCCATGATGGGTGCCCGAACTGGGAACTCGCATATATCCCTGCTATCTGTAAGCAAATCTTTCCCCTGTTGAAGTTATAGCACAACAACAGGCAGGATAACATATAAGTCGGCGAGGCTTATCATAGACACCACTGTATATACATGAATATACAACCCATATACATGTCCACAGACTTCTAAGAGTAAGAACAGTAATATAAGGTGGGACAGGGCCCTCGCCGTACCCGTGAACAAATAAATATATACATCAAAGATTAATACCAAAACTAGGCTCCGGCATAATAGAGCGCTTTTGAACTGTTGAGTAGAGCTCCTATGCTGACAAATCCCCAAAGTATGTATCTGTACCTGCGGGCATGAACGCATCCCCCTGAAGAAATGGGGGTCAGTACGACATATGTACTGAGTATGTAAAGCATAAACATTATAAAGAGATTACAGTTGACGTAGGGATGCAAGGGAAAGTATAATATTTAACCATTTACCGTACTCTCATCGTATAAAAGAAAGTCATACATATTACCATCACGTTCTGTGCCTGGCCTGTTAGGGGACTTGGTGTACCATCTACATTATTCTGTCATCATAAGTACTTACATATTATTAGCACTGTGGAACGTACAGCCCGAACCATGTATATAGTAAGTACATGCCGAGGAACATACGAACCGATCCGCACATCGTATAATAATGCCGAGGAACGTTCAATCCGATCCACATATCATATAGTAATGCCGAGGAACGTTCGGCCCGATCCACGTATCATATAGTAATGCCTAGGAACGTTTGGCCCAATCCACATATCATATAGTAATACCGAGGAATGTTTGGCCCAATCCACGTATCATATAGTAATGCCGAGGAACATTTGGTATGATACACATATCACATACCGTACTCGGTCCTTTATGGGACTCGGTATCATCATATCATCATATACCGTACCCGGCCCTTTATGGAACTTGGTGTTATAATCATCATATACCGTACCTGGCCCTTTATGGGACTCGGTGTCATAATCATTATATACCGTACCCGGCCCTTTATGGGACTCGGTGTCATATGTATTAAAGTATACACGAATCAAGTAGTGAGTAACCATATACACTCTAAATCATTATCTGAGACTCGACAATGTAAGAAGATTAAGCTATCGTCCGAGGAACAAAATAGTAGTGTAGCCATCTCGAGTGACTTCTAAATGACATTGAGGCCTATATCACTTAGGATATCGGGGACCCTATACATGTACCAAAGTAATACTAACAGTTCATAGAATTAGGGATACCCATCGTCACATAGTCCTTAGGACTAGAAGCTTATGCATCCAGTACTTTTCAACCTATGGAGTTTGAGGAAAGTAGTTCAACTTACTACAAGAGTTTGACATTCAGAAGTGAATAAGAGATACAGATTACATTTAGGACTTAAAAGTGGAGTTACCCTAGAGCTCGTATCACATTTTACTTACAATTAGGACATGCCAAAGAAAGAGAAAGAATAAGCTTTACCTAGTCTCTACTTTTCCTCAAGGAGTCATCATTTACATATATCGTACCCGGCCCGTCATGGGCTCGGTATCATAACTTTATTATTGCATTACCTTACCATCATAGCACCACACTTATGTCAAAGACATATCAAGAGGAAATAAGGGTAGCTCTGCATACTTATGCCAAAACATGCCAAGAGAAAGAAGATAACTTCACATACTTACTACTCTCCATCATATAGAAGCCTTGAGAGGCAATAACTCAACTAGTATAGGAATTCTACCATTGAGAAGTGAATAATACTTATGAGTCATACTTGGGGTTCTATGAATGGAATTATCCCCACATTTCGTATATCTATCACTTAAGGCTAAGACATGCCAAAAAAAAAGAAAGAGTAAGCTTCACATACCTCTTACGGATTATTCTTACACGTTCGCCTCGTCGTCTCTTGAACCTATTTAACATGAAAGTAATACTAAGGTTAATGAATTTTCACTTTCCAATTTCCAACTCTACACCCATGTACTCATAGGAGTTATTTCCTTATCCATTACCCTTGACTAGTTTGTTACTAGTTCCGAATCTACCTAAAATCGGACAGCATCTCCCCTATAACTTCAACATCCCTGAGATTTCAAATTGGCCAAAATATCAACAACCATACCAGCAACAAAAAGCAGCAGCATATGTACAAGTAAATCACTTCAACCTTACACAATACAAGCTCCAAACAAGTAGCTCCAAACTACGATACGAAAATAGAGTTTTTTAATCTTTATTTTGCAAAATCTTTAACCATACCAAACGGAGAGTCATGTGACTGCAACCAAAAGCACCCACACTCTTTTTAAAACACTTTAAATCCCTGCAACATTCAACCCAACCATCTTTACCCGCAGCACCAGAACGACAACCCACTACTCGACTTCGATTTAGCTATAACCACTTCAATTTAGTTTGTTTCTAACATCAAGCATCCTTATGCAATTTTTCCACTTCCAACCTTATTTAATACATGTAATATACATAATAGAAATATCATAAACTCCAATTTGAAAGGGAAGCCCTTACCTTGCCCGAAACTCATCAAACTCGTCGAAACTTGCCTCAGAAGTTCCTTTAGCGCGCCTAAAATTTCGTGGTGTTTGTTAACGTTTTGGGATGATCCAAACCGTAAATTTTCATTACTAACACCTTCATAACATTGTGGTATACCCTGGATAATTAATTCATGGAGAGAAATCAAAGAACTCACCTTTTTTTCCCCAAAATTGTAGCGCTCTCTCTCTAGCTTCAAGTTTTCTCTTCTCTTCTTTTCTTGAATCTTTTTTTGATAAAGATGAAGCTTAAAGGATAAGGATGAATTAAAGTCATCAAACATATATATATATATAGGCCACCTTAGGGGGTGATATATGTCAAGCCCTAAGTGGTGACACATGTCAAGCCCTAAGTGGTGACACATGTCAAGCCCTCATTGGGCCAACACATCCCTTCCTCCAATCACAGGCTGCCACATAGAATGTGGGGGGGCCACCCCCTTTTCTCCAGCTGCTGCCATGTGTCACTCCCAGCTGCTGCCACATAGAACTCTCCCATACTGCCACGTGGCACTTTTTTTCCCCTCGTGGGTTCATAATCTTGTCTTTTTTATGAACCTATGTAATCCTTGCTACGTAAGCTTGGTATGTACTCCAATAGCTTAAGTATGTAAGATTTCCAAGTTGGAAGCTTACGTAAATAAGTCGAGTTCTACGACTCATTATTTGGTCTTCAACTTCTTCTGGATTCTCCTAACTCTATTTCCAATCTTCTCTACTATGGGGTATCGCATTCTCCTTTCCTTAGAGTTGTTTGATAACGTTATAGATTATTCGGCTCACATGGTAACTCTTAAGAAGCGTAATAGTTCTTAAGAAGTCTTAAGAAGATTTAAGAAGCTTTAAGAAACTTTAGGAAACCTTAAGAAACTTAAGAGGCTTACGATCCTTCCAAGAAACTTAAGAGCCTTTCAAGAGACTTAAGAACGTATTCCAAGGTACAAAAGTACGGGGTGTAACAGACTAGCAACCCAACATGAACATAGGAACATTCTAAAAATTCATAGAACATGTAAACTCATACTTAGCATAAAACATGGTTTTAAAAATCACTTTCACAACATGCATGCATATGAATGACATAGGAGATACATAATACGTAGGAGTTTAATCAATTTTGATCATGAATCGAATTAGTACCTTTAGGCTTGAATGGAAGGAAAGAGATATAAATAATGCTTCATCATGTCCGCTTGCACTTTCAAGGTAGCACTTTCTATTTGTTGATTTCTCCACAACACTTTGATGGAGGAAACATCTTTATTCCTTAGCCTCTTCACTTGCCAGTGTAAGATTTCCACTGGAACCTCTTCATAAGTCAAATTTTCTTCAACGATCACAATTTCTAAAGGCACAATGGAGTTTGGATCACCCACAAATTTTCTTAATATTGATATGTGAAATACCGGATGAATCATAGCCAACTCAAATGGAAAATCTAACTCATATGCCACTTTACCAACACGTTTCAATATTCTATAGGGTCATACATATCTAGGACTCAACTTTCCTTTCTTCCCAAATCACGTTACATTTTTCATAGGTGAAACCTTCAAATACACCCAATAATCCACATTAAATTCAAGCTTTCTCCTCCTAGTGTCTGAATAGGACTTTTGACTACTCTGAGCCATCTTCAATATTTCTCTTATCAACCTTACTTTTTCCATTGCATCAACTACCAAATATGGGCCAATCAATGCCACTTCACCTACTTTAAACTATCCCATCGGAGATCTACATCTTCTGCCATACAAGGCTTCAAAAGGGGCCATGTGAATGCTAGAGTGATAACTATGGTTGTAGGCAAGCTCAATCAATGGCAAATTCTCATCCCAACTTCCTTTAAGATCAGTCACACATTCTCTTAACATATCCTCCAAAGTTTGAATCCTTCTTTTGGCTTGTCCATCGGTTTGAGGATGGAAAGTGGTACTTAGCTTTACTTTAGTACCAAGACCCTTTTGGAATGACTTCCAAAAATATGAAGTGAATTGAGTACCTCTATCCAATATAATCAAGAAAGGAACACCATGAAGTTTTACAAGTTCACGAATGTACAACTTAGCATAGTTTTCGGCATCATAAAAAGTCTTAACCGGTAGAAAATAAGCTGACTTAGTCATCCAATATATAATAATCCAAATGGAATCATGTTATCTTCTAGTACGAGGCAAACCCGTTACAAAGTCTATATTCACATCTTCCCACTTCCAAGTAGGAATCTCTATATCTTGAGCTAAACCTCTTATTTTTTGATTCTCAACTTTAACTTGTTGACAATTAGGATACTTAGCCACAAACTCTGCTATGTCTATTTTTATGTCATTCCACCAATACACTTTCCTCAAATCATGATACATCTTAGTGGATCCCAGATGAATCGAATACCGTGATCTATGGGCCTCATTCAATATCAATTCTCTTAATCCATCAACATTAGGAACACACAAACGACCTTGGTAACCTAGTACCCCATTTCCCCCTTGGGAGAATATTTTAATGGGTTTTTCAGCAACTGACTTCTTTAATTTGACCAACACTAGATCATTGTCTTGTTTTACCTTGACATCCGCCACAAAAGACGATTCTAAGCCATTATGTACAAGAACAACTCCATAATTGGAGTCGAACAAACGCACACATAACTATGCCAATCTATGAACATCTTTGACTAACTCCTTCTTACCTTCCTCAGCATATGATACACTACCCATGGAAAATCAACTAAGAGCATCAGCTAGAACATTTGCTTTACTCGGATGGTACAATACACTCATGTCATAGTCTTTTAGGAGTTCAAGCCACCTCCTTTTTCTAAGTTCAAGTCCCTTTGGCTAAATACATATTGCAAACTTTTATGGTCTGTAAACACATCAACATGCACTCCATAAAGATAGCGACGCCATATTTTCAAAGCAAACACAACCGCCGCATGTTCAAGATCTGGGGTTAGATAGTTCCTTTTATGTACCTTAAGCTGCCTCGAAGCATACACCTTACCGTGTTGCATTAAGACACAACCCAAACCAATATGTGAGGCATCAAAATAAAAAACAAACCCATCCGAACCTTCGGTTAATGTTAACATAGGAGCCTATGTAAGATGATCCTTTAATATTTGGAAACTCCTTTCACACTCATTCAACCACTGAAATTTCACCTTCTTTTAGGTCAACTTAGTCAAAGGAAAAGCAATAGATGAAACCCCTTCAACAAACCTTCTATAGTATCCATCTAAGCCCAAGAAACTCCTAATATCCGAAGGGGATAATGGTCTAGGCCAATTCTTAACCACCTCCATTTTCTTTGGATCTACTTTAATCCCATCAGCAGACACCACATGGCCAAGAAATACAACTTCCTTTAGCCAAAATTCGCACTTATTAAACTTGGAAAATAGTTGCTTGTATTTCAATGTTTGTAACACAATTCTCAAGTGACCCATATGATCTTCCTCATTCCAAGAATAAATCAAGATGTTATTAATAAACACCACTACAAACATTTTCAAGTATGGCTTAAAAATACGATTCATCAAATCCATGAAGATAGAGGGAGCATTAGTCAAACCAAATGACATTACTATAATTTTGAAATGACCATACCTTATTCTAAATGTTGTTTTGGGAATATCACACTCACTTACTCTTAATTGATGATACCCGGAATAGAGATCAATCTTAGAGAAGTTACTCGCTTCTTGTGATTGATCAAACAAGTCAGCTATCCTTGGAATTTGATATTTGTTCTTTATGGTGACCTTGTTCAATTATTGATAGTGTATGCACATTCAGAGTGACCCATCTTTCTTCCTAACAAACAATACGGGAGAACCCCATGGTGAAATACTTGGCCTTTAAAAACCCTTAACCAACAAATCCTTTAATTGCTCTTTCAACTCCTTAAGTTCCACCGGAGTCATACGGTAATGAGGAGTAGAAATAGGTTGGGTATTGGGAAGGAGATCTATGCCAATGTCAGTTTCCCTTTTGGGAGGGACACCGGGCAAATCATCGAAAAATACATTAAAAAACTTATTCATTATAAGGACCAATTCAAGGGTGGGTCTTTCAGAATCAACATCCCTATCTCGCACAATATGATGAATGCACCCTTTGAAAATAATTTTTCGGGCTTCATGAGATGAATCGAACCTTAACCACCGAATCTTTACCCTTCTATTTAAGAATAGGCTCATTAAGAAAGTGAAAGTTAACCATATAAGTCCTACAACATATAAATGCATAAGCGACATGTAACCAATCCATACCAAGAATGATGTCAAAATCGGTCATGTCAAGTTCAACAAGATTACATAGAATAACTTTATGCAAGACCGACATGGAATAATTTCTATAAGCTTTCTTGGCTATTATCGAATCACCAATGGGAGTACAAACCAAAAAAGTTTCTAACAACACCTCGGGGCACACATTAAATCTCATAGCAAGGTAAGGAATAACAAAAGACAAGTTTGCACCTGGATCTAGCAATGCATAAACATCAAAGTTAAAGACCTATATCCATATCAAGAGTCTCATCCACATCTTGCCTAGCATGAAGAGCATAGAATTGATTATTATGTTAGCCACTCTTAGGTTGAGCGTGGGTGCTTTGTTGGACTTGGCCTCCGATGACGACCTTTTTCACCTTTTTTAGCAATACAGGGGCACTCGGATTACCTGTGGACCATATTTTCACATCTATAGAAAACACTCATTCTCATCAAGCATTTCCCTCTACGATTCTTTGCATACTTTGCACACTTAGGAAAATAAGGGTTACTAGCATTCACACCTCCTCCGCCTTGAGCTTTTAGGTATGGCACCCTATTTTTAGCGAACTTCTTCCCTAAGCCTTGGCCTTGTTGAGAGAGGGCACTACTACCACCACTGGTCCTAGCATTGGAGAACCCAACTTTATATCGGGCCCCCTTAGAATCCCTCATCCTCATCTCCTCGAGCTTTTCTCATTCAATCCGTTTGGTGAAAGTCATAAGCCGAGATATGTCCATTTCTTTTAGAAGCATGGTGGTATGACATTCCTTAGCAAACAAGTCAAATACCCCTGATATATATTGACTCATTCAGATACGTAGATCGGCAACCAATGCAGGAGCATACTTGGATAGCTTAGTAAATTTGAGGGCGTAGTCCCTCATTCCCATATTACATTGCCGAAGATTAATGAACTCCAACACTTTAGCTTCACTTAGCTCAAGAGGGAAAAACCAATCAAGAAAAGTGAGTTTAAAGACTTCCCAATCAATAGGACCTTTATCTACCCTTTCTATCTTCCATTGGTGTACCATGCTTGTGCAACACTCTTAAGTTGATAGGCCTCTAACTCCGCTTTCTCTTCGGATGACACCCCCATAGTGTTCAATAACTTGTAGACCTCATATATGAATTCTTGAGGATCCTCATCACCTTTTGAGCTATGAAACTTTGGAGGGTTCACTCGCATAAAGTCCCCCACTCTTGAGTCCAGAGTAGGAACATAAGGAGGAGCTACAACCCCTTGGTTGGCTACCACTTGGGCTAGCATAGTATTGGTAGTCTGGAACTCTATATTAGTTACTTGATCGGGTAGGGGACCATTGTCTTTGTCATGACCCAACCTCGTAGGCCGTGACTGAGGTCTGACCTGGACCCTCATATACTTAATTATCAGATGTAACAATTAATATACGAACTATACATAAGAATCCTAGTGGGTCATAGCATTTTTATATACTTGTAGCCTCTTTCATTTGTATCTTGTCATGAAAGGGCGTGCAAGCCAACAAGGCTTCCATAGTATCTTGATATTTACAATACATCATGTAGACATAACTGAACAGAACTTACATGTATAACCCACCTACATGTCTACAAACCTCTAAGAATATTAACAGTAATATATGGCGGGATAGGGCTCCCGCCGTACCCTTGAATAAACAAATATATACATTAGAAGGTCAGCACCAGAAGCTAGGCTCCAGAACAGTGGAGTACTTTCGACATAGCTGAGTGGAAATCCTAAGCTGGCGGATCCCTGAAATGAACATCTGTACCTATGGTTATGAAACGCAACCCTCCGAGGAAAAAAGGATCAGTACTATATATGTACTGAGTATATAAAGCATAAAACATCATAACTGAGACAACAACTGAAATAGGGATGCAGGGGGCAAGTATAACATTTAGCCATCTACCGTACCTGCATCTTATAAAATAAAGGAATACATGTTATCATCACGTACTATATCCGACCCATTCGGGGACTTATGTAATAACTACATTATTTTTCCATCATAAGAATATTTATACCATTAACCTTGTGGAACGTATAGCCCGATCCATATATATACAAAGTACATGCCGAGGGACGATGGCCTGATCCATATATCTTATAATAATGCCGAGGAATAATGGCCAGATCCGTATATGGTGTAATAATGCCGAGGAATGATGGCCTGATCTGTATATCATATGATAATGCCTAGGAATGATGACCCGATCTATATATCATGTAACAATGCCAAGGTACGATGGCCTGATCCGTAAATAGCACAACATGCCATGGAACGTATGGCCCAATCCTTACATAGCAAATTATGCCAAGGTACGTTTAGCCTGATCCATATATATTATAATACATATACGTGCAAGTAAAACTCCATAACATATCAAAAATCCCTTAGATATCACCACAAAACATGTTCAAGCGCCCCTAGATATAGGAGATTACACAATCCATCACTATTGAGCCTATAAAAGGCTCGAGGGTCATAGTTCAACTACTTTAAGACCCTTATCATTCAAAAGTGAGTACAAATCATGAGTTACATCCAGAATCTATAAATGGGGCTATATCTAAATCCATGTTCTATAGTACCTATAGTCTAGTCTTTCTAGAAGTAGGAAAAGACAAGCTTTATATGTTACACCCTGCACTTTTGAACCTTAAAACGTGTTCCTAGTCTTCTTGAAAGTTTCCATGAGATTCCCATTGTCTAGACACTATCAAATGACTCTAAGGAGGGGAGGATGTGATATCCTATAGTAGGGAAGGTTGGAAATAGAGTCGTGGGAATCCGAAATGAGTTGAAGGCCAAGAAATGAGTTGTAGGACTCAATTTACCTACGTAAGCTACTAATTTATAAGTCTTATATACTCGAGCTACTTAAGGACATACCAAGCCTACGTAGCAAGGATTACACAGGTTCTTAAAATAAGACGAGATTACAAACTCATGAAAAAGAGAAAAAGATGACATGTGGTAGCCTAGGAAGGCAACACATGGCAGCACCTCAAGAAAGCAGGTGACCCACCTGCTTGGGGTCAAGTAGGTGACCCACCTGTAGGTGGACCCCACTGCCATGTGGCAGCACTCTATTAGCAGCATGCATACGTGTCCTAATAAGAGCTAGACACGTGTCACCCTATGGGGCTGACACGTGTCACCTCCAAAGACACCCTATATATGTCTGTTAAGTGACTAAGGAATTCATTCCTTTTCTTAAAACTTAGCCAAAAGCTGAAAAAGTTTGAGAGCAAAGGAACATAGCTACAGATGGCTCCTTTTCAAGGTAAGTTCCGATTTTCCTCTGTGAATTAATTATCTACGGTGTTCATCAACCACATGGAGATATATATATGTATCTTATGATGTCTACGGAATTAATTCTTCATCTTGGAACTTGAGAGAAAGTTGAAAGAACAAAGAGAGAAAATGTTAAGAACTAGTTAACAAATCCATTTTTGGAAGGGACTATTGTTAGTAATATTGGTATAACTTCTTGTGTACATCTTTATTTCGAGTGATTCAATATGTTTTGGAAATATATTTCATATGTCTATAATGTTCATTTAGCCTTTAAAATCCAGTTTTGCTTTTATTTGCTCGAAAAAGGGTGATAAAGTATAGAGGAGGTACTGCCCATATTTTGGTTTTGGAAATCTTACACGGACTGCGGTTGGTATTTTGGGAATATCTTTTTGTACAGAATAGATGTAGGGGTGATTCAAAATTGTATGCGACCCTAAGACACATGTATATAACTTTCATGGACATAAATCCTTTTTCCCTCAATTACCCCTTCAAAATGAAGCGACAATGCAAGACAATAAGCTATCCAGAATTCACGTTTTGATAGTTTTGAGTGAGTTATTTGGGGTTTGTATTGTGTAATGTTGGTGTGAATTGCTTGTATATATGTTGTAGGTTGTTGTTGTTGGTTGGCTGTAGTTACTAGGGGTGTGATTAGAAATTTGGATAGGGCATGTTATAGGGGAGGTGCTGCCCAATTTTCGTTAACGCCTTAACTAATTAAAGGACTAGTCGAGGAAACGGATAAGGAAGTAGATTCCATGGATATTAAGGTGAAACTGAAGGTGCTGGAAAGTCCAGAGTGGTTGATATTCGTATTACTTCCATATTGAATAGGTTCAAAGAACGACGAGGCGAACATGACAAAGAGTAACTCGTACGAGGTATGTAAAGCTTTCTCTTGGCATGTTTTGGTATAAGTACGTACAACTATCTTTCTTTCCTTTTGACAATTCTTAGCCTTAAGTGAATTGTATGTGGAATGTGGGGATAATTCCATTCCCAGAACTCCAAGTACGCCTCATAATCCCTAACTACAGTTAGGGTTGACACCCCTACAAGAATTGAGCATTGCCTGTTAAGGCTTCTACGTGCTAAAGAGTAGTGTATGGGAAACTATCTTTCCTTTCTCTTGATATGTACTTGGTATGAAAATGAGATTATGATGCCATATTTGCTCACCGAGCCCCAGGATGGGCCGGGTACGAGATATGTATATAATGACCACCTGAAGGAAAGTACAGACTATGTAGATTTACTCTCTTTCTTTTCTGGCATGTTTTAGTGGTAAGTTAAATATGATGTGAGCTCCGGAGTAACTCCATTCTTAACATCTCCTATTTACTTTTGAATATCGAACTCTAATAGTAGTTGAACGATTTCCCTAGAAACTTCTATATGTTAAAGAGGTACTAAATATACAGGCTCCAAGTCTTAAAGACTATACAAGACTAAGTGTTTTTGATTCCATAAATGATTTGGCCCTATGTTTATACATATCTAGGGTCCCCGAGATTACTTTTAAGGCAGCCCATAATGGCATTTAGAGGACACTCAATATAACTACACCGTTATTCGGGTCCTCAAACAAAAGCTTAACTTTCTTATTCTATTGAGTCTCCAATAATGATTTAAACTGCATATAGTTGCTCACTACTCTACTTGTGTATACTGTAGCACTTTTTTCACTAAGTCCCGGGCTGGGAATAGTAATCGTGCATAATTCACTATATTATCTACTGAGCCCCTCACTAGAGGGTCGGGATACGTATGTATATATATATGATAATGTGTTGTAATAAGATGGTGATGGCACTGGGTTATGATGATCTTATAGGTGTATCCACCGGACCCCTGATAGGGCCGGCTATATGATATAATTTGAACATGCATGTTTTTATGATTCACATAGTACAGGTACAAAGGCTTCTTTTATGATGTACTGGATTCCCTGCTTCTCTGTTTCAAATATGTTTCCATTTATGCTATGTTATGTTTTACATTCTCAGTACATATATTATACTGACCCTCTTTTCTCGGGGGGCTGCGTTTCATGCCCGCAGGTACAGATACAGGTTTTGGAGTCCTATCCCACCACATATTGTCGTTAATATTTTTAGAGGTCTGCAGACGTGTATATGTGTGTTGTATATATCAGTTTGATTCAACTGGGTCTACATGATGTATGGTATATGTTATTATGTTATGGCAGCCTTGTCAGCTTGCATGCCCTTTTATGTTATGACACAAATGAAAAGGGATACAAGTTTATGAAAATGTTATCGCCCAATGGGGCTCTATTATATGATATTGTTTTATTTATAGTTCAATTTGACCATAACTGATAGTTAGGTATATGGGGGGGGGGGTCCAGGTCAGACCCCAGTCGCGGCCTATGGAGTTGGGTCGTGACATTACATGTACCACTTCCTATCATATCGAAGACTTGAAAAGTAATGAATCAACTTATTACAGTAGTTCTAATCAGTAGGAAGTGAACAACAACCTTAACTCACACTTAGAGTTTTAAGAATGGAATAACTTCAAACTTCATATACATAGTACTTACATCTAAGTCATACCAAAAGTGAGGAAGAATAACTTTACATACACTACTTTTGAGCATATACAAGACTTGAGGAATGAAAGCTTAACTACTTTAAGAGTCTTAACATTCAACAATGAACACGAATTATGAATCATGAATCATGTTGATAGCTCTTAAATAGAATTACCCCAGGCTTCATACATATATCATTTTCTACTTAAATCTAAGAAATTCCCAAAAGAAAAGAGAGACAGGCTTTACATACCTCTTCCGGACTTCTCTTAACCACGTTCACATCGTCGCCCTCCAAACCTAGTTAACATGGAAGCAATGCAAGTATCAATAACCCTTGGCCTTAAATTACCTTAGGCTATACATGAGTATTCATAGAACTCAACCCCTTGTTCGCCTTCTCGACTAGTTTCTTAACTAGTTAAGGAGTTAACAGAAATTGGGCAGCATCTCCCCTATAATATGCCCTATCTGAATTTCCAATTACACTCCTAATAACTAAAGACAACCAACAACAACAACCAGCAGCATACACACAAGTAATTCACTTTAACATTACACAATACAAACCCCCAAACAACTTGCTCAAAACTATCAAAACGTGAATTCTGGACAGCCTACTATCTTGTATTGTCGCTTAGTTTCGAAGGGGTAATTGAGGGAAACAGGCTTTGTGGACTCAATAAAATTTATATACATGTGTCTTAGGTTCAAATAAAATTTCGAATCACCCCTACATCAATTCCGTACAAAAGGATATACCCAAAATACGAACAGTAGCCCGTGTAGGATTTCCAAAATGAAATCTGGGCAGCATCTCACCTATACTTCATCATCCTTGTTCGAGCAGATAAAAGCAATACTGGGTTTTATAGTTCTTTCCAAAACATCTTGAATCACTAGGAATGAAGCTTTACACAAGGAGTTATAGTAGTATTACTAACAACAATCCTATTTCTAAAATGGGTTTGTTGACAAGAACGAGAACCGCCTCAAAACACCGACTATAAATTTTATGTTGTTAAACACCATCATATCACCGTAGGATACCTTAAATAATTAATTCATAGAACAAAATCAAGCCTTACCTTTTTTCTTGAAGCAACTCGTAGCCCTCCTCTCTTGCTCTTCAACTTTTCCTCTCAACTCTCTCTTATTTTTCTAAGTTGTAAAGATGAACAAATGGAGTCTTAGTCATTTATACATATATATACACCTTTTTGGAGAGTGACATGTGTCAATCCCTAAGGGTGACATGTGTCACCACCTTAGGCATCCATGTCACCTCATGCAACCAATCCCATGCTGCCACGTGGTCATGTTGGACCCACCCCAAGTAGGTGCGTCACCTACTTGGTCCAAGTTTGTGCATCACCTGCTTGCTTCCGAGTAGGTGCTACGCCTTTTTCTGCCTCTTCTATGGGTTCATAATCTCGTCTCACTTTAAGAACCTCTGTAATCCTTGTTACTTAAGCTCGAGGTGTACTCAAGTAGCTTAGTTATGTAAGACATCCAAGTTGGTAGCTTACACAAGTAGATCAAGTCCTATGACTCATTACTTGGCCTCCAACTCCCTTCCAATTCTTATAACTCTATTTCCAACCTTCACTACTATGGGGCATCACATCTTTCTTTCCTTAGAGTTATTTGATAACATTAGAATTAATATTGATCACATGGCACCTTTCAAGAAGCTTAAGAAAAAATTCCAAAGAACAAAGGTATGGGTTATAACATCCTTCCCTCCTTTCGAACATTCATCCTCAAAAGTTTGCTAGCCTGATAAGGTCTTACGAGTGCGTTAAGATTTCTATGTATTTACTCTTTTCCTATGCACCCATCCTTTGATGTCATACTATTCAAGGTCCTTATTAATAATTCTCAACATTGTTTCCGGTGCCATGGCTTCTATACATTCATTGTTGACTTTTAAATCTTGTCAACTCGTGCTAGTATGGGATCTCACTTGAAGCCACTTCCCCCCTTTCGGGTGTACCCATGTTATTATTTGTTTGTGTTCTACCTTACGCCCTTATTTCGAATTTTCCAATGCGTATGATTCTTTTCCAACACCATTGGTATACTGCACCATATCTATGCCTTCCTTTATCTCACCCACCCCTTTAAATTGATAACTATACATTCTCTTTTCATTCCATCCTCGTGTTCAGTTACTTATGTCTATCTTGGGTGCCTCTGTTAGAACTTCCTTATTATTCCTCCAGCTCATGTCCATTTTTTTTGTTGTGCGTAAGGAATTCCATATTACTCTTTATTTCCTTGAACTAGCTATCTTTTTCATTGTCATATAACCTTTATTCGAAATTTTCCTTACAAAACTTGATAAGTCTTCTTCATTTGTCCCATAGATCACTTTTCTATTTCGCACCTATCTTTATACTCCAATCACATGGACCATGTCATCCCTTTTAGTTACTTCCTTATTATGCTTTACTTATTCTCACCATGACCTTTGTTATATTCATATGGTATCCTGTTCACATTCAGTCCCATAGTATAACACTACTTGACCTTCTTCATGATTCTTACTATGGGTTACTTACCCTTCTTAGTTAGTCTAACTCTTAATATCTCACAAGCTGTCTTGGTAACATTTCATATCCATCACAATTCTCTTTCCCTTGTACTCTTATCTTAACCATACTGTTACTTGTTTCAACTATAACTTATCATAGTTTATTGCTGTGTATCAATTCAGTCGGTGCCTTAATATATTATTCTATCCAGATCTATCAGTCTTCTCTAAATCATCTTCTTTGGATCATAAATCTTTTCCAAATTTGGTTTACCATACCAGTATCGACCTCTTAGTTTTTATTACCACTAATTCAATAATTAACTCATTTCTTGAGGTCAGCCATACTCGTGGTTTAACCAAATCTCATTATTATTATGGGCACGACCTTCCAAGATATACTACAACCCTATATCTCATTCTCTTCTTATTTCTAAGAAAATTTGGGCAGAGTTTCCCCTGTATTTCTTACTATCTCAACACCTGCACGTAGAAAATACCAACAGTGCCTCATAGGGCACGCATATATATAGTTATATCATCTCATATTGTAGCCACACAGGGCGCCCATAATTAGCAGTATGAAAATGGACTTACCTTATATGTCCACTCGAACTGCACCTATTGCACTTTCCTGTATACTTTTCCTTTTATTTTTTAACTTTATGTGTCAATTATATTGCAACACCTTACCTGACATATGTTTTTAATGCCTTTTCTTACCTGCGTGCTTCGTAACTTCTAATATTTTATGTTACTTCTTCTATTGATGTTGTACTTTTGTTGAAATTATAGGTTAGTATGAGGAATTTTATTCCCTATGACTCGGCTCTATCGCACGATCTTAGATCTAAAAGAAAGTAACATCCTAAATGTCCTGTAGCCTCCTATCTATAGATGTGGTACACAACACACTGATAAACAAGATTCTACTAGACACGGTCTATAGACATTCCAAGGATGAACTGCTCTGATACCACTTCTGTAATGACCCAACCCCGTAGGCCGTGACTGGGGTCCGACTTGGACCTCTGTATACTTAATTATCAGATGTAACAATCAATATATAAACTATACATAAGAACTCCAGTGGGTCATAGCATTTTTATATACCTGTAGCCTCTTTCATTTGTATCTTGTCATGAAAGGGCATGCAAGCTGACAAGGCTTCCATAGCATCTTGATATTTATAATACATCACATAGATATAACTGAACATAACTTATATGTATAACCCACACACATATCTACAGACCTCTAAGAATATTAACAGTAACATATGGTGGGATAGGGCCCCCACCATACCCTTGAATAAACAAATATATACATTAGAAGGTCTACACCAGAAGCTAGGCTCCACAATAGTGGAACACTTCCAACATAGCTGAGTGGAAATCCTAAGCTGGCGGATTCCTGAAATGAACATCTGTACCTGCCGACATGAAATGCAGACCCCTGAGGAAAGGGGGGTTAGTACGATATATGTACTGAGTATATAAAGCATAAAACATCATAACTGAGACAACAACTGAAATAGGGATGCAGGGGGCAAGTATAACATTTAGCCATCTACCGTTCTTGTATCTTATAAAATAAGGGCACACATGCTATCATCACGTACTGTATCCGGCCCGTTTGGGGACTTGTGTAATAACTATATCATTTTTCCATCATAAGAATATTTATACCATTAGTGCTATGGAATGTACAGCCTGATCCATGTATATACAAAGTACACACCGAAGAATGACGTCTCGATCCACATATATTATAATAATACTGAGAAATGACGGCCTGATCCACATATCTTATAATAATGACGAGGAATGACTGACCAATCCGTATATCATATGATAATATCGAGCAATGATAGAACAATCTATATATCATATAACAATACCGAGGTACGATGGCCCGATCCATAAATAACACAATATGCTGTGGAACGTACGACCCAATCCTTACATAGAAAAATATGCCGAGGTACATTCGGCCCGATCCATATATATCATAATGCATATACATGCACGTAAAACTTTGTAACATATCAAACATCTCTTAGATATCACCATAAAGCATGTTCAAGAGCCCCTAGATATAAGAGATTACACATTCCATCAATATTCAGCCTATAGAAGGCTCGAGGGTCGTAGTTCAACTACTTTAAGACCCTTATCATTCAAAAGTGAGTACAAGTCATGAGTTACATCGAGAATCTATAAATGGGGCTATATCCAAATCCATGTTCTATATTACCTATAGTCTAGTCTTTCTAGAAGTAGGAAAAGAAAAGCTTTACATGTACTACTTCCTATCACATGGAAGACTTAAAAAGTAATGACTCAACTTGTTACAAGAGTTCTAATCAATAGGAAGTGAAAAAGAGCCTTAACTCACACTCAGAGTTTTAAGAGTGGAATAACTTCAAACTTCATATACATAATACTTACATCTAAGTCATGCCAAAAGAGAGGAAGAATAACTTTACATACACTACTTTTCAGCATATAGAAGACTTGAGGAATGGAAGCTTAACTACTTTAAGAGTCTTAACATTCAACAATGAACATGAATTATGAATCATGAATCATGTTCAGAGCTCATGAATAGAATTATCCAGGCTTCATACACATATCATTTCCCACTTAAATCTAAGACATGCCCAAAAGAAAAGAAAGACAGGCTTTACATACCTCCTACAGACTTCTCTTAACCACGTTCACGTCGTCGCCCTCCAAACCTTGTTAACATCGAAGAAATAAAAGTATCAATATCCTTTGGCCTTCTAGCACCTTAGGCTACACATGAGTATTCATAGAACCCAACCCCTTATTCGCCTTCTCGACTAGTTCCTTATCTAGTTAAGGAGTAAATAGAAATTGGGCAGCATCTCCCCTATAATATGCCTTATCCGAATTTCCAATTACACTCCTAATAACTACAGATAACCAACAACAAAAACCAGCAGCATACACACAAGTAATTCACTTCAACATTACACAATACAAACCCCCAAACAACTTGCTCAAAACTATCAAAATGTGAATTCTGGACAACCTACTGTTTTGTATTGTCGCTTAGTTTCAAAGGGGTAATTGGGGGAAACAGGCTTTGGGCCTTAATGAAAGTTATATACATATGTCTTAGGGTCGATACAATTTCGAATCACTCCTACAACAATTCCGTACAAAAAGATATGCCCAAAATACCAACAACAGCCTGTGTAAGATTTCCAAAACAAAATCTGGGTAGCACCTCACCTATACTTCATCATCCTTTTTCGAGCAGATAAAAGCAAAACTAGTCCAAATGAAAGTTATAGCCCTGTAAAATATCTTTCCAAAACCTCTTACATCACTAGAAATGAAGCTTTACACAAGGAGTTATACTAGCATTACTAACAATAGTTCCATTCGAACAACGGGTTTGTTGACAAGAATGAGAACCTCCTCAAAACCCCGACTATAAATTTATGTTGTTAAACACCGTCATATAACCATAGGATACCTTAAATAATTAATTCATGGAACGAAATTGTGCCTTACCTTTTTTCTTGAAGAAACTCGTAGCCCTCCTCTCTTACTCTTCAATTTTTCCTCTCAACTCTCTATTATTTTTCTAAGTTGTAAAGATGAACAAATAAAGTCTGTCATCTATACATATATATACACCCTTTTGGAGAGTGACACGTGTAAATCCCTAAGGGTGACATGTGTCATAACCTTAGACAACCACGTCACCTCATGCAACCAATCCCATGCTGCCACGTGGCCATGTTGGACCCACCCCAAGTAGGTGTGTCACCTACTTGGTCCAAGTGCATCACCTACTTACATCCGAGTAGGTGCTACACCTCCTTCTACCTCTTCCATGGGTTCGTAATTTCATCTCACTTTAAGAATCTCTGTAATCCTTGTTACTTAAGTTCGACGTGTACTCAAGTAGCTTAGTTATGTAAGACATCCAAGTTGGTAGCTTACGCAAGTAGATCGAGTCCTACGACTCATTACTTGGCCTACAACTCCCTTCCAATCCTTATAACTCTATTTCTAACCTTCACTACTATGGGGAATCACATCCTCCCTTTCTTAGAGTTATTTGATAACATTAGAATTAATATTGATCACATGGCACCTTTCAAGAAGCTTAAGAAAGCGTTTCAAAGCACAAAGGTATGGGGTATAACAGTCTTGAGGAGCCAGGGGAATTTGGGCTTCATTAGCATTGTTTTCTCTTGGAAATGGAGGTCTCCTTGGAGGCATGATTTTAGAAAATCACAATGGAAGAACGTTAGGAAAAGGAAGTCTTAAGGTAAACTCTATTGAACGACATAGAATATGAAAGAAATGAGAATTGCTAAAACATCTTATATCCTCCTATGCATAGATGTGGCATGCTTCACAACCATGAATATGGTTCTACTCGACGCAGTATGTTGAACACCCTATGACATCTTAAACCTTGTGCTCTGATACAAAATTTGTCATGACCCAGCCTATGGCCTTGCCGTAACACGGTGATTAAAACCCCGAAGGGATCCAATCAAGCCTCTTGTTCATGTCATAAGCATACATAAGGTAAAGTAATTTCAGAAATATCATAAAAAGAGTCTAACATAAAATGTAAGGGAAATATGATCCGACTATATAAGAATCTATATAATTGTTCGACAATACCTCTAATCAATAACATGGTCGGGGGCTAAGACATATCCCTAGCTCACCATCAAAATGAAACATAAAGAGAGTCTTTGAAAATAAGAACAACAACTCATAACTTGTCCCCGATATATGAGGACTCACTAAGACTTCGCTGATAGAAAGCTCACTAGCCATGCAGGGGAAAGTGATCCTCAACCTCAACCCCTATATTATGAGATAATGTAGGCAATAATATGCATTTGTACTTTGAATGTACTAAGTATTAGGGCATAATATAAAATGTAAATAATGAGATGCAATGATCAATTAAATACATAATAAGATGAGATAAGTAAAGATGTGAGAGAATCATGATGATTAAAGCATTTGAAAAGCATAGTTGAGATCGTGAAAATACATAAGAGATCATACATATCTAAGATAGGAACTATAACTGACAATAAGACCATGCGAGCTATAACATGGAATCTTGATGTTACCCCTACACTAGAAGAAAGGGAAATGTACTTGCAAAAGTAGACTCTAACTTGTTAGGCGGGTAATGTACATATGCTATATGTGGATCCACTAGCTAATCCATAAGGCAACCTACAGTGGCATATAATTTATGGGATATGAGGCTGCTACTAAGGCTTTTGGTAGGGCGCCCACCTCAAGTCCTCTCGGTGCTAAGTTAAATCCCATGGAATACATGCATACCGTAGTAATCATAGTCAATATATCATAGACATGATCATAAGTTTGAAATTTATATAGTAGCTTATTTCATAGCATAAGTGTAATATGAGTATTTTCCTTCCACATTACAATTCATACATACATAATTCATATTAATAGGCCTTAAGTCACCATATAGGGTCCTAGTCACTTATCTCCATACTTGCAAAAAAATCATAACTTGAACGTACTTGTAATTCATGATCATAATTCATACTTGAAATCAGGGTAAAAGCTCATATACATAATTAATTTGATTGAAAACTATGAGAATACCTTGGAAACATTGAACGCCATGAATGTAATGCATGTAATTCATCATAGGAAATAGCTTCATGTATGGTCTTTCATAATTCACTTTGAAATCACGTAATTTACATAGAAACATATTCATAAAGATTATAAAAAATGATTTAAAACCAAATTGAAGCAGCCCAACATAATTCATCAAAATTAAAGTTCAAAGGTAATGAGATTTCATGAGATTTATTAGATTTAAACCTTGACACCATGAGTGAAAAGGAATCATTAATGAATCAACACATACCTTGATTGAAATTAGACTTGAATTTGAGAAGGGAGACTTGATCTTGAAGAAACCCTATTGGAAGCTTGATGAACTCTTGAGGAATCTTGGGAGAGAAATTTAGAATTTGTTTGGGAATTAATGAGGGAAAATAAAGAGTTTAGGAGTACTTAGGATCTGTTTTGTAATGAATCTAGTCCTTGAAAACATCCACATACATTATTAGAATATAGGGAAAATACCAAACTACCCCTTATTAAAATTCCAATTTGGCAGCCCTGTGACTTGAGTCTACGGGTCATTGACATGGTGACAAGTTATCAGTACGACCTAACCTGCAGGTCCTGAGAAAGACCTAAAAATTGAGTCTCTAATCTTTTGTTATGAGTCATCTTTACGGCTCGTCTTTGAGTTTACTGATCGTTAAAGTGATCCATCTGCAGGTCTAAAAAACTTGCAAGTTGAGGAGTCTCTGAAGTTTTCATACGACTCATTTCTATGAGGCGTGAACTTCTCTATTACTCATCTTGTTATGTCATAGATTGTTATGCCCTATACTTTTATGCCTCAGAATGCCTTCTTAAGATTCTTAAAAGTTGCCACATGACCCAGAGTATCTAAACGTTATCAAATAACTCTAAGGAATGGAGGAGGTGATGCCCATAATAGGGAAGGTTGGAAATAGAATTATAAGGATTTGAAAGGAGTTGGAGGAAAAATAACAAGTCGTGAAACTCGACTCTCTTGTGTAAGCTACCGACTTCGACGTCTTACGTAACTAAGATACTTGAGTACACGTCAAGCTTAAGTAGCAAGGAACACATAGGCTCTTGAAGTGAGACGAGATTATGAACCCATGAAAGAGGCGGAAGGAGGCATAGCACCTACTTAGAAGCAAGTAGGTAATGCACCTACTTGGACTAAGTAGGTGACTCACCTGCTTGGGGTGGACCCCACTGCCATGTGGCAGCATGTGAGTGGCCGCATGGATAAGGTGACACCATAGAGGGCTGCAACATGTCACCCCTAGGGGGATGCCACGTGTCACCTCCTAAGAAGGTATATATATGTATGTTATGCTAAAATATATTTAATTTTAGCATATTTGTTCTTGGGAAAAAGAAGAGAAAAATGTTGAAGGCATAGAGAGAGAGCTCTACGGATTCTTCAAGGTAAGGTTCTGATTTTCGTTCCGTGAATTAATTATCTAGGGTATACCCCGATGAAATAAAGGTGTTATTAATGTAAATTTATGGTTTGGAGAATTATCAAAAGAATACAAACTGTCCGCTAAAGTTTCAGCACGTTAAGGAACTTTCGAAGCCAATTTTCAGCAAGTTTGGGAAGCCGTTTGTTAAGGTATGGTGTGATTTTGTTTTCCCACATTTTGGTATGGGTTTGGACATGTTATGAAGGTATAAATATGGATTTTAAAAAGGAAAATATACATGTTACGACTAAAGAACATTGCAGGTCATGTAGGGGCTGATTTGATGCTATTCTAACAGCTTAAAGTTTGGCTAGAGTCGTTGTTATTGTGGTGTTGTATTGGGCGTTGTTTTGTAGTGTTGCAGGGATGGAACATGGTTAAAAATGACTGTATAGTCTACTGGTTTCATCTATGTTACCCTCCTTCTTGGTGTGGTTAAGATTTTATGAAATAAAGACTAAAAACCCTATTTTGATGTTGTAGTTTTAAGCGAGTTGTTTGGAGTTTGTGTTGTGTAATGTTGAAGTGGTTTACTTGTATATAAGCTTCTGATTGTTGTTGTTGGTTGGCTTTAGTAATTTAGAATGTTATTGGAAGTAGGGGGAGTGTTTCCCGATTTCCGTTAACTCCTTAACTAATTAAGGGACTAGTCAAGAAAGGCGAGCGAGGAAGTGAATTCTATGAATTCTCGAATGTAATGTAAGATGCTGGAAAGACGAGGGTTGTTGATATTCGTATTTAATTTCATGTTAAATAGGTTCAAAGGATGATGAGGCAAACGTGGTTAAGAGCGTCCCATAAGAGCTATGTAAAGCCTGTCTCTCTTTTCTTTTGGCATGTCTCCAAGTTAAGTAATGAATGATGTGAGCTTGGGGGTAAATCTACTCATAAATGCCAAGCGTAATTCACAGTCCTTATTTACTCCTTGATGAGAGCACTCTTACAGTAATTGAACTAGGGCTTCTCAAGCCTTGCATACGTTAGGAAGTGACGAGTATGTAAAGCTATCTTTATTTTCACTTGGCATGTTTTAGCCATAAGCTGTTCGTATATGAAATGTGGGGATAATTCCATTCATAGAACCCTAAGTATGATTCATAAATCTTATTTACTTCTTGATGTTATAACTCGTACGATAGCTAAGTTATTGCCTTGTGTGGTTCCTATATGATGAAAAGTATTATATGTAAAGCCTACCTCTCCTTTCTTTTGGGAATGTCTTAAATATAAGTGAATTGATATATGATACAAGTTTGGAGGAAGTTCCATTCATAAGTTTCGGACATAACTCACAATTCGTGTTCACTCCTGAATGCTAAAAGTCTTAAAGTAATTAAGCTACTACCCTTGAGCCTTCTATAGGCTGAGTAGTGATTGGATGGGTAAACGCTTGTGCTTAAAGGCTATTTGACATACCTTATGATGATATTCGAGGGATGTCTGATATGATACCAAGTTTTACGTATATGCATACGTGTTATATGTTTAGGAATCGGGGCAGATGTTCCTCGATACTAACATATTATATGTATAGGGATCGGGCCGAACGTTCCTCGGCACTAACGTGTTATATGTATAGGGATCAGGTTGAACATTCCTCGGCACTAACGTATTATATGTATTGGGATTGGGACAGACATTCCTCGACACTAAAGTATTATATGTATAGGGATCGGGCCGGATGTTCCTCAGCACTAATGTGTTATATGTATAGGGATCGGGCCGGATGTTCCTCGGCACTAACTTACTATATGCATGGATCGGGCTGTACGTTCTATAATGCTAATAGTATATATATTCCTGTGATGATAAAGTGATGCATTTGTAACCCCGAGTCATCGAGCGAGTCGGGTATGGTATGTGACTATGGTATACATGACTTTATTTTGTAAGATGCAGGTACAGTACTTTGTTAGATGTTATACTTTCCCCTTACATTCCTATATCAGCTGTGATCTCCTTATGATCTTTTATACTTTACATACTCAATACATATGTCGTACTGACCCCCTCTTTTCGGAGGGGGGTATGTGTTTCATGCCCGTAGGTACAGACACATGCTTTTGGATCCACCAGACTAGGGATCCACTCAGCGGTTTTGGGAAAAAGGTCCATTGTATCAGAGCTTAGTTTTTGGTACTACTCTTCCAGTGTATATATTTGTTTATTTAGGGGTACGACGGGGGCCCTGTCCCGCCATATGTTATCACTAACACTCTTAGAGGTCTATAGATACATGTGTGGGTTGTATATATATATATATATATATATGTTCATTTGTGTCTGTATGACTTATGTTTTACGACATTCCTTTTGTCGTGGCAGCCTTGTTGGCTTGCATATGTGTTTATAAGAGGATGACCCCACATGCTGCGATAACCTCATCAGCTTATACGATGTGTAGCCTATTGATAAGTTGTGACCCACACAAGAGACATATTGGGCCTGTATGTGAACATACGATAGGTTTACTTATAGTTACCATGGGTATATGTGAGTGTCCATCTTGGGCACCCAGTCATGGCCCACGGGGTTGGGTTATGACAGAAGTGGTATCAGAGCAGTTCGTCCTTGGAGTATCTACAGACCATGTCTAGTAGAGTCTTATTTATCGGTTTGTTGTGCACCACATCTATAGATAGGAGGCTACAAGACATTTAGGATGTTACTCTTCTTTCATATCTAAGATCATGCGATAGAGTCGAGTCATAGGGAATCAAAAACCTCATACTAACTTGTAATTTCAGCAGAAGGACAACATCGATAGCAGAAAGTAACTAAGGATATTAGAGGTTACAAAGCATGCAGGTAAGAAAAGACACAAAATATATATGTCAGGTAAGGTGTTAAAATATGATTGACATGTAAAGTCAAAAAGTGAAAGGAAAAGTAAACAAGAAAGTACAACAGGTGTAGTTCGAGAGGACATACAAAGTAAGTCCATTTTAATATTGTTGATATTGGGCGCCCTGTATGGATGTGATATGAGATGATATGACTATATATATATGTGCCATGTAAGGCACTATTGGCATTTTCTACCTGCAGGTGTTGAGATAGTAAGAAATACAGAGGAAACTCTGCCCAAATTTGAGTAGGGAGGACCTCGAGAAATAAGTTAATTGCTAAATTAATAGCAATAGAAACTAGATGATCGATATTGGTATGGTAAAACGAAGTTGGAAATTTTTTTATGATCCTGAGAAATTGATTTAGAGAAGAATGGTAGATCGGTATAGAGTGAGATATATTAAGGCACCGACTGAATTGATACACATGGATAAGTTGTGGCAAGTTATAGTTAAAAGAAAGTGTTATACTATGGGATTGAATGCGAACAGTTATGCAAACTACAACTATTGGTATGCTAAGGATAAGATCAGGTGGTTACTTGGTAAAAATAATAAGATTTCATGAAGTTCCCACATCTATTATCTCGGATAGGGAAATTCAAGTTATGGCTAATTTCTGAAGATTATTCTAGAAGGGATTGGGAACATAGGTGAATCTTGGCAAAGCATTTCACCCCCAAACTAATGGATAGGCCAAGCATACTATCCAGACACTAGAAGGTATATTGTGGGCCTACATTACTGACTACAGGAGTAGTTGGGATGACTATTTGCCACATAGTGAATTTTCTTAGTGAAACATGATTGACAGGCCCAGACATACCTCAGTAGATTTTGGAGTTGACATAAGTCATACGCAGATAGTCGACATCGAAATTTATGGTTTGCAGTTGAGGATTGGGTATTCATGAAAGCATCACCAGTAAAAGGTGTAAAGGGACTCGATAAGAAAAAGGAACTTGGGCCTTATCAGATCATTCGTAGAATAGGCAAAGTTGCCTATGAGTTGGACCTACTATCCAATTTGGGGCAATACAATCAGTTTTCATAGATCAATACTCTGCAAATATATAAGCAACCCTCCCAGAATATATTCTCTGTGGATGAGGTCCACATAATAGAGGAGTTATCCTACGAGGAGTGACCGATCTCCATCTTGGGTCACCAAATTAGGAGGTTGCGAACTAAGGATGTGGCTCCCATTAAAGTGTTGTGATGAGACAAAGATAGAGAAAAAATATCCGTATTGGTTCCCTATGTCTACAGGTAATCTAAAATCCTAAATCAATGGTGTTACGAGTAGGAGGCCTATGGATGACAACTGGTATAGAGAATTCCCAAAGTCCTAGTAAGACCCCATGAGATTAATTAACATTCGAGGATGAATGTTCTAAAGGGGGAAAGGATGTTATGCCCCGTACTTTTGTGCCTCAAAATACTTTCTTAAGCTTCTTAAAAGTTGCCACGTGACCTAGAGTATCTAAACGTTATCAAATAACTCTAAGGAAGGGAGGAGGTAATTCCCCATGATAGGGAAGGTTGGAAATAGAGTTATAAGGATTTGAGAGGAGTTGGAGGTCAAATAACAAGTCGTGAAACTTGACTCACTTGCGTAAGCTACCAACTTGGATGTCTTACATAACTAAGCTACTTGAGTAAACGTCGATCTTAAGTAGCAAATAACACATAGGCTCTTGAAGTGAGACGAGATTACGAACCCATAAAAGAGGTGGAAGGAGGCGTAGCACCTACTTGGGGTAGACCCCACTGCCACATGGTAGCATGTGAGTGGCCGCATGGATGAGGTGGCACCCTAAGGGGGCTGCCACATGTCACCCCCAGTAGGATGCCATGTGTCACCTCCTAAGGATGTTTATATATGTATGTTATGATGAAATATATTTCATTTCAGCATATTTATCCTTGTGAAAAAGAAGAGAAAAACATTGAAGGTATAGAGAGAGCGCTACGGATTGGCTCCTTCAAGGTAAGCCTCTAATTTTTGTTCTGTGAATTAATTATATAGGGTATACCCCAATGAAATAAAGGTGTTAATAATATAAATTTATGGTTTGGAGAAGCACCAAAAGGATACAAACAGTCCACTAAAGTTTCAGCACGTTAAGGAACTTTCGAAGCCAATTTTCAGCAAGTTTGAGAAGCCGTTTATTAAGGTATGGTGTGATTCTGTCTTCCCACATTTTGTTATGGGTTTGGAAATTTTATGAAGGTATAAATATGGATTTTAAAAAGGAAAATATACATGTTACGACTAAAGAACATTGCAGGTCATGTAGGGGCTGATTTGATGCTATTCTAACAGGTTAAAGTTTGGCTAGAGTCGTTGTTATTGTGGTGTTGTGTTGGGCATTGTTTTGTAGTGTTGCAGGGATGGAACATGGTTAAAAATAACTGTATAGTCTACTGGTTTCATCCATGTAACCCTGGAACATGGTTAAAAATGACTATATAGTCTACTGGTTTCATCCATGTAACCCTCTGTCTTGTTGTGGTTAAGATTTTATGAAATAAAGACTAAAAACCCTATTTTGATGTTGTAGTTTTAAGCGAGTTATTTGGAGTTTGCGTTGTGTAATGTAGAAGTAGTTTACTTGTATATAAGCTGTTGATTGTTGTTTTTGGTTGACTTTAGTAATTTAGAATGTAATTGGAAGTAGGGGGAGTGTTTCTCGATTTCCGTTAACTCCTTAACTAATTAAGGGACTAGTCAAGAAAGGCAAGCGAGGAAGTGAATTCTATGAATGCTCAAATGTAACGTAAGATGCTAGAAAGTCGAGGGTTGTTGATATTCATATTTACTTTTGTGTTAAATAGATTCAAAGGATGACCAGGCAAATGTGGTTAGGAGCGACCCATAAGAGCTATGTAAAGCCTGTCTCTCTTTTCTTTTGGCATGTCTCCAAGTTAAGTAATGAATGATGTGAGCTTGGGGGTAAATCTACTCATAAATGCCAAGAGTAACTCACAATCCTTATTTAATCCTTGATGAGAGCACTCTTAGAGTAATTGAACTAGGGATTCTCAAGCCTTGTATATGTTAGGAAGTGACGAGTATGTAAAGCTATCTTTCTTTTCTCTTGGCATGTTTTAGCGATAAGCGGTTCATATATGAAATGTGGGGATAATTCCATTCATAGAACCCCAAGTATGATTCATAAATCTTTTTCACTTCTTGATGTTAGAACTCCTGCGATAGCTGAGTTATTGCCTTGTGAGGCTCCTATATGATAAAAAGTAGTATACATAAAGCTTACCTCTCCTTTCTTTTGGGAATGTCTTAAATGTAAGTGAATTGATATATGATACGAGTTTGTAGGCAGTTCCATTCATAATTTTTGGACATAACTCACGATTTGTGTTCATTCCTGAATGCTAAAAGTCTTAAAGTAATTAAGCTGCTACCCTTGAGCCTTCTAAAGGCTGAGTAGTGATTGGATGGGTAAACTCCTGTGCTTAAAGGCTCTTTGACATACCTTATGATGATATTAGAGGGATGTCTAATATGATACCAAGTTTTACGTATATACATACGTGTTATATGTATAAGGATTGGGCCCGACATTCTTCAGCACTAACGTGTTATATGTATAGGGATCGGGCCGAACGTTCCTCAGCACTAACGTGTTATATGTATAGGGATTGGGACAGACATTCCTCAGCACTAAAGTATTATATGTATAGGGATCAGGCCAGATGTTCCTTAGCACTAACGTGTTATATGTATAGGGATTGGGACAGACATTTCTTGGCACTAAAGTATTATATGTATAGGGATCGGGCCAGATGTTCCTCAGCACTAACGTGTTATATGTATAGGAATTAGGCTGGACGTTCCTCGATACTAACTTACTATATGCATGGATCAAGTTGTATGTTCCACAGTGCTAATAGTATACATATGCCTGTGATGATAAAGTGATGCATTTGTAGCCCCGAGTCCTCAAGCGGGCCGGGTATGGTATGTGATAATGGTATACATGACTTTATTTTGTAAAATGCAGGTACAATACTTTGTTAGATGTTATACTTTCCCCCTGCATCCCTATATCAGCTGTGATCTCCTTATGATGTTTTGTACTTTACATACTTAGTAAATATGTCATATTGACCCCCTCTTTTCGGGGGTGGGGTGCTGTATTTCATACCCGCAGGTACAGACGCGCGCTTGGGGATTCGCCAGCCTAAGGCTCCACTCAGCGGTTTTGGGAAAATGCTCCATTATATCAAAGCCTAGTTTTTGGTACTACTCTTCCAATGTATATATTTGTTTATTTAGGGGTACGGCGGGGGCCCTGACCCTCCATAATTATTGCTAACACTCTTAGAGATCTGTAGATACATGTGTGGGTTGTGTATATATGTGTGTTCTGTTGTGTCTGTATGACTTATGTTTTATGATATTCCATTTGTTGTGGAAGCCTTGTCGGTTCGCATATGTATTTATAATAGGATGACCCCACATGCTACGATAACCTCATCTGTTTATACGATGTATTGCCTATTGATACATTGTGACCTACACATGAGACAAGTTGGGCCAATTTATAAACATACGATAGGTTTACTTATAGTTACCAGGGGTATATGCGAGTGTCCAGCTTGGGCACCCAGTCATGGCCCATGGGGTTGGGTCGTGACATAGATGAAGTCTTGAGGGTGACATATGTGGGTTATCTTACCTTACCATTATGGCTCATTTCTACTAATCTGTCATGACCCAACCCCGTAGGCCGCGAATGGGGTCCGACCTGGACCCCCGTGTACCTATCTATCGACTATAGTAAAATTGGACTACGTATAACATGATATTGCTCATAAAAACCTCAATAGGTCAAAACTTTTTCATGTTCATATAGCCTTCTAGATATAGGAATGAAACACATGAACCCAGTGGGTGATAAAATATTCATACACGTGTAGCCTCTTTCATTTGCATCATGTCATGAAAGGGAAAGCCAACCAACAAGGCTTCCACAACATAATAGCTTTTACAATATGTTGCATAGACATAACCGAAATAAACTTCTAAACAACCCACACACATATGTCTACAGGCCTCTAAGAATAGGAATGACAACATATGGCGGGACAGGGCCCCACCGTACCCCTGCATAAATAAATATATACATCATAGGACCAATACCCAAAAGCTAGGCTCCGAAATAGTGGAGCACTTCCAACATAGATGAGCGGAAATCCTAAGCTGGTGGATCTCCAAAATGAACATTTGTACCTGCGGGCATGAAATGCAGCCCCCCAGAGAAAGGAGGGTCAATATAATACATGTACTGAGCATATAAGCATATATATCTGAGATAACAACTGAAACAGGGATGCAAGAAACCAAGTATAGCATTTAATAGGGTACTATATCTGTGTCTCATAAAATAAAGTCATGTATACCATTATCACGTACCATATCTGGCCCGCTCGGTGACTCGGTGTTACAAACACATCATCTATCACGATAGGAATATGCACATTATTAGCATAGTGGAACGTACAACCCAATCCATATATATAGCAAGCACGTACAGAGGAATGATGGCTCGATCCATATATCACATGATAATACCGAGGTACGACGACCCGATCCATATATTACATGATGATGCCGAGGTACGAAGGCCTGATCCGTATAATGCATAATAATGCCGAGGCACGATGGCCCAATCCGTATAATGCATAATAATGCCGAGGTTCGACGGCCCAATCCGTATAATGCATAATAATGCCGAGGTATGACAGCCTGATCTATATAATGCATAATAATGCCAAGGTACGATGGCCCGATCCGTATAATGCATAACCTGTCGTGGAATGTATGACCTGATCCTTACATAGCAAAATGTGCCGAGGTACGTTCGGCCTGATCCATATATATCATAATGCATATACGTGCCTGTAAGACTTGGCAATATGTCAAACATCCCTCAGGTATCCCCATAAAACATGTTCTAGAGCCCCTAGGTATAGGAGCTTACACATCCCAACATTATTCAACCTATAGGAGGCTCAAGGGTCGTAGTTCAACTACTTCTAGGCCCTTATCATTCCAAAGTGAGTACAAGTCATGAGTTACATTCAGAATCTATAAATGGGGCTATATCCAAATCCATGTCCTATAGAACCTTTACTCTAGTCTTTCTCGAAGCAGGAAAAGACAAGCTTTACATGCACCACTTCCTATCACATGGAAAACTTGAAAAGTAATGACTCAACTTGTTACAGGAGTTCTAATCAGTAGGAAGTGAGCAAGAGTCTTAACTCACCCTCAGAGTTTTAAGAGTGGAATAACTTTAAACTTCATATACACAATACTTACATCTAAGTCATTCTAAAGGACAGGACGAATAACTTTCATACACTACTTCTCAGTATATCGAATACTTGAGGAATGGAAGCTTAACTATTTTAAGAGTCTTAACATTCAACTATGAACACGAATTATGAATCATGAACCATGTTCAGAGCTCATGAATAGAGTTACCCCAAGCTTCATACACATATCACTTGTCACTTATATCTAACACATGCCCAAAAGAAAGAACAGATAGGCTTTACATATTTATACCAAAACATGCCAAAATAAGGAATAGCTTTACATACTTATGCCAAAAACATGCCAAAATAAAGCTTCACATACCTCTTATAAGTTACTCTTTATCCCGTTCACCTCGTCGTCCTTTGAACCTATTCAACATGAAAGTAATACGAATATCAACCACTCTTAACTTTCCAGCATCTTAGGTTGCACCTTAGTATTCATGGAACCTATTTCCTTGTTTGTCTCCTCAACTAGTTCTTTAATTAGTTAAGGCATTAACAAAAATTGGGCAGCACCTCCCCTATAAAGTGCCCTATCCGAATTTCCAATTACATCCCTAATCACTACAGCCAACCAACAACAACACCCTGCAGCATATACACATAAAACATGGCGACATCACGCAATACAAGCTCCAAATAACTTGCTGAAAATTACGACACAAAAATAGGGTTTCTAGTCTTTATTTCGCAAAGCCTTTATTTATATGAAATGAAGGGCCGTGTGTCTGTTACAAGAAGCACACACACCCCTTTTAGAACCCATTTAGGCCCTACAACAAACCCCCACACACCTGCATCAGTACACCATAAGCACAATGCTTTACTTCGACGTCAATTCAACTATAGCGATTCCAATTTAATTTATTTCAAACATCAAGCATCTCTTAGTCGATTGTCTATGAATAGTGTTTCTCATATTGAAGTTGATAAGAAGGAGTTGTTTAAATATGTGCACTGATTGGTTCAAAATAGTTTAAAATGATCATTGGTAGCATATGTAAAGGCAATGCAAGACATGGATCCGACCTTAGTTGAGTTGAAGAAATTGGTGGTTGATAAGAAGACAGAGGTTTTCTCACAAGGGGTATATGGAGTACTTTGATACCAAGGTTGGTTATATGTTCTAAATGTTGATGGCCTAAGGAAAATAATATTGAGTTAATCCCATAGCTCTCAATATTCTATACATCAGGGATTAACTAAAATGTATAGAGAATGAGGGAATTGTATTGGTGGAGTGGTATGAAGAAGAACATAGTAACGTTTGTAGAGGGATGTCCAATTTTCCAACAAGTGAAAGTTGAACATCAAAGACCAGGAGTTCTATCTCAAGATATCAAAATTCCTAGTTGGAAGTGGGAGGATATGAATATGGACTTTATAATGGGCTTACGTCGTACCTGAAAGCAACTTGGTTCAATTTGGGTGGTAGTGGATAGAATGAACAAGTCGGCCCATTTTCTATTAGTTAAGACTTCTTATAGTGCCAAAGACTATGACAAGATGTACATTTGGGAATTGGTAAAGTTGCATGGTGTCCCATTGTCTATCACATTGGATCATGGTACTCCATTCACTTCTCACTGTTAAAAATCCTTTCAAAAAGGGCCTTGGCACCAAAGTTAAGCTAAGTACCGCATTTCACTCTCAAACCGATGGACAAGTCGACAGCATGATCCAAACTCTAGAAGACATGTTGAGGATTGTGTACTTGATTTTAAAGGAAGCTGGGATGATAACCTACCATTAGTTGAATTTTCATACACCAATAGTTACCATTCGAGTATTTTGATGGCACCATTTGAAGACTTTAATGGAAGAAGATATCAATAACCTATTGGATAGTTTGAAGTGGGAGAGAGTGCCTTTTAGGGCCCAAATTAGTCTTTGATGTCTTGGAGAAAGTCAAACTTACTAGAGAGAGGTTAAGGGCTTTCCAAAGTCATCAAAAGTCCTATTCGAATGTTAGAAGAAGAGAACTTGAATTAGATGTGGAAGATTAGGTTTACTTGAAGATTTTGCCCATGAAGGGGGTAATGTATTTCAGAAAAAAAGGAAGCTTAGTCCCCAGTATATAGGCTCGTATAGGATCCTAAGACGTATTGTTAAGGTGGCTTATGATTATGAATCTATTTTAATATGAATTGATGATTATTTTATTGAATTGAATTATTTTCTTTGAATTTTCTACATTACTCTCTTTATGGTTTATGGCATGGATGATGAGTAATTTCAATTATATTTTCAATTGATATTATTTTTATAAATTATGTATGGGTTGATATAAATTATATGATTATGCATGTTTTTATTCCAGTTTCATGATTCCTAAGCAAATTATGAACCTATGTTTTCACCTTAATTTCAAGTATGAGTCATAATCATGGATTTTAAGTGTTCAAGCAAGTTTTATGAAAAAGGGTGACTTAAGACCCTAATGATATTCTTTATGTAAAAGGATTCATAATGATGGAAGCCTTATACCCATATTACATGAATCATATGATAATGAGCTATTCTTATGAACAAGTTTTATGAATTATGATTTATGAAAAGGTTATGATTTATGACAAGTATGATTTATGATAATGATATGTATTTCGTGGAATGTTGACTTAGCATCGAGAGGACTTTGTGGTGGGAACTCAATCTAAGGGTTCCTTAGTAGCAATATCTAGTCCCTTAACTATGTTGCCACTATATGTCGCCTTTATGGCCTAGCTAGTGGATCCACATATAGCATATCATGATGATGATACTGACTCTACCTTGGAAAGTAACCTCTCTCTTCTCGATATGGGAGTAATATCATATTTCACGTTATAGCTCGCATGGTCTTAAATGTCAGTTATAGTTATATCCTACATATGTAAGGTCCTTATGATGATTTACTTGAGTAATCCTATCTTGACGTTTATATGATAATCTTATGGTTTGTTGTGCAATGGTCCTTCTTATGTCTACTTATGATTTTACTATCTCTTTTATCATGCTATTTGAAATGGTCATTTGAAAAATATTATTTTATTCTGCATTATATTTACTACATATTTAGTACATTCAAATGTACTATTCCATACTTCATTGCCTACATTATATCACAATGTAGAGACAGATGCTCCATCCTCTTCTCGTGGCTAGTTAGTGATTATTGAAGATTGTGTGGTGAGTCTTCATTATTCGAGGGCAAACTGAGTCTATCTTTCCTTTGTCATTCTTAGACGATGTTGGTACATTGAGAAGTTTCCATGTTATGTCATTTCTTTCCTTTAAGGGTGAGCTAGGAACATGTCTTAGTCCCTGCCTATGTAGTCATGTAGAGGCGTGTTGGATATGTGTATGGAGTCAATATTGTCATGCTTCATTCTAGCAATGCTATATTTTTGGTTTTTTATGACTTTACTCTTATTTTTACCTTATGTATGCGTATGATATGCTATGGCAAGTTGCCAAGATTAGGAGAACTCACCAGATGTTGTCCTCGGTATGCTTTGAGTCCTTTCTTATGATGTTTATGAATTATTTAGTTCGGGTGAAATCTTGTCTTTTGTGACTCCTTATGTGGCTATTAAGTTTGGGATCTATCCTGAATGTCCTTTATAACCCTTTTGTGTTTTACTCTTATTGGTTAGTCTATTGAGATTGTACAATCTCCATTTATCATAAAGATACTTCAGTAAACTTAGTTGAGTTAGACATGGTAGACTTCAATGTTATTCTTGGTATAAACTGACTTTATGCTTGTTATACCTCAGTTTATTGTAGAACTCGAGTTGTCAAGTTCTAGTATTCGAATAAGCTAGTTATTGAGTGGAAAGGTAGTCCAACAGTGCCTAAGGGTCAATTTATTTTATACCTTAAGGTCAAAAAGTTAGTCTCTGAGGGGTGTATCTATCACATTGTCCAAGTTAGAAATTATAGTGTGGAGACACCACCATGCAGTCAGTTCCAATTGTAATTTTTTTTCTTGAAGTCATTCTTGAGGATTTACCTGGAGTCCCTCTTGATAGGGAGATATACTAAGGAATAGATATTCTTCCTGATACACAACCTATCTCGATTCTGCTATGTAGAATGGCTCAACCCGAGTTAAAACATCAGTTGAAAGACTCCTACATGAGAGATTCATTAGACGGAGTATCTCATCTTGAGGCACTTCTATTCTATTCATGCAAAATAAAGATGGTTCCTTTAGTGACTACCGTCAGTTGAACATGTCACCATAAATAATAAGTGCCCTCTTTTGAGAATCGATGACATATTTGACCAACTTTTGGGTGCCACTTGTTTCTCAAAGATAGACCTCAGTTTTGGCTATCATTACTTGAAAGTGAGGGAAAGTGACATCCCAAAGACAACCTTTAGAACTAGGTATAGTCATTATGAGTTCCTAGTTGTGTCCTTCGATTTGACTAATGCTCCTAAAATATTCATGGACCTAATAAATAGAGTGTTCAAGAAGTATCTAGATATGTTTATTATCATGTTCATCAATGAATTTCTAATCAACTTTACAAATAAGGAGCAGCATTCCAATTATCTTAGAATTGTTCTCCAAAATCTCAAGGATAGGGAGTTATATGCTAAGTTTTTAAGTGTGAGTTCTGGCTTGCATCTATGGCATTCCTGGGTCACATTATCTTTGGTAATGGTATCCGAGTTGATTCGCAAAAATTGAGGTAGTAAAGAATTGACCCAGACCCATATCCCCGACAGACATAAGAAGTTTCTTAGGTTTAACTAGTTACTATAGAAGGTTTGTAGAGGGATTCACATCTACATCATCTCCGTTTACTAATTTTACTTAGAAGAAGACTAAGTTCTAATGGTTTGATGCTTGTGAGAAAATTTTTCAAGTGTTGAAAAGTAGATTGACTACCGCTCCAGTATTGTCCCTACTTGAGGGAAAAAATGGGTTCGTTATCTATTGTGATGCATCTAGAGTTTGACTAGGTTGTGTGTTGATGTAGAGAGGTAAAGTCATAGATTATGCTTCCTGAAAACTTAAGATTCATAAGAGGAATTATCTGACTCATTGTTTATGGTTGGTAGCGACAATATTTACTTTGATGATATGGCTCTACTATCTGTATAGCATGCATATTGATGTGTTCACTAATCATAAGAGTTACTGTATGTGTTTGGTCAGAAGGAGCTGAACATGAGGCAGAGGAGATGGCTTGAGTTGCTAAAGGATTATGACATGAGAATCCTTTACCAGCCAAACAAAGACAATATTGTTGATGATGATCTTAGTACGTTATCCATGGGGAGTACTGCTATTGTTGAGAAAGAAAAGAAGGAATTTACTAAAGAAGTGCATAGAGGAGTTCGCCTTGTGAAATCAAATAAAGGTGGTATCATTGATCAAAATGGAGATGAGTCTTCAGTATTGTCGAAGTGAAGGAAAAGCAAGACCAAGACCCCATTCTACTTCAGTTAAAGGGAGATGTTCACAAGTAAAAAGTGTTGACTTTCGCCAAAGGGGGAGATGGTATGTTGATGTATCAAGGTAGAATTTGATTTTTGAGTGTTGATGGTATCCGAGATAGACTCATGATAGAGGCTCATATCTCCAGATATTAGATTCATCCGGGTTCTACCAAGACTTGAGAGAAGTCTATTGGTGGAATGGTATTAAAAGAGACATATCATACATTATTTCAAAATATAAAGTTTCTAGAGTGGAAATGAGAGATGATCAATAAGGTCTTCATTACATGTTTACCCCAATTTTGTAGACATCATGAATTGATTTGGGTGATTGTGGATAAAATGAACAAATCAACCTACTTTTTGCTCGTTAAGACTATAAATTCTGCCAAGGATTATGCAAGATTGTACATTCAAGACATAGTCTAAATTCATGGAGTTCCGTTTTTATCATCTCAAATAAAAGTGCTCAATTCATTGCTAAGTTTTAGAAGTCATTTCAAAGAGGTTTGGGTTTGAAGGTAAATCTTAGTATCGCTTTCCATCCTCAAACAGATGGTCAAGTGGAGCGTACAATTCAAACTCTTGAGAACATGTTAAAAGGATACATAATTGAATTCAAAGGTAGTTGGGATGATCACTGACCTCTTGTTGAGTTTACGTACAATAATAGCTATCACTCGAGTATCCAAATGGCTCCTTATAAGGCTCTTTATGGGAGAAGATGTAGATCGCCAATTGGTTTGTTCGAGGTTGGTGAAGTTTAGTTGATAGAGACAAAATTGGTTCATAAAGCTATGGAGAAGTTGAAAATCATTCAAGAGAGGTTGAAAATCATACAAAGTTGTCAAAAGTTCTACAGTGATGTTAGGAGAAGAGACTTAAAGTTTGAGGTGGATGATTAGATATATTTGAAAGTTTCGCCCATAAAAAGCGTTATGAGATTTTGGCAGAAAGGAAATCTTAGTCCTTGTTACATTGGTCCATACCAGATTATTAAGAGAGTTGGTAATGTCTATTATGAGTTAGAGTTTCCATTAGAGTTAGTAGCCGTTCATCCTATGTTTCACATTTCGATGCTTAAAAAATGTTTCAGAGATCCTTCAATCATTGTACATATAGAAAACATTGGTGTGAAAGATAGCTTGTCCTATAATACCACTTTTGTCACGAACCAACCTCGTAGGCCGCAACTGGGGTCCGACCTAGACTGCCGTATACGTATCTATCAGCTACACTTAAGTTAAACCGTGTGTGATGTGATACTACACACAACTCCAATGGGTCAATTTTTTTTCCATAAACCTATAGCCTCATTCACCTGTATCATAACAGAGAAGGGCACGCGAGCCGATGAGGCTGCCATACCACGAAAATATTTGCAATAAGTCATATGTGCATAATTGAAATAAACTTACAAATAACCCACATACACATGTATACAGACCTCTAAGAGTAATAACTGCATCAAATGGCGGGATAGGGCCCCCGCCGTACCCCTAAATATACAAATATATACATATTACATGACCAGTATAAAAAATTAGGATCAAGAACAGTGGAGAACTTCCAATATAGCTGAGAGGAAATCTTAAGCTGACGAATCTCCAAAATGAACTTATGTACCTGCGAGCATGAAATGCAGCCCTCCGAAAAAAGGGGGGTCAGTAGATATATGTACTGAGTATGTAAAGCATAAAATATCATAACTGAGGCCATAATTGAAATAGGGATGCAGGGGATAAGTATAATAATTTAACAATTTACTGTACCTGTACCTTAGGACACGTAATCATATACATCATCATATGCTGTGCCTAGCCTTCTAGTGAACTTAGTGTCATAATCATTTCCTCATGTTCACATGTCATCGTATCATCGTGCTTTTTATTTCATCATATTATCATATACGACATCATATCATCGTATATGGTATAATCTTATCATGTATGTCATCGTATTACATCCGGTTCACTACGGGGATCGGGGTCACAAATGTATCACTCTAATCTCATATGCATGCCTACATAAAGTATCCGACTCTTTAGTGAGGGACTCGGTGAATGGAGTGGTGTACGTCTATAGCATACCATCATAATATACATACTGTATCCGACCCTCTAAGGAGGGACTCGATGTTCCTTCCTTATTTTGCCACATATACCATTATATTACAGCCGGCCCGAGACTCGGTGAATAATCATATCGTCATGACATATAACATATATCACACCTCACGTATAAAATTATCTCCTCATGCATGGAACTGTACATATCCGGGCCGAGACGCGGTGAAAAAAGTAGTAAAATTATGAACGATAACATTCCTGGCCCATTGTGGGACTCGAGGAAGGATGGGTTACAGTATGCACAAGTAGAGTAGTGCGAAAACATATGCAACTAAGTTATTATTTGAGACTCGATAAAATAGTCAAGTGAACCGTCACCTGAAGACCAGGGGAGTAATTATCCAAGGTACCCCTTTAGATGTCATTAGGGCTTACATCAGTTGGGGCTTCAGGGATCACAGACATGCCAAAAGAAAAGAAAGATAGCTTTACATACTTATTCCAAAAACACGCCAAAAAAAAGCTTCACATACCTCGTATAGACTTCTCTTAATCACGTCCACGACGTCATCCTCCAAACCTATTTAACATGGAAGCAAGGCAAGTATCAACAACCTTAAAATTTTCAGCGCCTTCGGTTGCACCTTAGTATTCACATAAGTCATTTCCTCGCTCACCTCTTCGACTAGTTCCTTAACTCATTTAAAGAGTTATCGGAAATTGGGCAGCATCTCCCCTATAATATGCCCTATCTGAATTCTTAATTACATACCTAATTACTACAGCCAACCAACAACAACAACCTGCATCTCATATACAAGTAAAACATGGCAACATTACACAATATAAACTCCACCCAACTTGCTGAAAATTGTAATACCAAAATAGGATTTCTAGTCTTTGTTTTGCAAAACCTTTAATTATACGAAATGAGGGGTCGTGTGGATACAACCATAAGCACCCACACCCATTATAAAATAAATTTAGTCCCTGAAACACATCACCACACACCTGCAGCATCACCCCACACGCACAACACCCCATTTCGACTACAATTTAACTATGACTACTTCACTTTCGATTGTTTCTATTGTCGAGCATTTCCACGACCTTTTTTATACTTCCAGCAGTATAAAAGGTATATAATACCATACATAACAACCCCATAAAGTCAAAATTTAAAGGAGAAGTCTTACCTTACCCAAAATTAGCCAAAAACTCTCCAAAACTCGCCTCGGAACTTCTCTAGTCGCGCTGAAACTGTGTGGACTGTTTGCTGTCCATTTTGGCAGCACCAAGTCACGATTTTATCCTTCTAATACCTCTATATCATTGTGGTATACTCTGGATAATTAATTTATGGAATGAAATTGGGACTTACCTATTTTTTTCCTCCTAGCCGCCACACTTTTCTCTCCAAGTTTAGGGTTTGTTTTCTTTGTTTTGCTGCAGATTTAGGTGCAGGAACTGAAATATATGTTACATATACATACATATATGTGGTCCCAAGAGGTGACACGTGTCATCCCCTAAGGAGGACATGTGTCCAGCCCCTATTGGGCCACCGTATCCATGCATTGAAGGAGGGGCTGCCACATGGCAGTGGGGACCACCTCTCCCAAGCAGGTGGGTCACCTACTTGACCCCAAGCAGGTGGGTCACCTGCTTGCTTGAGGTGCTACCACATGTCACTTCTCCATTGGCTTTCATGTGTCGTCTTTTCTTTTTCCTCGTGGGTTCGTAATCTTATTTTATTTTAGGAGCCTATGTAATCCATGCTACGTAAGCTTAGTATGTCCTCAAGTAGCTCAAGTTTGTAAGACCTCTAAGTTGGTAGCTTACGTAGGTAAATCGGGTCCTACGACTCATTATTTGGCCTCTAATTCCTTCCGTATTCTTATGACTCTATTTCCAACCTTTTTTACTATGGGGTAACACATTCTCCCTTCCTTAGAGTCATTTGATAGTGTCGTAACTTATCCATCTTACATGATAATGTCTAAGGAACTTAAGAGACATTTTGAGCTCGAGAGTGTGGGGTGTAACAAGATTCTTGTTCAAATCCTTGATCATCAAGTTAAAAAATTAAGGACCAAAGAGGTCGTTTTAGTGAAAGTCTTATGGAGAAACTAGTTTGTTGAGGAGGCTACATGGGAAGCTGAAGAGGATATGAAACCCAAGTACCCACATCTATTCATTCCTCCTAGTGTCGATTATTTTTAGTCTTTGAGTTCTTGCATTGCATTCATGCCTTGAATAAATTTTTAGATTGGTCATACATTCGAGGATGAATGATCTTAAAAGAGATATATTGTAACACCCCGTACTATTCTATCTTAGATAAATTTCAAGAAGTTCTGAGAAACTAAGCAAGTACACTGTTTCAATGGACCACAAGTTCCACCTACGGTCCATAAAAGGTTCTACAAGCCATAGTGATGACTTAAAATGTCCCCTAGCACTTCGTAAATTTTCAGTGTCAAGCCTATTCCTATGAGTCATAGTTACAATCCATATAAAGCCTTATGACTCGTAGGGTTTCTTTGTAGTCCCAATGACACATTTCAGTAGCCATTAGAATATGCACCTAAGTGCTACGACTGGGTTTATGACCTGTAACAATTTGTATAACCTATAGAGAAGGTTTTGTAGACCCCAATCCCAAGTCTTTCTGTGAATGTTTATGATCCACTTCCACGAGCCGTCATAGGGTCTACAACCCATATAATGGTTCTATAGTCCCTATGTACCAAGAAAAAGTGAAGTCCAATTTTAGACCCCATCTTCCACAACCAATCTTCTATGGTCCGAAGAAATTTCTACGTTCCGTACAATAACCATAGCAAACCTAGGTCAGTTTTTAAGTGAGGGTAGTTTGGTCTTTTCCCATATTTTCCAAACCAAAACTCTAACATTTTGGGATAAAAATATGTCCCTTATCAATACCCAATGAGGATTTTCTCTCAATAATAATTAGAATATTTTGAGAGCAAGGATTGGAGAGCAGAAAAGCTAGGGTTCAAGCATTTCAACCCAGTTCCTAAAATTTCTCTTAGATCATTGATCTTCCAAGTATGTAAGGCTAATCAAAATGTTGGTCTAAGTTCGTTCTCATGCCATACATATTCATTAGTCAGTATGAGTTTGATGTTTAGTTTCATTTCCATTATATTGAGTTTTTGAATGAATTATGAAATCCGTCATTGAATTTCCTATATATTTATTGATATTGAGATTATACATGAGTTCAAGTTCTTGGATTTTTTGTTCATGTTAGCATTCACATGAACCTATTTTAGTAGTTTCATTATTTATTTCTATGTATTAATTGAGATAAAAGAATGATATATTTCATTTCTTAAATTGAGTAAGGAGTTTGAGCATGAGTTGAGTTTTGTGAAGTCTTTTTGTACTGATTAAGAGCATGATCTTTATCAACTCCAATGAGTTAGAGCTTATGCATTTATTTTGAGATTGAGTTGAGAAATCAAAGTTATGTTTTTAAATGCATTCACAGAGTTAGAAGTATAACTATTTTAATGAGAAGAGATGAGTTGAGAAAAGTTGAGATAAACTGAGTAAAGTCAAATGAGACTAAATGACACATCATTTTGAATACTTATACTCACACAAGTCGATGAGCATAATAATATATTTTGGGAATAGTATTAAACACCAATTTTGGTAAGAGTATAGAACAACTTGAACCTCATAAACTATCTAGCCAGTGTAGAATATGATCTTAGCGTTGGTTTGGGTGACTCCTTACTTCACTCCCTGAAACAAAATTTTATTGGATACATGAGATGATTTACATCCATTACCCTGATAAGGTATTGGACAACTGTGGAAATAACAATAATTTGTTTTATCATCATGATGCTCATGATGATAATTTCCAGTTAGAGAAACTCTCCAAAGAGTAAAAATACTATTTTATTACTGAGTTGCATTTACATATTTATATTTTACAAAGTATTTTCTTATGCATTTATTGCATGCTTTATTGATTGTGTTATTTCAACATTGATTCCATTGAGTATTTCTGAGTACGAGATGTTGTATCTACTTTTAGGAGGTTTCTTTTGTATCAAGAGAATGTTGGGGAAGCGAGGGAAGATTGGATTGAATCCTCTCAAGGTGATGCTTAAGTTTTTTCTTTATCGATAGAATTTCCACCATTTTCAATATCATTATTGACGAAAAAAGAATATATTTTACCAGAGTCAACAATAGCATTAAAAAAGGTAACTGTAAATGGAAAGTTCTTAAATTAGGAAAACCAAATCTAAGGAAAACAGGATTTTAAGATATACTATTAGAACATTATAAAATAAGAAAATTTACTAATTAAGTAAATAATGGAAAATGTACTAATTAAAAAATTGAAAATGGAATTAGCATTTTAGAGGTAAACTTTGTGTGCAACTACAAAAAGAAATATTTTTATGTGTTATTATTGTCATATTTACATAGTTACAATATTTTCTAGTTCCTAATACCAATATACCATAATCTAAAGCTTAAATTTCCCAAGATTTACATTTCTTCAACCATCACGTTGCCGACAGAAACCGTTAGTCAAATGATAACATTAAACTATACTAACATTAAACTATACAAACAACTCGTGGCTAGAGTTAAGCCTTACTTTCTTACAGTTAGTGGGTCTTCATGCTTCGAGGACGAGATGTTTATATTTTCATCATTCATGACTTTTTATCTATTATCATGGGTGATCTAGGATCTTGTTTTATGCCCCTATCTACACTAGTAGAGGCATGTTAGATGTTCATAGAGTCTATGTCATCTTTGTTACCTTTGAGATTTACTCTCCTTATTAAGACCATTCATGTTATGAATTTACTTCCACATCTATGTTTTCTCTTTATTGCTTTAATTATTGAGTCCATTCATGTAACAAACTTGGTATTAGAGTATAAGGTTTAAAGTATGCTAGTGTGTCTAACATGCCGCATCAAGTAGAGTCTTTCTTCATTGGTGTAAAGCATGCCACATCTATGAATAGGAGGTTATGAAGCATCTTAGGAAAAAAACATCACTTTTTTCATGATCTTATCGTGCGATAGAGTTAAACTCTAAGGTTTCTTTTTCTAATGCTTTCTCTTTGCTATTATAGAAATATGCCTCCAAGAATAATCCCCATGTGAAGGAATTTTGAGGTGGAGAAACAAGCTCTAAATAACCCCTTGAATGAGCTAATCTCTCATATGGAGTTTCAAGCTGCTTTTCAAGTTCTTGCTCAAGCTACGACATCTCAAGCCAACTAAGATGTGGTAGTTCTCATGTACCCAAACATGGGTATGAAAGCTAGCCGAGTTTGTGATTTCACTCTCCCATGTTTCATGGTTCTAAGGTGGACGAGGATTCATAAGAGTTCATTATGGGCATTACTAATATTGTTGATATCATAGGTGTTAGTTCGATGGAAAAAGCGAACTTGGCAGTGTAAGAACTCAAGAGGGTTTCTCAAATTTGGTATGATAAATTAAGAGTGAGAGAGTTGGAGATGATGGACCCATTGATTAGGATAAATTAAAAAGTGCTTTCCTTGACTAATTCATTTATTTATATTTGAGGGAAGCAAATATTAAAGAGTTCATTAATTTACGACAAGGTAATATAAGTTTGAGGGAGTATGCCCTCAAGTTCACTAAGTCATCAAAGTATGCTGCATTCATAATCACCAATCCAATAGCTCGTATGAGCAAGTTTGTTTAGGGTGTGTCCGACTTGGTGGTAAAAAAATATAGAACTAACATGCTAATCAAGGAGATAGATATTTTGAGGCTTATGAAATATGACAAACAAATAGAAGAGGAGAAATTGAAGGAGTGATCTAGAAGAGAGTCCAAGAGGGCTTGAATTGATGGTGGTTTCTCATATGGTAAGTCCAGAAATGGTGGTCATCCTTAATGTCGTCCAAGGTACTTTGGCCAAAATTTTTCAAACACTCTAGCTCCAAAGTTTTATAAGGATAGGGTGCCTAACCCTAAGGTTCAATAAGGAGCTCCAAGTGATCAAGTCATTCCTCCATGGTAAAAATGTAGAAGGAACCACAAAGAAGAATGCTTAGTGGGATCGGATACATGTTATAGGTGTGGTAAACTGGGTCATCAGACAAAGGACTATAGAGGTAGTGCTATACCCTAGGCTTAGACTCAGGCTACAGGCTATTAGGATCAGTATGGTACTACTTCAAGTGGCGTTCATCACAAAAACATATTCTATACCCTTCAGACTTGTCAGGAGTTAGAGGATTCTCTCGAGGTGGTGACTGGTATGTTGAAAGTCTTTGACTTTGATATTTATGCATGGTTAGATCTAGGTGCTACTTTATCATTTATTACTCCTATCTTTCTATGAAATTCATTGTCAGGCCTAAGATCTTATTAGAGCCTTTTTGGGTCTATACTCATATTGGTGATTTAGTTGTGGCTAAGAGAGTGTATCAATATTACCTAGTTTCAGTTTTTCATAAAATCACTTTAGTTAATCTTGTAGAGCTTGATAGGACCGATTTTGATGTTATTCTTGATATGGATTGGGTTCATGCATGTTATGCTTCTATATGTTGTATAATCTGTGTGGTTAAGTTTCAGTTTCCATTTGAGCTAGTCCATCCTTAAATGGAAAGGTAGTAATAATGTGTTTAAAGGTCAATTTATCTTGTCCCTTAAATCTCAGAAAATATTTTTCAAAAGTTGAATTTATCATCTAGTTCGGGTTAGAGATGCAAATTTCAAAGCTCCCACTCTTTAGTTAGTTTCAATTATTAATGAGTTTTTGAGAGTATTCTTCAATAATCGCCCAAGTATACCTCCCAAAAGGAAAATAGACTTAGGTATCGATCTTCTCCTCGATACCTAACTATCTTTATTCCTGCTTACCCTATGGCCCCAACAGAACTAAACGAGTTAAAGGATTAGTTGAAGGATTTGTTGGATAAGAGTTTCAGTAGATTGAGTATCTCTCCATGGGGTGATTCATTTCTCTTTGTTAGAAAGAAGGATGGGTCTCTTAGAATGTGTATCGACTATCGATAATTGTACATGGTTATAATTAAGAATAAGTATCCCATTCAAAGGATTGATGACTTGTTTGGTAAACTTCAAGGATCAAGCTACTTTTCAAAGATTGATATTTGATTGGGTTATCATCAACTCCGAGTAAGAGAATGTTACATTCTAAACTGGCTTTTAGAACTCGGTATGGTCACTTTGAATTCTTGGTTATGTCTTTTAGACTAACGAATGCTCCTACAACTTTTATGGATTTGATGAATAATGTGTTCAAGTAATTTTTGGATATGTTCGTTATTGTGTTCGTCGATGATATTTTGATCTATTCTCAGTGAGACGAGGAGTATGCCGATCATTTGAGGATTTTCTTGAAAATTCTCAAGGATCGTCAGTTATTTGCTAAGTTAGAAGGTGTGATTTTTTCTTGAGGTCAGTCACTTTCCTTGGCCCTATTGTCTCTAGTTAAGGTATTATGGTTGATCCTAAGAAAACTAAAGCAGTGAAAAATTGGCCTACACGTTTGTCTCTTTTTGATATTCAGAGTTTCTTTGGCTTAGCCAGTTATTAAAGACAATTTGTGGAAGGTTTCTCTTCCATTGCATCGCCTTGAATACTTTGACTCAAAAGAAGATTAAATTCCAATGGTCCGAGGCATGTAAGAAGAGTTTCTAAGAGTTGAAAGATAGACTCAATTGTGCTCTGATGTTGACTTTAACAGTAATGTTTGAAGGTTGGAATATGATGTAATAAGATTAAGCATTGCAAAAATGGCCTCGGTGGATTTTTAGGTCAAGTATCCCAGAAGATAATTTTTTCCAGAAATTGCATTTCTAGTAGGGTGTTTGACAGGTCCGCATCGCAGACCTGCTCCCCCAAGGTGAAAGTTTTCATAGGTCAAAATCTAGCCAAAATCTAATTCGCTCAAACATGGCCTGTCAGGAAACAAGTCCGCATCGTGGACTTGGGTACCCAGTTTTGTTCGAATTCAGTTTTTAAGAAGTGATACTTAAGACTTTTCCCTCACTATTAGTTAATGAACTTGGACATTTTTAAGAATTAATTCGGCCCTATAAACTTCCCTAAACCCCTATTCTCATTTATTCTTTCATAATTCATCTACTTGAAAAATAATTCTCTCTCTAAAAAACTTTCAAATCACTATTGAAGACATTCAAGAAATTCTTTCAAAATCTTCATCAAAAACTCAAATTTCTTGAAGTTTCTTTGATCTTCTCATTCAATGTATGTGTGCATTCATTCAAGGGTACCTTTCACCCATGGACGCCAAAAAATTCTCATATTTTTCAATCAATTCAAGTATGTTTTTTTATGGGTTTTGTGATCTCAATTCCAATTACATGAACTATGATTTAAATTATAATTATGAAACTATTTTGATATGAATCGATGATTATTACATGAAATTGAAGAGTTTTCTATGAAATTCCTACATAGCTCTTTTTTTTTTATGGGAACAGACCCTACACGAGGCTCCCACCTCTCGTGCACAATGAGGGGTTGAGCATCACCCCCAAGCCTTAACATAAAAATAAAACAGAAAAATACAAGGAGGGGGACATAAAACCTTACCTCCGATCCTATGTTGGTACATAAGTCGGCTAACCTACTAAGGTCGGCTAACTCATCCCCGATACAAAAAGGGCTAACTATAACTAGAAAGCAGTAAACCTATGAGAGGACTCCTCCCGATACAAATCGACTAAGAAAGCATAAATGAGGGAGACTCTCCCCTTCCATGAGAATACAAGAAAGTAACCTACACTAGTCCTATTCAATTATGCTACGACTCAGGCATAGATACATTGAGAAGAACAAGTATACGAACCTTCTATCTCGCATGGGTTGGGGAAATTCTTTTCATCTTTGCCCTTTTTAGTCATATCGTACCAAGTAGGTCCAAGGAGTTATGCAGCAACAACAATAGTAGCTAAGGGGGGTGAAATGATAGGAAATAAATGGAGCCATAGCAGCCAGCTTTCTTGGGGTTGTAGTTAAGGAAGCTGAGGGACAGAGTATGTGTAACATGCATTTTGTATGTGGTGCAGCCCTGACTTGCAATTGTGGCTGTTATGTCCCTTTGTCTGTGACTTTGTTTACCTGCACAAACAAGCAAACAAAGAGACAAACAAGTGTGATAGTTGTGGGGGTTGTTGCAAACCTGTAGGCAGCTTCTTGTTGTCTCCAAAGAAGGATTGAGCAGCTCCTTTGAGGGTATCTTATGTGCCTGCACATAACAATTAAAGGAGCAAGGAGGTTCAAGAGTTTTGGGAAGCAGTGGATCTGCTGCAGGTGTTGCAGGGATGGAATATGTATGGGTGTAGGGATGCTGTGTTGGTGAGGTCCTATCTTGGAAGGCTGTTGTGTCTCTGTTGATGCTTTTCATCTGCCAAGGTTTCCCATCAGTTGTTGTACCTGCACAAAAAAACATAACAGAAAAACAAAAAACCAACCAGACAGACAAGGTTCATGGAATGTATGATGGGCATTTTCAATTATACTTCCAATTGCTATTATTTTCATTAATTATGTATATGTTGATATAAATCATATGATTATGCATGTTTTCAATTCAATTTCATTATTTCTAAGTCAACTAATTGTGAACCCCATATTTTCACCTTAATTTCAAGTATGAGTCATGATCATGACATTTCAAGTGTTCAAGCAAGTTTTATGAAAAAGGGTGACTTAATACCCTAATGATATTTTTTATGAAAAAGGATTCATAATGATGGAAGGCCTATACCCACATGACCCACATTACATGAATCACATTATAATGAGCTATTCGTATGAACAAGTTTTATGAATTGGATAGGTATCTTTGATTGCCTTTCCACATGATAAGTTTATGTTTTCAAGATAAGTATGAACTATGATTTATGACAAGTACGATTTATGATGATGTATGATATTCCGTTGAGAGTTGACCTAGAACAGAGTGGATCTTGGGATAGACACTCACTCGTTAGTCGAGGCATGAGACCATTAGTAGAAATCCCATTATCCCATAACTACATACCAAGGTAGGAAGAAGGATCACCCATTAGTATAGGCTTGATTTCTTAGAAAGGGTCACCCATTAGTTGAGGCTTGATTTCTTAATAGCTTAGTGGATCCACTTAGGAATTATGGTCCTTACAATGACAATTATGGACCCTCTCTTTTCAGTGTGTGAGGTAAACACCAGACTCTATGTTATAGCTTACATGGTTTATGTCGGTTAATGATATCTCTCACAAAGACTTATGAATCTCAAGTGACTTTGACTATCCAATGTATGTCTGGTTCTTTTGATGTTTTAATGACTAATCCTATCCTCTACTTTATACGATACTCTTATGGTTTATTATGCATTGACTCTTCTTATGTCTACTTATGATTTTACTATCTATTTTATCATGCTATTAGAATACATGGTTTTATTATGCATTACATTGCCTGCATACTTAGTACATTCAAATGTACTAATGCATACCTCATTGCCTTCACTATATCACAATATAGGGACATGGCTCCATCTTCTTCTCATGGATAGTTGGTGATTGTTGAAGATTGTATGGTGTGTCCTCATGCTTTGAGGGAAAACTGAGTCCATCTTTCTTTTTTCATTCTTATGTTGGTACATTGAGACTATTCCATGTCATGTTATTACTTTCTTTGAGGATGAGCTAGGAATATGTCCTAGTCCCCACCTATGTAGTCATGTAGAGGCATCTTGGATATGTGTAAGGAATTTATGTGTAAGACCTCAGAAGTCAAAAATTTAGAACCAAGGATAAATTATAAAAATGATGACTAACTTCATGATCATGACTCACTCTACAATTCGTAGGGGTTCCTACGACTCGTAGAGATGAGTTAAGAGGGAATCTTGGGCTTGCTCAGGACCAAAACTTGGAAAAGGTCCTATGATTCAACATTATGATTTGTAGTCCTATCAACAAGTCATAATATTGACTCGTACCAAAATTTCCAAGACCCTCAAATTTTTAGGTTTTCACAATCTGTAGGACAAACAATATTAGTGAGTCATAAGGAAGTTTTTGAGTCATAACAACTCCTCGTAAGAAAATATTAAAGGTTCTAAAATTATACCTTCATCAGGACTTGCATGACAACTCAACTCTATGAGTCATAGAGTTGAGGACGAGTCGTAGAAGTCGATCCGTAGGTCCAAGGTTCAGTTTAATAAAGGGTATTCGTGTCTATTCCCAAGTTTGGTTCAATGAACCTAGACACTATTATAGCCAAGTTCAAGCCTATATTTACCCAACCCTTCAAACTTTCCTCTATTCTAATTCATTCTTCTAAAAATCTCTAGGCAAGATAAATCAAATCCTTTCAAGGTTTTCTTACAATTTCAAGCTAGGGTTTCAAGTTCTATGATTTTCAAAGAAGATCTTTTGTGAATGAAGTTTAGATTCATAATTTAACAATGAAAGTTATGATGATGGTATAAGAAAGTTATTATGGTGTGATGTGGACAATTCTCACACAAATCATGTTTAAGATGTTGATAAAGACAATTCTCACCAAATTGTATGGATTCTTATGAATCACTAAAGTTAATGAGCTACTCTAATGTTTATTTTTATGACAGAGTTAATGATGATGTTCCTATGTTTAATGTTTTCCTTTGGGATATTGACTAATCACCGAGAGGATAGTAGGTGGGGTTCGGTTCGGTAACATAGTTAGTTACCAAGGGAATCCTAGTAGAAACCTAAAGTCCCAAACTACGTGCCAACGTAGATTGCCTATATGGCTTAACTAGTGGATCCATATATAGCAGACAAAATTAAAGTTGTTCTCATGGAGTATACCTTTGCAAGTACCCTCTCTCTTATCGATCTAGGAGTTACATCAGATTCTATATTATAGCTTGCATGGTATTAAGATGTCGGTTAAAGGTCTTAACCCACACAAGTTATATTCAAAGATGTAAATTTTACTATAAAGTTCTATGACGCATTGACCAAAGGTTTTCATGTGTTTTAAATGCTTTTAATCTGATTCCATGTTCATTACGATTGGTCATGCATCCTATGCCATATTATTCATGTCGTATTACTTGTTCATGCATATCTCACATACTTAGTACCTTCTATGTACTAATACATATTTTACCTACATTGTTTTATAATGTAGGGTCTAATGAGCACATTCATCCTACTCGTGGCTAGAGTTGTCTTAGCACTCTTAATTTGTCATTGGTGAGTCCTTATTTATTGAGGATGAGACTTTCTTTTATGATTGATTACTTTGACTTTCCCTTATGATTTGGGTGATCTAGGAACTTTTCCTGAGCTTCCATCAGTCATAGATTTAGATGCATGTTTAGACAATTAAAGGGTTGTAGTCTATTTTGGACAATTGAGTTGAGTTTATTTCCTCTTTTTAAATTTATGTTGAGTTGATTCTTCCACTTATCTTGTATTTTCTTTTACCTTATGTATGCTATGTATACTAAGATGTCTTGGTTTGGATCTTTTAGGTTCTCCATCACCGTGTCGCGTCTAGGCTCTAGGCTTGGTTCATGACAAACTTGGTATCAGAGCATAAGGTTTAGGAGTGTCCTAATAAGTCTAACATGCCACTTTAAGTAGAGTCTTGTTAATCAGTGTGAAGTGCACCACATCTATGAATAGGAGTCTATGAAGCATCGTAGGAAAATTTTACTTCTTTTATTATCTATATCATGCGGTAGAGAGGTACTCTAAGTCTTTCCCTCTAATGCGTGTTCTTTATGATTTTCTAAAAATGCCTCCATGAAGATATCTTGCTAGAAGGAATGTGGTTAAACAGGGGAAATACACTCTGAATGATCTCTTAGATAACTAAGTGAATAATGTCGAATTTGAAGCAGCCTTTCAAGTACTTGCTCAAGCCATGAAGGCACAAGAAATTGTGAGATGGTTGCTCCTGTAGACCCAAATGTGGATACGACAGGGACAAGGGTACGTGGCTTTATGAGGATGAATCCTCTGGAGTTTTGAGGTTCTAAGGTGGAAGAGGATCCACATGAGTTTTTTGATAGCATTCATAACATTGTTGAAATTATGGGGACTAACCCGGTTGAGAGGGCGAAATTGGCTACTTACCAATTGAAGGGTACTGCTCGAATTTGGTTTGAATAATGGAATTGTGAGAGGCCGAAAGAGGTGGATCCCTTGACTTGGGAAGCATTTAAAGGGATGTTTTGTGATTGCCTTTTCCCATTGGATTTGAGGGAGGCCAAGATACAAGAGTTCATCAATATTAAGCAAGGTGTTATAAGTGTGAGGCAGTATCCCTTAAGTTCACCCAATTGTCAGAGTATGCTCCATTCATAGTTACCAACCCAAGAGCTCGTATGAGCAAGTTTATGTCGGGTGTGTAAGATTTTGTTTCTAAGGACTGTAAGATGTCCTTGTTGGTTTGGAAAATGGACATCTCTAGAATTATGACCTATGCAGAGCAAATAGAGGATGAGAAGATAAGGTAGAAAACTAGGGAGTCCAAAAGGGAAAGGGTCGATGGTGGTGATTCCACCTATACCAACTCCAGAAGTGGTGGGTGTAATTATTTTTGTCTGAGGTATTCCAGTCAAGGTTCTTCCAATGCTACTAATCCAAGGTTTGACAAGAATAGGGTGCCCAATCCTAAGCCTTAAGGAGGTACTCTTATTGACAAGCTACTCCCGCATGTAAGAAATGTGGAAAGAATCACAAGAGAGAGTGTCTAGTGGGTTTGAAAGTATGTTATCGATGTAGAAAATTTGTTTACCATGCTAAGGCATGTAGGGTTAAGGATGATCATTCTCGAGGTCAAGTTGCTCATGGAGGCCAAGTGCAACTAAAGGGTAGTCAACACAATAATCGGTTTTATGCTCTTCATGGTAGGCAAGAGACGGAGGAGACTCCTGATGTTGTTAACAAATGTTACGGGTCTTTTTTTTTTTTTTTTTTTTTTGGGAACAGACCCTACACGAGGCTCCCACCTCTCGTGCACAGTCAGGGGTTAAGCAACACCCCCAAGCCTTAACATAAATAATCAAAAATAAAAATACAAGGAGGGGGACATAAACCTTACCTCCGATCCTATGGTGGTTCATAAGTCGGCTAACCTATTAAGGTCGGCTAACTCATCCCCGATATAAAGAAGAGACTAACTATAACTAAAAAGCAGTAAACCTGTGAGAGGACTCCTCCCGGTACAATTCAACTATGAAAGCATAAATGAGAGAGACTCTCCCCTTCCATGAGAAAAAAGGAAAGTAACCTACACTAGTCCTATTCCAACTATGCTACGTACCAGACATAGCTACATTGAAGAAGAACAAGTATACGAAACTTCTATCTCACATGGGATGGGAAAATTCTTTTCATCTTTGCTCTTTTTAGTCTTGTCGTACCAAGTAAATCCAGGTGAAATGTGCCATTGCATCAGTATCATGATTATCAGCTATGGGGGCTGAAAGGAAAGGAAATATATGGAGCTATAGTATCCAACAGCCTTGGAGTTGTTGTGGAGAAAATTGAGAGCCTGAATATCAGAACAAGTGTTGCTGCATTCGACCACCTGCATGGGGGTCCAAATATATGGTTGCTGAAGATTGTTGTGATCAGGTTCAGCTTCTTGGAGTACCTCCACAGACAAACAAAACCAACAAACCACACAACCAAAGAGATCTGCATGCTGCTGTAACTAGCTTGTATTTGTTCCTTGTTTGCTGCAGGTTGGTGTAGTTGTTGTTGTGGTGTGTTGATAATAGAGAGTATGGATGGCAATGTGAGTGTACTGCTCCATAGAAGCCCCAGGTTTTTGCAGCCCTCATGGCAGTTCCAAAGAGGTTCTAAACAAAAACATTCAACCAAAGACAGGCAACCAAACAAACAGGTGTTGAGCTGCGGCAGTTGTTGAGCTATTGCAGTTAATAAAAGTTTTGCACAGGGAGCTGCTGCAGTTGTTGAGCTATTGGAGAAGGTATAGGTGGAGTAGTGATTAGGAGAGGAGGTCCATTTATGCCCAGCTGTTGTCTCCCTTCTATTGGGAATCTTTGAACAGTCAAACAAGCACCAAAAACAAGAGGGGTCTCCATTTCTGCACAATCCTTTTGTTTCAGTCATGGATATTCCTGTAGCAGTGTTGTCCTCTATGTATTTGTTGGTAAATCATGTTGGTGTATATCTCCAACAACCTGCAAATACACAACAAATAACCAAGGACAAGCAAAGACCTGTACAGGTTAATAGAAAGGAATGGATCTCAAAGAGAATTTTGAAGCCTGTTAGCATTTTCCATGTCGCTCGACTAACGTCTCCACTTATCCGTTTGAGCTGAAACTTTCTGGAGTTTGCATATATATCCTTTCCTTTAGACATGCAAGGTTTGAAGGCTTGTTTCCCAAGTTGGAGCTTCCAGTTAGCAAAATTCTTCCTTTTTAAGCTTAAGATAGCTGATTGTTTCAAACTCGCTCGCCTAACGTCTTCAATTATCCGTTTGGGTTGAAATTTCTTGGGCCTTATCAAAATAATATATGCTGCAATCCTGCAAAGTTTGGGGGCCTTTGGACAGGTCCATAAGTTACTCCTCACCCTGCACCTGCTGCCCTGCTTATTAGAGGTTGCAGGGTATGTGGAAGTTGTAGTTGTGCTCTTCTCTATGTATTTGTTGTTGAAGAATGTTGATATATCACTCCAGACACCTGTAATAATACAGCAAGCAAGCCCAAACAAAACATAGTGTACACAGACTAGCATTAAAGAAGGGACCTCAGTAAGAGCTTTAGAGAGTGTTATCATTTTCCAAGTCGCTCGACTAACGTCTCCACTTGTCCATCTGAGCTGAAACTTTATGAAATTAGCATATATATCCTCTCCTTTAGCCATGCAAAGTTTGAAGGCTTGTTTCCCAAGTTGGAGGATCCAAATTACTAAAGGCCCTCTCTTTAGGCTTAAGGCAGCTGAATTCAATGTCGTTCGCCTAACGCCTCCAATTATCTCTTTTGGCTTGTATTGTTGCTGATGCTGTTGAGTGGTTGATGCATATGGAGCTTCTGTGTGACCTGCAGAATCAGTTGGACCACAAACAAGTACTATTGTTGTTGCTCTGGTATCTGCAAGGGATTTAGGGTTGTTGTTGTATGCTGGAAATGGTTGAAGATCTTTCAGGTAAGCTGCTGCTGTTATAGTACATGCCTTGTGCAACTGCATCTTGTTAGAGTTTGCAGTGATGCTCCAGCACCCTGCATAAACAAACAAGAAAACACAAAGGTAGTGGAGCTCTTGTTGGTTCCAACAGTTGCTCCAGCAGTGGTTGTTTGGTTTCCTCATCTGGTGTAGTTTCATTGTTGAGAAACAGCCATAGTGAGTGCTGCCTGTTGGAAGTTGATAGATTTTTTCCACCTGGACAAAAACAATCAAACAAGAACCAATCAACAAAATAAACAGTAGGCTTGCACTCCATTGGTTGATGGTGTTCTGCAGATTCCTGTTGGTTGTTGTTGGTGTTATGTGATTCATCAAGGTGTTGTAGGGTGTTGGTGATCTTGTTGTGGGATGCTGCATGTGTGTTGCAACCATGAATGGGCCTCCAATTACTGGATGGTCTATTGTAAGTCTGCACCTACCTGCACATCCAAGAATGAGAAGAAAGGAGAAGACCTCTACTCTATTCTTTACCTCTAGTGGTATGTTGATTATTCTATGAAAGTAATAAACTAGGGAGACTCTCCCTTTACAATATGACATAGCTATGTTGACTAAGAAAAAGTACATTGCAAATACATATAGGAAACTATTACACAATCTGACTTAAGATATATTAATCAAGGAGGTTGTTTGATTCTTTTTAGGCTTTTCCTTCTGAAACTTGCCAGTCCTAGCTTGTCCATCTTGAAGTAACCCTTTGTTTCTTTTGGAAGCTGCTGTAAGTTGTAGAATTGTTGTGTCTGATTGAACATGTGGCTGCATTTAGATAAGGTATCTGCAGGGTGATTTGTTTCTCTGAATATGTGTATGCACTGAAAGAATTCCAATAGCTGGACCAATGACTGCAAATTTGCAACATATTTGTAAATGTTCCAAGGTGGTTTGATATCTTTTTTCAGCCACTTGGTCAATAATTCTGAATCAACTTCCAATATCACTCTATTATAGCCATGTTGAAGGCACCATTTGATGCCAATAGTTGCTGCTTGCACCTCTGCTTGGTTGTTAGTACCCTGTCCCAATGGAGTTGCAAAGGCATATATTAAGTTCCCATTGTGGTCTCTTAATATTCCCCCTGCTCCAATTTTCCCAGGGTTGTCTAGTGCACTTCCATCAGTATTCAACTTCACTATGGAAGGTGGAGGCCTGATCCACACCACTTTGATCACTCTCATATCATGCTGGCATTTTTCTACCATAGTAACTAGCTCCTTCCAGCTCTCTGGCCACTTAATGTATGGGTAAGCATTGTTTATCAGCATGTATATATCCTTACCTATGGAGAATTTAACTCTAGTCACACTAGATTTCTTTCCTCCATACTTGCTTGCACATCTATTCTTCCATATATGCCAACAAACAAAGATAGGAGTGGCCTGCAACATGAGCTTATGGACATCATTATTGGGCTTGGAAGTCTACCACTTCATCAGGATGCATTTCAGGGACATGGTGTCATGCAGGATCCCCCAGGAACTGGAGAATTGTTGCCAAATATGCTTGGCAAAATCTCCAGAAGCAAATATGTGCTCTATATCATCCAATCCATGTTTGTAGCAACAAGAGCATGCTGCTGGTGCTACTCCAAACTGGCCAAGTTTATTATTGGTGGGCAACTTATATCTGAGAGCTCTCCAAAGTAGAAATGAAGCTTTGAAAGGAATGTTGGTGTGCCAAGTGCTGCCATCAGTTAAGGTCCTAGCTTTCTTCTCCCTGATTTGTTCCCAAGCAGATTTACATGTGAAGCCACCATGAGAATTCAGTTTCCAGCAAGCTTGATCAGGTATGTTGTGTTTGTAGATAATATCAGTGCTAAGTATCTGCTGCACCAGCTGAGGAGGGGCATCTTTTCTGATTTTCTGCACATTCCATTCCCCATTCTCCAGATATTCAGAGACTATAGTATTATTGAGCCTTGGTAGATAGCTATTGTGATTAGCTAGTGGTCCTATACCCATCCAATCATCCCACCAAAAGTTGCATGTACTTGAATTGATGTGCCAATTTATATGAGGCTCAATATTCATTTTATTTGCCACCATATTCTTCCACATAAGAGATTGACCTGTATTCCATTTTTTTATCACTGGATGTGCTCTTTGGCAGTACTTAGCCTTTAAGAATTCTCCCCATAGTGTTTTCTTGGACCTGAAGGTCCACCACTGTTTGTATTGCAAGGCCAAGCACACATCTTGTATGTTTTTCATACCAATACCCCCTTCCTCCACAGGGTAGCTAAGTGTCTTCCAGGATGCCCAATGGTATTTTCTCTTTTCTTTGTCCCAGCCCCAGAAAAAGTCTGCCATAAGCCTTGTAATTTGTTTAAGGGTAGTGACTGTAGGGGTGAGAGCTGACAAAAGGTGGATTGGAAGGGATTGCAACACTGACTTAATAAGAGTAGCTCTTCCCCCATAGCTCAATATTTTGGTCTGCCATCCTCTAATCCTGGAGATCACTTTGGAGACCATATTATTAAAGTAAATGATTCTTTGACCTCCAATATATAAGGGACATCCTAAATAGGTAATAGGGCCATGAGTTGATTTGAAGCCAGTGATAGAAGTTACCCTTTCAATAATAGCTGGATCAGTATTCAGAGGGATCATACATTGACTCTTTTCTTTGTTAATAAGCTGTCCTGATGTGTGTTCATATAGCTGCATAGTCTTCATGATCAGCTTGAGGGAAAAGTTGGAGGTTGAAGTGAAAATAATTACATCATCAGCAAAGCTTAGGTGATTAATTGAAGGACCCTTCTTCTCCATGTGAAAGCCTGTGTACAAATAGTGTTGATGAAGGTTGTTGAGTAGTCTTGACAGCACCTCAGCACCTAAAATAAATAGGGCTGGAGACAAAGGATCTCCCTGTTTGAGGCCTCTTGTAGAATGAAAGAAACCATGCCTACCTCCATTCACAATAACTGAGTACCAGTTATTAGCCATTAACCTCCAAACCATATCAATAAATACATCTCCAAAACCCATTCTTCTCATGACTAGACATATAAATGACCAAGACACCCTGTCATAGGCTTTGGCCATGTCTAGTTTGATAATAACATTGTCTCCAATCTTTGGTTTTTTGATGCCATGAATGATCTCTTTTGCTAACATAATATTTTCAGAAATGCTTCTTCCCTGTACAAACCCAGACTGATTTTCAGAGATTATCTGAGGGAGAATTGGGGCTAGTCTGAGGTAAAGGACTTTAGAAATCACTTTATTGGTGAAGTTGCTGAGTGATATAGGCCTGAAATTTGAAAGTTTATTAGGATGGTCTACTTTTGGGAGTAGAACCAAACAAGCATGTGTGATGAACTTGGGAATAGAATGTCCACAACAAAAGTACTTTACTAAGTTTAACAAATCTTCACTAATAATATCCCAACAAGTATGGAAGAATTTGCCATTAAATCCATCAGGACCTGCAGCAGACACATCACTGAGAGAAAATACAGCAGCTTTCAACTCCTCCTTGGTAGGCATAGCATTAAGAATTTGGTTTTGCTGAGCTGTGATGGTATTGGGTATGCATTTTAGGATATCTTCATTGATCAAATCCTCTTTTCCAGTAAAGATCTTCTCAAAGTATTCACAGGCAGCAATAGCTATGTTTTGATCACCTTGAATGGTGTTTTCTTGGTCATCAGTAATTTTATGAATAAATAATCTTCTTCTCCTTCCTCTGATGATAGCATGAAAATATTTGGAGTTGGCATCTCCATCCTTAAACCACTGAAGCTGAGTTTTTTGCTTAAGGATGGAATGCTCTGTCTTCAAATATCTAATGTACTGAGCATTCACCTGATTAAGCTTGCTCCTATTACTTTTAGAATTTTGTTGGATGATAGCCTCTTCTGCTTGTTGTACCTTCTGTTCAAAATCCTTGACAGCTTCATATATGTCTCCATACTGTTGTCTTGACCAAGTGCTAAGAGTGTTTGCCACCCTCTTAAGTTTCATATGGAATATTCTCATTGGATTACCTTCAATAGATTCTTCCCAGCATGCTCTAACTGTGTCTAAAAAGGACTCATTCTCCACCCAGCAATTAAGGAACTTGAAGTATTTTATAGGATTATTGTGATTCTCCTTGCATTCAAGTAAAAGAGGACAGTGGTCTGAACCTGTAGAAGCAAGATGAGTCATGGTAGTCATAGGCATTATCTCTAACCACCTATCATTCACCATGGCCCTGTCCAACCTCTTCCATATTCTAGCTTCCATGTCCCTGTTGTTGCACCATGTAAAATTCTGCCCATGGAAGCCCAAATCAGTGAGACCACATGCTTCAATTACACTTATGAACTCAAAACTTTTGTTCATATTGTATGGTTGCCCTCCTAGTTTTTCTTCAACATCTGTGATCACATTAAAGTCTCCAATAGTGCACCATGGTTTATTTGTGTTAGCATACTGCAGCATCTTATCCCAGAGGCTCCTTCTCATGTAATCCTTACACTTGGCATAAACAAAGGTAATAATATGGGAATTAGGATTAGCCACATGTTTGATTTCACAAGTAACCTGCTGTTCATCTTGATCTATAACAGTGCAGTCCACATCCTGATTCCAAAACAACCAAATTTTGTTATTGGGATTATGGATGGCACTGTCCATTCTCAATTGATTTTTGTAGTGGTTGAGCTGTGATTGATTTGCAAATGGTTCCAGAATTGTTAACATGGATAGGTTGTGGTAATCCTTGAGTTTTTGAAGTCTGTCTAAGGCACCTTGAGTATTAATACTCCTTACATTCCAGCAAATTGTACTAATCATCAAAGTTTGTGGGATTTAGACCTTATGTTGATGTTGCTTTTGAAAGCAACATTATCAGAACTGTTGATGGTACTTTTCTTATTCTTCTTCTTTGTTTGTTTACTTGTTGAAGATGGATCATTTTCCTCATTGACCTGCTGCTTTTCCTTCTGCAACAAAACTTTCATAGTGGTTCTAAAGGCTTTTATTTGATCTTCCGGGTTTATTTCCTCCCTTTGGTCAGGATCATCCTCATCTTCAGAATGAGTGACCCTGTACTCATCAGTTAAATCTTCTGAGATGTCTCCTTTTCTAAGTGCACACTTATCATTAGATGTATCTTGAATTTGTAGAGGGGTTACATGTATGCCTGCTTGTTCTGGCACTAGAACATAGTTCACACTTGGTTGTCCAGATTTCATGTCCTGAACAAATTTCTTTTTAATAGCATCCCTCTTCTTTTTACTCAAAGATAGAGTACTTTTATTGTTCAGAAGCTGAGCTACTGCACCCTGGTTTTGTTTACTGCTCTTTGGAGATTTAGCATCTTCCTTATCAGTCACATTAATCTGGAGCATGTCCTCAAAGATCTGTTGAACATCCTCTTGTTGAACCTGCCTGTTGGACCTTATGGCTACTACAAAAGTGGTTGCAGGGGCTGTATAGTCTCTCCTATGGTCTACCAATAGATGTTCCCTCCCACTGGGTTCCCCTTCCTGCAGATTAGTGAGTTTCTCCTGTATTCCCCCAACCTCACCTCCACAGACTTCTTCAGCCACAACAGCAAAATTATTTAAGACATTAAAAGTATTGGGGGGGCCATGGTGGTGTGGGAGCATTGAGTCAATACCTGTGATGGCATTGTTGCATTCCACATTAAGCAAATCAGTATTAGGATCAGATCTGGTAGTATCTGCAGGTTTGCTTGCTTTCTTTACATGTAGTACCTGCTGCATGGGATTATGGGGACTGGGATTCACTATTGTATGGGGATGGGGGGGTTGGCTCTGGACTCCAGAGTCAACATTACAAGTTTGGATATTAGAAGTATTAGAGTTAGAGTTAATAATCATACCTGCCTGCTGCTGATTTCTTACTTGATGGTTGTTGTTGGTCTTGTGTTGGAGAGGTACAGAACTTTCCCCTTGTAGCATGAGGCTTTGTGTTTTATTCTTTTGTGTTTGTTGTTGGTGGTGGTGTCCATCTTTCTTGCCTTTCCTCTTTTGAGTTTGCCACCCTGCATGTTCTTGATTTCTCTGTTCAGCTTCAGCCCTGTTAGTGTTTTGTTGTTCCTTAATGTGTTGGTCTTCTTGGTGCTGTGTTTCCTTGTGTTGATCAGTAGCCTGTTGCTAAGCCTTTCTCTTATCAGTGATGTTCTTTTTGGTGTTCCTGACCTCTTCGTCTTGATCATTCTTTTTCTTATTATCTTCATCTCTTTTTTTAACATTACAAACATGTATGGTGTGCCCTTGATGCTTATAGTAAGGACAGTAATCTGTCACTCCCTCATATTGAATGGGTTGCCACCTGCCATCTCCATTTTCATCTTCATCAAAGCCCATCCAAATGTGCTGGGGTCTCTGTTTGGTTAGATCAATTTGAATTTTGACTTTGGCTACACTACCTCTTGTTTTCTTGTAAGTTGCCAAGTCCAAGAATAATGCCTTTCCAATTGGAGACAGTAGAGGGGTTACCACTTTAAGCCTATAGCAGTGCCATGGCAGTTCAGGTAAGATAGCCCATATAGGAACCAGAGGTGTTTCTTCTTCAGGCTTGAAGGTGGGAGTCCATAGTTGGAGTCTCATAAGCTGCCCATTTATATACATTTTTCCTTTGGACCATACAGTAGAGTGGTCATACTTATTGTCCAAGTCTATGTAAAGATGTCTAGAGTTAAAATGTGTAAGTTTCACTCCTCCTCTGAGTTCTGTTTGAAGGATGAATTCCTTTCTAATGATTTCCATTTTGGGCATGGTGTTGGTGAATTTACCTACTAATGTATACTTACAGTCAGTGGCTAGGTTTACCATGAAATCTTCTTTTGTAAAAACCACAACAGGATATCCCTGTTTTGTAGTAATTTTAGGAGGGGTAATATCAATATCATCATTTTTTCTTACCTCTTGGGCTCTCAATTTAGTAGCTAAAGTGTGAGGGATGACAGGGTTAGGAGGGGTGGTTATATTGGTATTAGGAGGCTTATTTTGAGAGACACTCAGGTTGGGATTTATGTGGCTAGGCTTGTTTCTAATGATAGCAGTAGCTGGGTTATTGGAGTTATGCCTTTCAAAGTTATTTGACACTCTCATAGGATTACTATTAGGGATATAAGGTCTTTGTACTGGTTGCAGATTCACATTGTGTCTCTCACTCAAATGTGTTGGTTGTTTTTGCACATTTCCAATAGCAGTATTCCCTTTTGCATTGTGTTTATCCACATGACCAACATATTGAACTGGAGGAGCTACTATAGGACTACTGTTGCATTGCTGATCAGCACCTCCTTTTGGGACATGATCATGATCCTCAATGCATTCCAATGTATGCACTTTACCTCTTTTCTGTTGGTATTGGTCATGAACCAACACACCATCCACTGTTTTAGCTTGAACATTCATGTTACAGTGTTCTTCCGCTTGAAGAGTGTCTCGACGACATTTTGAATTTGAGCTTTTTGGCACTGATTCGAGGTACCCTTGATAGCTTGGAAGCTGTATAACACGTTGATGAACCTTTTGGCATTGGTCGCCAATCAATTGAATCGCCGGAGCTCCGGCACCACCACAATCGTCTTGATGACTTTTTGAATTTGAGCAATTTGGGGAAGATTCGAAGTTCCCTACCTGGATAGGATGATGCGCACCCCCATTGTGGTTCTTTTGGGGTTGATTTTGTGCCGGAAAATTCATCGGAGCTCCAGCGAGAAATGTACTGTCAGTGTTCTTGTAAATATTTGAAGCTTTTGGTGAGGACCTGAGATGGTGCTCATGGGTGGGAAGATGCACAGCATCTTGTTGAAAATGTTGGCATTCATCTTGTTCGATTTGGGTCACTGGAGCTCCAGCGCCGCCATCACTCTGTTCGCCAGCATTGGTTCCACCGTCAAAACTTATACCCAAAGATTTATCTTGGCATGGAGAGCAAACCCCTGCTACTGCGCCATCACGAACGAAGCTAGAATCTGCTTGAATTTGAGAGAGCAATTCCTGTGTGTGTGCAGCGATGCTTGAAGAACTCTTCTGCTGAGTGCTGGTCATATATTCAAGAGAGTTCACCTGGTGGGGTGTATTTGTATCATTGAATCGCCCCTTTTTGCATTGGTTTCCACCTGAGAATGTCGCCTGAGCTACGGCAACCTCGCCGGTAACATCGTCCCTGATGATTTCATCGTCCATTTGGGTTAAAATTTTGGTGGTAGGAGCGCCATGAGGTGGGGAACAAACTCTAGGGGGTCCGCTGTCTCGAATGTCGCCGGAATCCCTTCGAATATGAAGGCGCAATTCCGGCGACTCTGCGATGTCTCTCTCAGGAGTCTCCTATTCAGTGCTCTCAAAAGGTGCGGTGGTTTGTTCCAATTTTTGGATTGTATGTAGTCCAAAAGATAAGGACTCATCTACCACAACTTTTGATACTCGAATCAAACCATGTTTCTGAAAATTGATGATTTTGTGTGCAATTCTCAGCTCCTCTTCAGAGACAGTGATTGCATCAGTATTTTGTTGACCGATCGATTGTTGTTGATTCAAATCAGCTTCACTTGAAATTATAGTGTTATTTTGCAGATTCAGAGTGTCATTAGCCGGATGAAGGGGTGGTGTTTGATGATCTATATTCGGCGGCCAAGAGAGCTTCACCGGCGGCGGTGAAGCCATTCAGAACTGACCAGAGCTGATGAACAGTATGAGGAGAGAGAGATGAGATGACCGTTTCTCCTAAATTTTAGTTTCAAACCCCAAAAAACTTTCCAGCTATTTGGTGAGTCCTTCAATTACGGGTCTTTCACTATGATATTTATGTCTTAGTTGATGTTGGTGCAAATTTGTATTTTTTTAATCCTTATGTGGCCATGAGATTTGATGTTAGCCCTGAAATATTGTTAGAGCCTTTTTCCATTTATACTCCCGTAGGTGAGTCGGTTGTGGCTAATAGGGTCTATAGGAATTATCTGATTTCAGTTTTTCCTAAAGTTACTCTATGTGATCTTGTTGAGCTTGATATGAACAATTTTGATGTTATCCTTGGTATGAATTGGCTATATGCATGCTATTCTTCTATTGATTGTAGAACTTGAGTGGTTAAGTTTCAACTTCCAAATGAGCTAGTCCTAGAATGGAAGGGTAGTAATTTTGTGTTCAAAGGTCAATTCATTTCGTGCCTTAAATCTTGGATTATGATTTTCATGGGTTGCATCTATCATCTTGTAAGTGTTAGGGATATAAATTTTGAAGCCCCTACTCTAGAGTCGGTCCCTATTATTAATGAGTTTCTGGATGTGTTTCCCAATAATCTACATGGTGTTCCTCCCAAAAGGGAAATTAACTTTGGCATAGACCTTCTACTCGATACTCAACCTATTTCTATTCCTCTTTACCGATTTGCTCTAGCAAAACTAAAAGGGTTATAGGATCAATTGAAAGACTTGTTAGACAAAGGTTTCATTCGACCAAGTATATCCTCGTGGGGTCCATTTTGTTTGTTAGAAAGAAGGATGGTTCGCTTTGTATGTGTATTAACTATCGATAATTGAACAAAGTAACCATCACGAATAAACATCTAATTCCAAGGATTGATGATTTATTTGACCAATTGTAAGGAGCAAGTTATTTCTATAAGATTGACCTTCATTCCAGTTATCACCAACTAAGGGTGAGGGAGTGTGATATTCCCAAGATGGCATTTCGTACAAGGTATGACCATTATGAATTCATGATTATGTCGTTTGGATTGATCAATGCCCCCACGGCCTTCCTGGACTTGATGAATAGGGTGTTCAAGCAATACTTGGACATATTTATAATTGTTTATTGATGATATTTGGGATTACTCTGGAAATGAGGAAGAGCATGCCAATCTTTTAAGGATAGTGTTTCAATGTCTAAGGGACAAGCAATTATTTCCCAAGTTCAAAAAGTGTGAGTTTTTCCTAAGGGAGATTGCTTTTGTTGGTCACATTGTGTCCGGTGAAGGGATTATGGTTGATCCTAAGAAGACTGAGGTTGTTAAGAATTGGCCTAGACCATTGTCCCTTTCAGATATTAGGAGTTTCTTAGGATTATCCAGATATTATAGAATGTTTTTGGAAGGGTTTTCCTCAATCTCATCACCGTTGACTAAGTTGACTCAAAAGAAGGTGAAGTTCCAATAGTCGAAAGCTTGTGAGAAGAGTTTCCAAGAGTTGAAGGATTGCCTTACTACCACTCCTATTTTGACCCTACTGGAAGGGTCCGATGATTTTTTTGTGTATTATGATGCTTTAAGGGTAGGAATTTGTTGTGTCTTGATGCAACATGGTAAGGTTATAGATTATGCTTCTAGGCAAGTAAAGGTGCATAAAATGAATTATCCAACTCATGACATGGAACTAGAAATAGTTGTGTTTGCTTTGAATATTTGCAAACACTTTCCTTGTGGTGTCCATGTGGATGTGCTCACCAATCACAAGAGTCTACAATATGTGTTTAAGAAAAAAGAATTGAACCTCCGAAAAAGGAGATGTCTTGAATTATTGAAAGACTGTGATATGTATGTGTTGTACTATCTAGGAAAAGCTAATATAGTTGCTGATGCACTAAGTAGACTGTCCATGAATAGCGTTGCACATGTTAAGGAAGGCAAGAAAGAATTAGTTAATGATTTGCATAGGTTGGCTCAATTAGGAGTTCATTTGGTTGAATCCAATAATGGAGGTATTCTTATTCAAAATGATTTGACATCATCTCTTGTAGTAGATTTTAAGGCTAAGCAAGACAATGATCTGGTGTTGGTTCAATTAAAGAAGTCGGTTGCCAAAAAATACATTGAGGTTTTCTTCTGAAGGGGAGATGGTGAGCTTCGTTATCAAGGTCGGTTGTGGTTTCTGAATGTTTATGGTTTGAGAAAGTTGATATTAGATGAGGCCCATAGTTCATGGTATTCAATTCATCCAGGATCCACCAAGATGTGTCGTGATTTGAGAGAGGTGTATTGGTGGAATGGCATGGAAAGGGACTTAGGAGAATATGTGGCAAGGTGTCCTAATTGTCAAAATGTGAAGGTTGAGCATCAAAAGCTAGGAGGTTTAGCTCAAGATATTGAAATTCCTACGTGTAAGTGGAAAAATGTGAATATAAACTTTGTAATGGGTTTTCCTCATACTAAGAAACAACATGATTCTATTTGGGTTGTTGTAGATCAAATGACTAAGTTGGCTTATTTTCTATCGGTTAAGACTTTTTCTGGTCCCAAAGACTATGCTAAGTTGTATGTCCGTGAGTTTGTAACTCTTCATGGTGTTCACCTGTTTATTATATAGGACCGACACACTCAATTTACTTCATATTTTTGGAAGTTATTTCAAAAGGGTCTTGGTACAAAGGTTAAGCTAAGTATCGCTTTCCACCCTCAAACCGATGGTCAAGCTGAAAGAATGATCTAATCTTTGGAGGATATGTTAAGGGCATGTGTTTTCAATTTTAACGGGAGTTGGGATGAGCAATTACTGGTGATTGAGTTTGCCTACAATAATGGTTATCACTCTAGCATCTAAATGGCTTCTTTTGAAGCATTATATAGAATAAGATGCAGGTCTCTGGTGAGGTGGTTTGAAGTAGTTAAGATGACCTTGATTGGTCTTGATTTGGTGATAGATGCTATGGAAAAGGTGAGACTCATAAGAGAGAGATTGAAGACAACTCAAAGTCGTCAAAAGTCGTATGTGGATGTTAGAAAAAGAGAGCTTGAGTTTGAGGTGAATGATTGGGTCTGTTTAAAGGTTTCACTCATGAAGGGAGTAATGCACTTTGGTAAGAAAGGGAAATTGAGTCCAAGATATGTTGGATGTTATAAGATATTGAGGCTTATAGGTAAAGTGGGTTATGATTTAGATTTATCATTTGAGTTGGCTATGGTTCACCCAGTGTTTCATGTATCTATGTTGAGGAAGTTTGTAGGTGATACAAATTCCATTGTACCATTGGAAGATATGAGTGTTGAAGAGAATTTGACTTATGAGGAGGTTCCGGTGAAAATCTTAGATCGGCAAGTGAAGAAGCTAAGAAATAGAGAGGTTGTGCCCGTCAAAGTATTATGGAGAAACAATAATTATAGAGTGCTACTTGGAAAGCGGAGGCAGATATGATGCAATGATACCCGTATCTCTTTCCCTCTACTCAAGCCTAAGATAGTAAGCTGTTATTACGTATTGTTTCCATCCTCTATCACTCATATGCATGCATATTCATGAAGTTGTTTTAGTCATATTTTATGTTAAGTTTGAAATTTTCATGTTCCATGCAATTTAAAATGTCATTTTAATCATTTTGGGTTGCTAGTCCTCTTTCCATGATCTTCCTAAGATAGTTGAATCTCATTCAAGGATGAATGTCCCCAAGAGGGAGATATTGTAAGACCCCAGAAGTTGAAAAGTTGGAACCAAGGAGAAATTCTTAAAATGTTGACTGACCCATGATCACGACTCACTCTACAATTCCTAGAGGTTCCTACGACTTGTAAAGAGGAGTCGTAGAAGGAGTCTTAGGCTTGGTTAGGACTAGAACTTAGGAAAGTTCCTACGACTCAACATTTTGACTCGTAGTGCTATCGACGATTCATAACATTGACTCGTACCAAAAATTTAGAGACACTTAAATTTATAGGTGTTCAAGACTTGCAGGATGAATGGTATTGACGAGTCGTAAGGAAGTTTACGAGTCGTAACAACGAATTGTACAAAAACATCAAAGGCTCTGAAATCAGACTTCTTCAGGACATGAGCGATGACTCAAGTCTATGAGTTGTACACTTGAGGATGAGTCGTAGAAGTCGATCCATAGGTCCAAGGTTTAGTTTAATGAAGGGTATTCATTCTTTTTCCAAGTTCGGTTCAATGAACCTAGACACTATTATGGCCAAGTTCAAGCCTATAACTACCCAACCCTTCAAAACCTATTCTAATTTATTCTTCTAAAAGTATCTAAGGCAAGATCAATCAAATCCTCTCAAGGTTCTCCTACAAATTCAAGCTAGGGTTTCAAGTTGGGTTAATCTCACCAAGGTATGTGGGGATTTATCCATGGGTTCCTTTCACCCATGGAGTCCCAAGTTTTCCTCAAAAGATCTTTTGAATTTCAATTACTTTTAACCCTAGTTTTGATAAAGTGCATTGGGCTATTTTCAATGTCATTTTAGATGTTATCAATGATCATTATGAGCACAATTTTAAATTAATTGTATGATTTCAAGTTGAATTATGAATGCCCACGCATCATGCTATTTCAACCATGATTATTAAGCTCAAAGATGAGTTTATATGAATTTTGATTATAAAGTTCTATGATTTCAAAGAAAAGCTTTTATAAATGAAGTTGAGATTTGTGATTTAATGTTGAATGTTATAATTAAGATCAATGATGATCCAAGAAAGTTAATATGGTGTGATGAGGAAAATTCTCACACAAATCATGTTTAAGATGGTGATAAGGATAATTCTCAACTAAGTTAATGGATTCCTATGAATCACTTAAGTTAATGAGCTACTCTAATGATTATTTTTATGATGGAGTTAATTATGATGTTTCTATATTTTAATGATTTGTTTTGGGATATTGACTAAGCACCAAGAGGACTTGTAGATGGGGTTCTTCTATGACCCAAATCTGGGTCATGATGGCGCCTACTATAACCCATGAGTAGGCAAACAAACCAAACTGATGCAGAAGTCAAACTTTAATTTAAATAAATAACAATAACATAAGAAGGTAGAAGAAAGACGAATATAATAAAAGAAATTGGGACAATTTATAAGTATATAAATATGATACAAAATATACAAAAGGCCCAAAAGTGACCAAAAATAATGAACTGACACTAGACAAAACCTCAGACCTAGTGTCACCTATATAGGGGCTACTAAATACCTAAAGTTTACAAAATATTTATATACAACACATAAATGAATATCCAAAATAAAATAGACAAGTCAGAGCAAAAGAGGGAATGTAGTAAGTCTTTGAACGCCAAGAGCTCACCACAATCAGAATCTGGGGTAGCTACGGATGATAAGGCGCGCGCTGGGGGTGAATCGAACTGGGAGATGCATCAAAAAGATGTAGAAGTGTAGTATGAGTACCAAAACATGTGGTACTCTGTAGGCATCATAGGCCGACCGAGTTCAGAAAGAATAAATATATAAAAAGCAGCACAATGCTACTAACAATAACTGGGAAGAAGCATAAACTACAATCTCGGGAAAAGGGATACGGGAAGATCATCCAAAAATTAAGTAAATCCAACAAGTCATGTAATCACATCAATAATCTCATCTCATAAAATACTGGAAAAATGGAAAATGTAAACTCATAGTCATGGCTCAACATTGTCCAAATGAATCATGAAGCGCCCAGAATAACCCTCGACCTCATTAATAAAAAGGGCCGCCGGAATCATACTTCGAGATTATCAACATCGAGATAATAACCTAGAATATGTTTCAACGGGCCATCCGGAATTCACACCTCGAGTTTATCAAATAAAATAAAGTGTAGCCCAACATTAATAAAAAGGGCCACCTGAAATCATACCTCAAACTCATCAATAATAAAATGCCATAAATAAAAAACCACCGCTTTTCCTTAAATTGTCTTATACTTATTCAACGGTCAAAAGTCTTAATCTCAAATTTTATTAATCCTTTAAAAAGAGTTTTGGACACCGGAGGGACAAATCAAGACAAGTAGTGTGTCAAAAATCATCTCACTCAAGCCTAGTATAAATTTAGTCAAAGGCATCAAATCACTAACCTGAGATTCCTGTATACCAAAAGCATGGCCTCGGCCCCAACATTTCAATATCAAAGGCAAACAAGACACAAGCATGAGCCAAAATAACAACAAGTAGGAAACCAAAACCAAACAAGTCAAACCATGGCATCTTAAGTTCAAACCACCTAGAAGCAAGTTCTAAGGATTCTAACCGATTCAAATGAGTCAAGATATCACCTAGACTAAGGTTCTAACGACTAAAACACAAACTAATCACTATCGATGATCATCAACTCCAAATTGCTTAATAGGATATCAACACCTAAACAACCAAACTAATCACATGCTACTACTAAAAATATACCAATTCTAACCAAGCCAAGTCTAACAAGAGCAAACCATAACCTAACTTAAGCCGAAACCGCAATTGAACCGCTAAACTTGAGCCTTTCCTTTATGGGTTACCTCCAAATAATGCCACTCTATCAAATTATCGAAAAACACATCAAAATAAGGCCAAAGACACCCATATTGCTATAATTAAAAATGAAACTAAAATTGGGGAAAAATTTGACATGGGATCCATGCATGAAATCAAAATACCAACTCCATCACAAGGTCCCAAATAGCAAAAGGACTTGTACTCCAAAAATGGGCACATTCTGAGAACCATAAGAGCTCAAACAACTCCACCAATTCAAGCCCTAGAATAGTTAAAAAATGTAAGAAACAACGAAATTATGCAAAACTTATGAGACTTTTAGGGCAAGAAAGGGTCACGGAATGTTCCCACAATAATCTCCACTACATCGGAATGAGAATGATTGAAAATGATCAATATTTTCTCCCAAAATTTGTGTTTTGATATGTTGGAAATGGGGGAAAAGGGGCTGGAAACGAGTCTTAAAAGACCTCACTGTCAGGCCCTATTTGGCCTTCGCGAATGTGGAGACAAGCTTCGCGAATGCAGAGGTCAGTCAACTGTCCTTTCACAAATGCGGAGACTTTTCCGCGAACTCAGAGACTTGTTCATGAATGCGGAGAACAAACATTTAAACCTCCGCGAATGCAGATAATAAAAATCTTGACCTCTTCGAAAGCGACCAGGGACCCATAAATGTAGAGAATAAATTTCATGTGCACCAGCAACTGTGCTGGGGCATTTTCAATAAGGGAAACAAGTTCCTCAATGGGGACTTGGAACTCATTCAAAATCCCGTTGACACTAACTAACTATGCTACCCAACTAGAAATAACATTCCAGACTCAATGGAATTGATGGATTTCCCAACGTAGGTCATTTCGATAGAAAGTTGACCAAGGTCAAAGAATTTCAAAAGAAATAATTAAAATGTACGAACGGCCAAAAGGTCATTCTGATCACCTTGGGAACTGAACCAAAGGTCATTCTAGACCAAACTAGGCATTTCAGAGCTAAACACGTTGATGAAATTTTCACCTGAGTGCGTTTACTCAAAATGTTGAGCGAAGTAAAACTTGGTTAAAACTTCAAAAGTTAACATGACAAATTACACAAACTTAAAATGAAGACTTCAAAACTCAAACCAACCTTCCTTTGAGACCAAAATGGACCTTCCGGAGTTGATAGAACAGTCAGAATTCTCATACGATACCCGAATCTTTGGATGTTGACTAAAGTCAACTCTTTCAAACTCTAAGCCTAAAAAATTACCAAACCACCTCAAAACACAACTGGACACCTTGGAGAGCGTGCCACCTATCCCAACATCACATAAGAGCTATAAAAAAGCTATAGGAAAGGGTAAAATGGTAAAAATATGTCAAAGTATGAAAATGACCTTCTAAGTCATTACAACATCCACTACTAAAAGGACTTTCGTCCTTAAAAGTCAAAGAAAAAAGGTACATTGTGGCTAGAAAAGATAAGGATACCGAGCCTGCATATCATGATCCATCTCCCAAGTAGCCTCCTCGACCGGATGGTACCTCCATTGGACTTTCACTGATGGAATTTCTTTAGACCTCAACTTTCTAACCTTCCTGTTCAAAATAGCTAGAGCCTCCTCCTTGTAGGCTAAAGACTCATCAAACTGAACACCTGAAAGTGTTGGGGGCAAGGACAACTCATAAGATACCTCCCATACCCATCTCAAGATCTGAAAAGGGACAATAAATCTAGGCTAAGCTTACCCCTCTTCCCGAATCTCATCACGCCCTTCATGGGAAACTCTCGCAAAAATACACTATCCCTAACCATAAACTCAAAAGGCCCACCCTCTGATCAATATAACTCTTTTGCCTACTCTAGGAAGTATAGAGCCACTCTTGAATCATATGAACTGTTTCCATCGAATCATACAGCAAATCGGTGCCCTAAGGCCTATCCTCAAAGCCACAAACGAGCCCCTTGGGAATGACACCTCCTACCATACAGTGCCTCAAAAGGAGCCATCTTAATTCTTGAATAGTAGCTATTAATAAATTCAAACTCTTCCAAAGCCAAAGACTAATCCCACTGACCCCCAAAATCAATAATAGAGGTCGTACTATGTCCTCTAAGACTTGAATACTCCTCTCTGACTGACTATCTATCTAGGGGTGGAAATTTATGTTGAGCTCAACTTGGCTACCCAATACCAAAAATGTAAAGTAAACTAAGTACCATGATCTGAAATGATAGATATTGCCACCCCATGCAATCGGACCACCTCTTGGATGTTAATCTGAGCCAACATCTGTAATGTGTAGGTAGTCTAGACTGATAGAGTTAAAACCTCAGGAGGTATGTAGTAAACCCACTACAAAGTCCATATATATCCTCTCCCACTTCCACTCTAGAATGGGTAGTCACTGGGTCAAACCACCTAGCCTTTGATGCTTGATCTTAACTTGCTGACAGTTCAAGCACCTAGCCACAAAAGCTGCAATATCCCGATTTATCCCATACCACCAGTAATGCTACCGTAGGTTGTGATACATCTTCCTCGCGCTGGGATAAATGCAATATCTAGATTAAGGTCCTCCTCAAGGATGATCCTGACTAGATCTCTAACTTTAGGAACACAGCTACGACCCTCAATCCTCAAAATGCACTCTGGATCTAAGGTCGCCTTTCTAGCCTCCCCACTGAGTACCTTATCATAAATCACCCTCAATTATGGGTCCTCAAACTGTTGTGCCCAAATCTGCTTCATCAAGATGAACCAAATGGTTAGCTAAGAACTGAATGTCCGAAGCTAGAGGCCACTCCTCAACTGATAATAAATCCAAACTAACCATACTCACCGCCTTCCAGCTCAAAATATCTGCTACTATATTTGCATTGCCCGAGTGATAGAGAATAGTGACGTCATAGTCCTTGAGCAACTCCAACCACTTGCACTATCTCAAATTAAGGTCCTTCTGGCTGAATATGTACTAAACACTACAGTGGTTAGTGTAGATCTCACAATAGGCTCCATAGAAGTGATGCCTCCAAATCTTTACTACGAAGACTACCACCGCTAACTCCAAATCATGTGTAGGGTTGTTCTGCTCATGCACCTTCAGCTTCTTGGAAGCATATGCAATAACCAACACCTGAAACATCACACAAAATACTGTAAATCCCTAGTCCTCGATAGGAAGAGTTAGAATTAGAGCTGAAGTCAACAAGGATTTGAGCTTCAGGAAGCTTGCCTCACACTCGTCAAAACACAAGAAACAAACATTTTTCTGAGTCAATCTACCCAAAGGCACTGTAATAAAAGAGAACCCCTCCAAAAAACATCTGCAATACCATGCTAACCTGATAAAATTGTGAACCTCGATAGGAGAAGTATCCCAATCACAAACAGCCACTATCTTTACTGGATCTACCATAATCTTATTCTTGGACACTACTTACCCTAGGAATGTCATAGATTCAAGCTAAATTTACAATTAGTGAATTTGGCACACAACTACTGCTCCAGCAAGGTTTGAAGTAATATCCTCAGGTGCTTCTTATGCTGCTCTCTGCTCCCCGGAGTAGACTAGAATATCATCAATGAATATGATGATGAAGGAGTCCAAGTAGGGCCTGAACATATGGTTTATCTAATTCATGAATGTTGCAGGGACATTAGTCAACCTGAAAGACATGACTATAAACTCATAGTGCCCATATCGAGTCTTGAAGGTAGTTTTAGGGATGTCTAATTCCATAATCCTCAACTGGTGATACCCTGATCTTAAGCTTATCTTAGAGAACACTGTTGCACCCTGGAGCTGGTCAAATAAGTGATCAATCCACGACATCGGGTACCTATTCTTGATGGTCACCTTATTCAGCTGCCTATAATCAATGCACATACGCAAGGTACCATTTTTTTTCACGAACAAAATAGGAGCACCTCAGAAATATACACTAGGCCTGATAAACTGCTTACTCAAGAGGTCCTGGAGCTACACCTTAAGCTCCATCAACTCAACCAGAGCTATCCAATATGGTGGAATAGAGACTGGTTGTGTACCCAGCTCAACATCAATGCCAAAATCAATATCACGCTCAAGAGGAGACCAGGTAAATCATTGGGAAATACATCAAGGAACTCCCAAACTACCATAAAAGAATCAATAGAATATGTGTTAGCACTAGTGTCATGGATATAAGTAAGATAGGCTATATACCACTTTCCCACTAACCGCTGAGCCTAGAGGAAGGATATCATGCCATACGGTACATAAATAGTTGCACCTACCTATACAATCAGAGAAATACCAAGCATGCACAAGGTAATGATCTTGGAGAATCAATCCAAAACTGCATGATGAGTAGACAACCAATCCATGCCTAGAATCAAGTCAAAGTCTACCATGTCTAGCACGATCAAGTCCACTCTAGTATCATACCCCACGATAGTCATAAAACAAGATTGAAACACTCGATCCACTATTAAAGAATCATATTTGGGGGTAGATACATACATAGGCACATGCAATGGCTCACATAAAACATCCCATTAAGTAGAATAATGAGAAGACACATACGAATAAGTGGACTTGGATCAAATAAATCATAGGCAGGTTGATAAGAGATGGAGATCGAAGCTATGGTAACAACATCCAATGTCTCCACCTTCGGCCTACCCAGAAAGGCATACATATGATTACGTCCACCTTTACCATCTATTCGTCCTTCTTGGGGACCACCCCTAGTATCTTGAGAATCACCTCTACCACCCTGCACACTTACTCCAGGAAGCTGAACTGGGCCCTAGGGACCTAAACCAGTTCACCTTGTAGATCCTGCTGACTCTAGCATCGATGGATGATAGTAGGAAACTCCCTAAAAAAATGGCCTATCACACCACACTCATAGAATGACCCAATGAATGAACCTCCCTTTGATGTCCCAACTAAACTGAAATGTCCATCATAATCTGAATACTCAGAAGTTTAACCTCGAGAAGACTGACTCAAAGTTTGGCTGCTCTGACCACTGACACCTATTGATGTACCATCGGTAAGATGTAAGGCTGCCTGAATCGGTCTACTAGTTAGATACTGCTATAGATGGCCTCTACCAAAAGAACCCCTATCATGTGATAGGCCTCCATTGAAACTGCCCTAGCGGTGAGGTCTCTTATCGCTGCCTTCATAGGCCTCACGACATAAAGCCTCAATAGTACGGGCATGATCTACTATCTACAAGAATGAACAATCGAGTTCGACCATGTACTAAGTAGCAGTCCTTAAAGGAATAGATAACCCTATGAATGACTGGAGTACCCTCTCCTTTTTTGTCGGCATAATCATGGTAGTATTCCTTGAGAGCTCATGGAATCAAAACTCATACTCTGTGACCATCATCGATACCTGTACCAATATTGTGAACTTATCTATCAGCCTTTCCCTCAAACTGTAGGCTACATATTTCTCCAAGAAAGCCTTGAAGAATAGGGTCCATGTCATCAGCGGCTATCTGATGAGTCTGCAACTAAGATAGGACCTCTACCACTGCTTCGTTGGTCCATCCAGCTGAAAAATAGTATAATCAACCCTGTGGGAATTTACCAATATGAGGTTATGCAACCTCTCCTGGCAACTAACCAAAAACTCATAGGCATCCTCACCTACGGCACTCGAGAACCCGAAAGGGGCCAATGTGATAAAATTTTCCTAACATCTTTTGCTCCTCCGTAGTAATAATCAGTCTAGCTTCTATATACTAAAAAACTATGGGAATAGGTTATATCATCGAACGGGTAGCTATAGTAGTATGCTATAGAATTGGGGATGGATCATACTCTGCCACTGCCTGCCCTACTCGATAAATACCCTTCATGAAGCTAAGGATCTAAGACAGAGTATCTTGTAACACTACCGTGACCATGAATCCAGGTGTAGGCTGGGCTGGATGCTCCTCCATAGGCTGAGGCTCGAAATGCTCAACCTTTATATCTATATCTAGCACTGGTGGTGTGGCCTGAGCTTTGCCCCGACCTCTATGTCGACCTCGATTCCTACCCCGAGCTGGGGCTCTATCTATAGGTGTAGGGGCCCCTTTTCCGCCCCAGGTCGATCTCATTCTCGCCATATGAGAAAGAGTGATACAAATAGCATTTAGAGTTATTCATCACCATTAGTGCACGATCAAAAACAAGAATAGTGAATTAATTTCTAGCAATGTCTTATAGCCTCCCGAAGATTGGATACAGACTTCATTATACCGATTTATAGGTCTCTACTAGACACCTGCTTCTAAAATGGTGAGATCGGTGAACCTCAGCTCTGATACCCCTCTTTTACGACCCGAATTCGGGCCATGATGGTACCTACTATAAACCTCAAGTAGGCAACCCAAACCCAACTGACACGAAATCAGACCTTAATTTAAATTAATAATAATAAAATAAAAAGAAAAAAGCTAGATGAATATAATAAAAGAAATCATACTGACGTATAGATATGTAAATATGATACAAAGTATACAAATGGCCTAAAAGTGACCAAAAATGATGAACCGACACTAAAACAAACTCCAAACTTGGTGTCATCTATACAAGAGCTAATAAGTACCAAAAGTTGACAAAATATATATATACAACGCAGAACAGACTGTCCAAAATATAATAGACAAGTTAGAGAAAAAGAGGGAATATAGTAAGTCTTTGAATGCCCGGAGCTCACCACAATCCGAATCAAGGGCAACTACGGATGATCAGACGCGTGGTGGGGTGGCTCAAACTGGGAGCTGCATTAAAAAATACAAAAGTGCAGTATGAGTACCAAAACATGGGGTACTCAATAGGCATCATAGGCCGACCAAACTCAAAAAGAATAAATATATAAAAAATAGCACGATGATACGTCTAATAACAAGAAAGAAGCATAAACTACAATCTATGAAAAAGGATACGAGAATGTAATCACATAAATAATGGAATTCCATAAATAAGATACCATCGCTTTTCCTTAAATTTTCTTATACTTATTCAATAGTCAAAAGTCTTAATCTCAACTTTTATTAATTCTTTTAAAAGAGTTTTGGACACCGGCGAAACAAATTAAGACAAGTAGTGTGTCAAAAAGCATATATCACTCAAGCTGATCAAAAATCCCATCAAAGGCAATCAAATCACTAACCTGAGACTCTAGTATACCAAAAGCACAGCCTCGGGCCCAATATTTCAATATAAAAGGCAAATAAGACACAAGCATGAGCCAAAGTTTACAACAAGTGGGCAACCAAAACCAAACAAGTAAAACCATGGAATATTAAGTTTAAACCATCTAGAAAAAAGTTCTAAGAATTCTAAGCGATACAAACAAATCAAGATATCACCTTGACTAAGGCTCCAACGACTATAATCTAAACAAGTCACTATTGATAATCATCGACTCCAAATTTCTCAATGGGATATCAACACCTAAACAACCAACCTAATCACACATTACTACTCAAAATATACCAATTTTAACCAAGCCAAGTCTAACAAGAGCAAACCATAACCTACCTCAAGATGGAACCACAACCAAACCGCTAAACTTGAGCCTTTACTTTACGGGCAACCTCCAAATGATGCCACTCTATTAAATTATCAAATAACACATCAAAACAAGGCCAACGATACCCATATTGCTATAATTAAAAACAAAACTAAAATCGAGTAAGTATTCAATATTAGGACCCGTGCACGAAATTGAAAAAACAACTTTGTGACAAGGTCCCAAATAGCTCAAGAAGCTTGTGCTCCAAAAATGGGCACATTCTGAGCACTGAAAGAGATCAAACAACCCCACCTAATTCAAGACCTAGAATAGTACAAAAATGCAAGAAATAATGAAATTATGCAAAACTTATGAGGTTTTGAGGGCGAGAAAGGTTCTCGAAATATTCCCATAAGAATCTCCAATGCATTGGAATAAGAATGATCGAAAATGATCATGATTTTCTCCCAAAATTTATGTTTTGATATGTTGGAAATGGGGGAAAAGTAGATGGAAATGAGTCATAAAAGACCTCATTGCCAGACCCAATTGGCCTTCGAGAACATGGAGATAAGCTCTGTGAATGCGGAGGTCATTCAATTGACTTCTATGAATGCAAAGAACAAACAATTAAACCTCCACGAGCACGGAGAATAAAAAGCTTGACCTCTTCGAATGCGGCAAGGGGCCCGCAAACGTGGAGAGTAAATTTCATGTGCACTAGCAGCTGTGCTGGTGCATTTTTAATAAGGGAAACAAGTCCCTCAACAGGGGCTCAAAACTCGTTCAGAATCCCGTTGACACAATTGAACTATCCTACCCAACTTGAAACGACATTTCAAACTCAACAGAATTGATATTCCAATCACCTTGGGAACCAAACCAAAGGTCATTCTAGACCAACATGGCATTTTAGAGCAACCTCACTAGTGGAATTTTTACTTGAGTGCATTTACTCAAAATATTGACCGAAGTCAAACTTGACTAAAACTTAAATATTAAAATAACAAATCGCACAAACTCAAAAAGAAGACTCAAAAACCCAAACCAACCTTCCTTCTTAACCAAAATGGACCTTCCAGAGCTGATGAAACTGTTGAAATTCTCGTACGATGCCTGAAACTCCAGATGTTGACTAAACTCAACTTTTGCAAACCTCAAGCGTCAAAAATAGCCAAACCACCTCAAAACTCAACAAGACACATTAGGAAGTGTGCCACCCATCCCAATATCACATAAGAGTTATAAAGAATCTATAGGAAGGGGTAAAATTGTCAAAACACATCAAAGTATGAAAATGAACTTAGAGGTTATTACAGGTTCGGTCCGATAACGTGGTTAGTTACTAAGGGAATTATAGTAGCAACCTTAAGTCCAAAAGTACGTGCCACCATAGGTTGCCTATATGGAATAGCTACTGGATCCATATATAGCCCATAAAGTTAATTTTTTTCTCATGGAGTCCACCTTGGCAAATAGCCTCTCTCTTCTCGATGTGGATTTATATTCATTTCCATGTTATAGTTCACATGGTCTTAAGATATCGGTTAAAGGTCTTATCCCACATAAGTTAAATGCAAAGATATAAGTTTTACTATGAAGTTCTATGATGCATTGACCAAAGGTTTTTATGTGTTTAAATGTTTTTAATCTTATTCCATGTTTATCACGATTGGTCATGCACTAATACTTATTTTTCCTATATTTTCTCATAATGTAGGGGTCGATGACCACGTTCATCCTACTAGTGGCTAGAGTTGACTGAGCACTCTTAAGGTGTCATTAGTAAGTCCTCACTTATCGAGGATGGGACTTTATTTTATAATTGATTAATTTGAATTTCCTTTATTATTTGGATGAGCTAGGAACTTGTCCTTAGCCCCCATTAAGCATAGATTTAGAGACATGTTTAGATAGTTAAAGGATTGTAGTCCATTTTGGATAATTGAGTTGAGTTTACTTCCTTTTTTGACATCTATGTTGAGTTAATTCTTCCGATTATCTTGTATTTTCTTTTACCTTATGTATGAGATGTATGCTAAGATGTCTTGGTTGGGATCCTTCGAGTTCTCGATCACCGTGTTTCATCTAGGTCCTAGGCTTAGGTCATGACACTATGTTGTCTTACTTTATTCTAGTTATGTACGTTTTTGGATTTCTTATTAGTTTTTTGATTTTTTAACCTTATGTATTGGTTGGGTTTTCTTCAGGAATCCTAATCGTTGTGTCACACCTGAGGCCTAGCTTGAGTCGTGACTGTGGGAATGTGGGGCAAAGTCCCTTCTGAATCACCTTTTTGTTTAGGCGAAGCATCTCTTCAACTGCGATTCCTAGTAGCTCAGAAAAAAGAAAGACAAAAATTCTCCTTCCACCTGCACAAGATCATTTAGCTTGTTAACATTGGCATCATACATAAAGTCTATAGAGTTCCTACTAGTTTTGATTTTCTATTGGGCATGGAAGTTAATAGTATTAACATCTCCACTTTTGATCCAATTTTCTCTAGATTTTTGTCTGAGGGCTTGCTCCTCAAAACCACTCCATTTGTGAATGTCTTTCAATGGTTCCTTTTCTTCTGTTATCAACAACTGATCCATAGGGCTATTCTTCAATTGACCTTGTATTATTTCAAGTTTTGTCTTGCCTTTTGGACCCTCTGAGCATTAGATGACATGTAGTATTTAGATCCCTTAAAGAATGTTTCATGGATTTTTGCTTCTTCCATAACCTAAACATACAAGATCCTTTCCTTTGACCACACTGTAGTTAGGATACTCTTGAAATCTGGATGTTCCAACACTGACTTGAAAAACTTGAAAGGCTTTGGATGTAAATTCACATGGGGTCTATTCTCTCTCTCTCTCTCTTTCTCTCTCTCTCTCTCTCTATATATATATATATAAGAGTGGTATGATACCCAAGGTTCAAGAATTCTGCCTCCAATGACTATACGTCTGGTTCCATTTAAAATTGCTTAATACCTAGTCTATTTTCGAATATACTCTATCACCCTATTGTTGTTGGTTGAAAAAACTGAAGTTCCTTCCTTCTGCTCTTAGAGGGGTTAGTCGTAGAGTGTCAATAACATCTATAAAGTCTTTACACTGGTGATCCAAGTCTATCTTCAGAGGATAGAATCATATTAAAGTCTCCATTTAACAACCACTGACTATTGATAGTTGGCCCAATTTATTGTAAATCATACTATAGGCTTTTCCTAGCCATTGACTAATGTTTTGCATAGACCATAGTGATGTATGTCAAGAATAACTTAGAGCTAGTTTCCACCTTGCAATGGATGAATTGTTCAATTCACTAATAGTTGAATTTGTAACTGAGGTTTCCATATTAGCCATATTCTTCCATTTGGAGCCATGAGGTAGTTACACCAAGTACCCCAACCTTAAGCTATCTTGCTCAAAATTCAAGGGGCTTTATGTTCCTTTACCCTAGTTTCTAAACAACCAAAGAAATCTAGTTTATATTTATTCAAAAAGAGTTGAAGCTCCTTTTTTTAAGGGGTTGGTTAAGACCCCTGATATTCCATGAGGCTATGATCATAAAGGATGTAGGGGATGCCCCCCCTGTTGGTTAGTATCCCCCAACTATTTAGTCTCTCAAACTGATTATCCACATTTTACTATGCATTGTGTTTCTTGGGTAGATATGTTAGTTATGTCATTATCCAATATACTATTTTGTGTAGTGTCATGCATAGGGGGAGATCATAGTCTGTTGTATACTGGCTTAGTCATGGCCTCATTCACTCCTTTTGCAATCTAGTCTTATCTGATCACATGCCTTTTCTCCTATTTCTTCTCCTTTTTCTAGGGATCTCTTAGAAATATTCTTCTGTTTGCTTCTCCTCTTTCCTATTCCAACAATTTTCATTGAGGCTACACAATAATAAAGGCAAGGTTTTAATACATGTTGCTTCCTTAAACCTATTTACGAGATACCAATGATTATATTTGTTGATACCTAATTTTGACCTAGCCACATTTTAAATTCCTACCTCAATTCCCAAGTAAAAACCCAATTCCTTTTTTTATCTCCTGCAACAATACACATACCTACAACAATCTAATTTTCCCATTCCAACCATTCCAATTACAAACCCAAAACCCATTTCCATTTTGATTACAACCCAACACACTCAGCCGACCCCTTTTCCAATTCTATACCAAATCGATCCACTTCAACATATATATACAAAACTTCCTTATCTAACATACAACAACCGACCCATCAAACTCAATTCCTAGAAGCCTTTTCCACTTTCCCTCACTTCAAAGACCCACCGAATTTAGCTTCAGACCGGTGGGTAAGAGGTAACACAAAACCCATTACCCTCACATCCCCTTCCCCTTTTTTACGGCTTCCCAGAAACTTCATTGTCACGATCTGATTTCCTAGATAATGATGGCATATGCTAAAATCTACCAACACGTAAGTTTAACCCTTAGCCCAAAGCCAGAGGCAATGGGATATCAAGCGGAAGATGAACAAATAAGGCAGAAAATAGTACTGAGAACAACATAAATAATACATAAGGAAAAACCCCAAGACCTGACATTAGTCAGTAATCGAGCATCTAAATCAAAATAGGAATACAAGGCTTTCACCATTACAAAATAGATATTGGCAGCTTTGAAAGAAAGTAAAGGCTAGTCCTAGCCCCTTAGAGATGGAAATCGGCAAATCCGAATGCTAGGAACTCACCAAATCTCTGAATGCAAGCTGCTCCGCACCAAGTTCAATCACCAATGATAGCCTGAACTATGATCTGCAAGGTGCAGAAGTGTAGTATGAGTACCACACAAATGGTACTTAATAGGCATAGGCAGACTGAGCTCCGCAGATAAAGTAAGTATAGATAACATATAACAAGGTAGATATAACACAAGTAACTAATTAGAAGCAAATACAAGGTGAGGGAGAAAATAAGAGTAAAGAGACAAAATAAAATAGGAAAGAACTAGAATAAAGGAATGCATCTGAAAGAACAAGCCAACAACCTATCTTTATGGAGCAAGTATTATAAAAGTTGACAAATCAAGAATAGAAAACTAACCAACACTGCTAACCACATAACCATCTAGACACAAATCCAACTCAAACTAGCAGGGAGTACCAGCAACAAATCCAGCCTAACACCCCCTGCAAACAACTATAGATACAATAATAGATAAGTACAAGTATAACAACACAATAACCAATCGAATGCCCATAACCTCGGAAGGTACTAATAGTGGAAAACATACCTTGTCCCCCATAAAATAGGGGACCAAATAGCAAACAAGTATACTGGTGAAAGGTGATGCGTGTGAATGCAAGTTTGTAGTAAAACCCCTAGTGCCATTTGTAACTATTAGTAACCTCTATCCATAAGTATCCTAAATAGGGCTGCTCAGCTAGCAAATAGACTCCTAGGGGCACCAGTCGAAGTACTAAGAATGAAATCAGAGGCTGCCTAGCCAGATAGTAAACTCCCAAGGCACTCGTCCAGCTAGCAAGAGTAACCTGGGGGCATTCGCAAGACCATCCACATGCATGAAAGGGTGTGATGTGCTGGCTAGCTAAGTAAAAATTGAGTACATCCTGAATGTCTCTAATGTCTCATGTAGAAACAGGAGTATGTACCTAATACCTCATAATCTCAAAAATCAGTAATCAAATGATCGAGGTGGTATGGCTCTAGTTAAAACGAGTTTACAATAGTAAAAGTGTGAGAAAGCCTTCTAAAAAGTAATAAAAATCCAAAGGAATAACCAAGATCATCCCATAAAATATATGAAAATGCTCAATCAATGTAAGCATGCCATCACTAGCATCCAAACAAGATACACACAGTCCAAAAAGTAATATCAATTCATACCATACTATCGAAGAAAAAAACTAACCTAGGATCCAATCGCTCCTCGAATATGCCCTCGGGCCTAACAATAGCTAATTAACATAAATGCATTACAAGCCTATCGCTAAACATAAACATAAGCAATCGAAAAGTAGCTCAAAACCTTATAGGGGGAGAAAATATCTCTAGGATTGACACTTTACCCCAAAATATGGCATCTCAGCTCCCAACGAGCACAGCTAAGCAAAACCTATGGTTACAATGAGCCACAGGGGTATCAGACACTAGCATAAAGGTACATCATCTAAAACTAGCCCTACCAAAAGCTACACCTAGCTATAAGGACAACACATCACAAGATAAAGCATCTAAGGATCTAACCTAGCCTAAGGTCATCAATATAAACTCTAACAAGGTTAATAAGGCTAAGGCAATACCATAAATGAGGCCCGTCACCTAAGCTAAGGATTTCACAAAATTATTCTAGTCTAAGTCTCAACTGGGAATCAAGAAAATAGAGTAAGAGGAGGAGAACTCTAATCCCAAAAAATACCAATCTAATTCACATGCAATATATACTAAACAATATATAATAAATCTCAGTCAAAGTGGAAGACCGTAGCCTACATTGAAGCGGATCGCACATGCTTTGAATCTACCAATTTAAAGCTTCCCACCTCTGAATCACCTCCAATTGCCTCCATGCTAACAAAATATTAATCATCTCATCCATACGAATGTTTTGACACCAAAATTGCCTTTTTCGGAGACGGGTCGAAAATTGAGTCTAAAATGAAATTATGGGACCTGCGCTGGAAATCCAGAAATTGAGTCCATGAAAAGATTCATTTGAGCTGAATGAACTTGCGTTCCAAAATACAACACAAATCGAAGCTCAAAACCAAGGAAAATAGCCATGCAATAATTCACCATTAAATCTATAAAGAAAGAGAGAGGCCAATCCCTTCAGATATGAAATTACCTCAATACGATGACTTCTAAAGTTCTCTGAACACTCCATAGTATAGACACAATCCACATGAACAAAGGGCAGTTAGAATCACTTATTTTGGAGATTCCTATCTCCCAAAATCCCAAATATACTTAATCAAGTCAGGATGATGCGTCACTGTCTTATTTAAAAGACCAGCCAAAATGCTCTTTGTGATCGCGGGAGTTGGGGTCAAACCTCCAAATCAACATGACCAAATTGGTGAACCCTACTGGAAGCCCATCGCGATCAAGGATAGGGGCCTCGCTATCACAATGGCTAAGTTGAGTGCTCTTCCATGGTCGTGGAGGTGTCATTGTGATCGCGATGAAAAAAAGCACTAGCATCAGCAGTTGCTGCAATAGAAGGTTTTGACCAATTCCAAAATCTTTGATAGGGTGCTCGAGATTTGTGCAGAACCACATACACGTAAATGTATATGCTACCCCACCAAATTCAATATTTTGGGCTCAATGATGCACTCAGAATTTCCATCGGAGGTCATCTAGAAAAAAGGAGGTCCCACACCCAAGAATTATTTTAAGCCAAAATTCATAAGGAGGCTCAAAAATGAGATTGGAAGCCTCAAGAACTACACCAAAGGTCGTTCTAGATCAAACTCAACATTCCAGAGCTAACCACATTGGTGAAATTTCAATTCGATAATGTTTACCAAGAATGTTGGCCAAAGTCAAACTTAGGCTAAAGCTTAAAGGCTAAAATGCCTAATGGCTCAAACTCGTACCGAAGGACTTGTCACTCTAGCTGAACATGGTACCAGCCTAAAATGAGCATTCCTGAGCTAATGGAACCATCAAAATTTAATTTTGAGGTCATTTTCCTAGAGTTTTGGCAAAGCCAACTAATCAAAGTCCTTCAGCTCCAAAATAGGAAAATGGGCATAAAACTTAAATGAACAACCAAACAATCGAACTGTCAGTCCCAACAAGTCATTAATGACTTGAGGCGCTACAGAGAAGCTTTAAATACCAAAGATATTGGAAAATAGAGAAAAACATATGAAGGATCATTATAATATCCACTATTAAAAGATCTTTCATCCAAAAAAGTAAAAGGATAGCCACAACCTGAAGGCATAGAAAGACAAGGGTACTGAGCCGACATGTTCCACCAGACCCTCGAAAACCCTCTCGGGTCAAACAATGCCTTCATAGAATGTAGGCTGAGAGAAAAATCCTTAAATTCACTTTAAACACCAAAACTCATCTAATTCCCTTTTTGGGCTCCTACTCTTGCTCAATTAGTCAGAACTTGACCAAAAACACCAAATTCATCTGAGGAAGACTGAACTATACCGAAAATGGTGCGATAAGAAACACAAGACCATGGGAGATGACACTCAACTCATAAAATCAAAATACTTGCCTTATGCTTCCAAATCCACTTTTTCCTAGACACCAAGGGCGTTCTATCGGTCCGTAGCTATCTTGAATACCTCCAACACCATCTGAAACTTCCTTACAGAACCATAACGCACAAACTTCACACAAGTCACATACTTCAATAGAACCTCAAATGATTATAACAACCAGAAAAAGGAAACCAACTTGGAGCAAAGCCTAAGTTCCAGTAAGTCATAAATGACTTAGAGTAGCTATAGAAAGGCTCTAAGCACTGAAAAGATTAGAAAAAGGTGAAAATGACCTTGAGGTTCGTTAAAACTTGCCAAGGTAGACTCTACCCTACTAGGTGGGTCATGTACATACGCTATATATGAATCCACTAGCTAGGACATAGAGGCAAATCTTACATTGGCACATTGTTATGAGATAAGAGACTTTATATAAGGACCCTGTAGGTCGAGCGCCCATATCAAGTCATCATTTGGTGTAAGTCAAATATCACAGAATACGTAACATAGCAATCATACTTAACATAAATCATAAACTTGTTTATAAACTTCATAATTCATAGATTAGCTCATTTTCATAGAATACTTGCAATTTGAGTAAATGCCTTTCAATATCATAGTATCATACTTGCATAATTTATGACATTAGGTTCCTAGGTCACCAATTTTGGATCCTAAGTCATCTTTTTTCACAACATGCCTGAAATTAATATTTTTAACATAATTGAAATCCATACTCATAGTTCATATTTGAATTTAGGATAAAATTTGAATACATAATCAATTTGATTGAAAATCAAGAACTACTTGAAAATCATTAAACCTTCTAATCATAATTCATGTAAATCATCATTGAAAATAGCTTCATGCCTGGGCATTTATAATTTGACATAAAATCATACAATGGATGTAGAATCATGCTTATAATGATCATAGATAACAATTTAAAACATAAATAAAACAACCCAATGAAATTCATCAAAACTAGGGCTAGAAAGTAATTGAAATTCAAGAAATCTTTTGAGGAAACTTTAGGACTCCATAGATGAAAGGAACCCATGGACCAATCCCCACATACCTTGATGAAATTAATTCATAATTGAAGAGGAACCTTGGTGAACTTGAAACTCTTGATATTTACTTAGTCTTGCCTTACAGAATTTTGGAGAATGAATAAAATAGAGCATAATTAAAGAATTGGGTAAATATAGGCTTTGAACATGACCATAAAAGTTCCTAGGATCATTGAATCGAATTTGGAAAATGACAGAAATACCCTTCATTAAATTCAAAAGTTGACCCTACGATTTGATTCCTACGAGTATTAAAAGCCTTTAAAACTCATCGATTGAGTCATCCTAGAAAACTTGCAAACTATGAATTCCTTCAGTCTCTAAAGTTGTTTCTTTGAGTCATTTTTATGACTCATCAAAATGATTACTAGTCGTCAACTCTTATCGTCCTGCAGGTCGTGAGAAATCTGCAAATCTGAGCCTCTAATCTTTTCCTTCAAGTCAGTATTACGACTTGTCATTAGGCATATGACACATCCTGTTGAGTCAAAGGAAATCTCTAAAATTTGGTCCTAAACAAGCACAAGGGTTCACTCTGAGACTTGTCCCTACGAGTCATAGAAATATCTATGAGTTGTATAAGGAATCGTGAACTTTTAAGTCAGTCCACATTTTGAGGAATTCTCTTGGGTTCCAACCTTCTAACTTCCGGTTTCTTATAATATCTCCCCATTGGAAACATTCATAAATGAGATCTACTTAGCATGAAAATGATAGGGAATGAGGACTAGCAACCCGCCATGAATGCAATGACACATAGCAAAACATAAACCATGAGATTTTCAATCTTAACATAAATCATAACTTTAAAACCAACTTCGTGAATCATGTATGCATATGAAAGACATACAAAACTGAAACATTGGAGTTTAATTGATCTGAACATGAACAAGTTAGTACCTTAGGCTAGAATGGATGGAAATAGGTATGGATAGCGCTTCATTATATCCGCTTCCACTTCCCATGTAGCACTCTCTACTTGTTGATTTCTCCATAATACCTTCACGAATGCAACCTTTTTATACCTTAGTCTCTTCAATTTCCGTCTAAGATTTCCCCCAATTTTTTTATCATAAGTCAAGTTCTCTTCAACATTCACTTTCTCCAATGGCACAATAGAGTTTGGATCACCCACAAACTTCCTTAACATTAATACACGAAGCACCGGATGGACCATAGCCAACTCAAATGAAAAGTCTAACTCATATGGCACCTTGCCAGCACGTCTCGAGATTTAATAAGGTGCTACATACATACGTATCAATTTCCCTTTATTACCAAAATTCATTACATCCTTCATGGGTGAAACCTTCAAATACACCCAATCATCCACCTCAAATTCAAGGTCTCTTCTTCCTATGTTCGAATATGACTTTTGGTGACTTTGAGCCATTTTCAATCTTTCTCTTATGAACCTTACCTTCTCCAATGCATCTACCACCAAATCGGGACCAATCAATGCCATCTCACCCACTTCAAACTATCCCAACAGGGACCTATATCTTCTCCCATATAAGGCTTCAAAAAGAGCTATTTGGATGCTAGAGTGGTAACTATTATTAAAGACAAACTCAATCAATGGAAAATGCTTATTACACCCCACACTCTTGAGCTCGAAATAGTTCTTAAGCTTCTTAGAAGTGAGCATGTGATCCAGATAATCTACGACACCATCAAATGACTTTAAGGAAAGAAGAGTGCGATACCCCATCAGAGGGAAGGTTGGAAATAGAGTCATAAGAAATCCGAAAGGAATTGAAGGCCAAGAAATGAGTTGTAGGACTCGATTTACCTACGTAAGCTACTAATTTAGAAGTCTTATACACTTGATCTACTTAAGGACATACCAAGCCTACGTAGCAAGTATTACATGGGTTCTTAAAATAAGACGAGATTATGAACCCACAAGGAAGAGAAAAAGACGACATGTGGCAGCCTAGGAAGGCGGCAGAACCTCAAGCAAGCAGGTGACCCACCTTCTTGGGGTCAAGTAGGTGACCTAACTGCTTGGGGGAGGTGGACCCCACTGCTATGTGGCAGCACCCTATTGGCAGCATGCATACGTGGCCCAATAAGGGCTAGACACGTGTCACCCTATGGGGATGACACATGTCACCTCCAAATCCACCCTATATATGTGTAATATGTGACTAAGTAATTCATTATTCATCCAAAACTCAGCCAAGAATAAGAGAGAAAACGTGAGAGAAAGAGGCAACCATGGTTTGAAAAGTTCAAGGTGAGTTTTCCAATTTTCCTCCATAAATTAATTATCTATGGTGTTCCTCAACTACATGGAGACGTGTATATGTATATTAAGATGTATACGGAATTAATTCTTCACTTAGAACTTGAGAGGAAGTTGAAACAACAAAGAGAGAAAATGTTAAGAACTAGTTAACAAACCCGTTTTTGGAAGGGACTGTTGTTAGTAATATTTGTATAACTTCTTGTGTACAACTTTGTTTTGAATGATTCAATATGTTTTGGAAAGGTATTTCATAGGTCTATAACTTTAATTTAGACTTTAAAATCCATTTTTGATTTTATCTTCTCTAACAAGGGTGATGAAGTATAGAGGAGGTACTACCCAGATTTTGGTTTTGGAAATCTTACACGGACTGTTGTTGGTATTTTGGGCATATCTTTTTGTACAAAATTAATGTAGGGGTGATTCAAAATTGTATGAGACCATAAGAAACATGTCTATAGATTTCATGGAAATCCTATTTCCCTTAATTACCCCTTCGAAATGAAGCAACAATGCAAGACAGTAAGCTATCCAGAATTTACGTTTTGATAATTTTGAGTGAGTTGTTTGGGATTTGTATTGTGTAATGTTGGTGTGAATTTCTTTTATATATGTTGCAGGTTTTTGTTGTTGGTTTGCTTTATCTATTAGGTGTGTGATTGGAAATTCAGATAGGGCACGTTATAGGGGAGGTGTTGCCCAATTTTTGTTAACGCCTTAACTAATTAAAGGACTAGTCGAGGAAACGAACAAGGAAATAGATTCCATGAATACTAAGGTGCAACTTAAGGTGATGGAAAGTCCAGAGTGGTTGATATTCGTATTATTTCCATTATGAATAGGTTCAAAGGACGATGAGGCGAACATGACAAAGAGTAACTCGTACGAGGTATGTAAAGCTTTCTCTTGTCATGTTTTGGTATAAGTACGTACAACTATCTTTCTTTCCTTTTGGCAAGTCTTAACCTTAAGTGAATTGTATGTGGAATGTGGGGATAATTCCATTCCCAGAACTCAAGGTGCGCCTCATAATCCCTAACTACAGTTAGGTGTTGACACCCCTACAAGAATTGAGCATTGCCTGTTAAGGCTTCTACGTGCTAAAGAGTAGTGTATGGGAAACTATCTTTCCTTTATCTTGATCTGTACTTGGTATGAAAATGAGATTATAATGACATAGTTGTTCACCGAGCCCTAGGATGGGCCGGGTATGAGATATGTATATAATGACCACCTGAAGGAAAGTACAGACTATATAGAGTTTACTCTCTTTCTTTTCTAGAATGTCTTAGTTGTAAGTTAAATATGATGTGAGCTCCAGAGTAACTCCATTATTAACATATCCTATTTAATTTTGAATGTCGAACTATGATAGTAGTTGAACTGTTTCCAGGAAACTTCTATATATTAAAGAGGTACCAAATATACAGGCTCCAAGTCTTAAAAATTATACGAGACTAAGTGTTTTTGATTCCATAAATGATTTGGCCCTATGTTAATACATGTCTAGGGTCCCCGAGATTATTTTTGAGGCAGCCCATAATGGCATTTAGAGGACACTCGAGATGAATACACCGTTACTCAGGTCCTCAACCAAAAGCTTAACTTTCTTATTTTGTTGAGTCTCTGATAATGATTTAAATTCCATATAGTTACGCACTACTCTACTCGTGTATATTATAACCCTTCTTTCACTGAGTCCTAGGCCGAGTACATTATCATGCACAATTCACTACATTGTCCACCGAGCCCCTCACTAGAGGGCCGGGTACGTATGTATATATATATATGATGTGTTGTAATAAGGAGGTGATGGAACTGGGGCCATGATGGTTTTACAGATATGATTCACTGGACCCCTGAAAGGGCCGGCTATATGGTATGATATGAGCATGCATTCTTTTGTAATTCACAGAGTACAGGTACATGCTTCTAATTTGATAATTTTTCCCCTGCTTCTTTATTTCGGATATGTGCTTTTATTGAGCCGAGGGTCTATTGGAAACAGCCGTCCTACATTGGTAGGAGTCAGGTCTGCGTACACTCTACCCTCCCCAGACCCCACGATGTGGGATTTCACTGGGTTGTTGTTGTTGTTGTTGTTCTTTATTTCGGATATACTTCCAGTTGTGTTATGTTATGTTTTACATACTCAGTACATATGTCGTACTGACCCCCTTTTTTGAGGGGCTGTATTTCATGCCCGTAGGTACAGATACAGGTTTTGGGAGTCCGTCAACTTAGGATTCCATGCAGCTCAGCTAGAAGAGGCTCCATTGAATCAGAGCCTAGTTTTTGATACTGTCCACTGATGTATAAAATTGTTTTGTCTATTTAGGGGTACGGCGGGGGCCCTGTCCCACCATATGTTGTCGTTAATATTTTTAGAGGTATGCAGACATATATATGTGGGTTGTGTGTGTCAGTTTGATTCAGCTGGGTCTACATGATGTATGATATATGTTATTATATTGTGGAAGCCTTTTCGTCTAGCATGCCCTTTCATATTATGATACGAATGAAAGAGGCTACAGATATACGAAATGTTATGACCCATGGGGGTTCTCATTTACGTATCATGTCATTGTAGTCCGGTTTGACTACACTTGATTTATATGCATTGCATGTTTACAATTCGATATGACCACGGCTGATAGATATGTATATGGGGGTCCAGGTCGGACCTTAGTCGCGGCCTACGGGGTTGGTTCGTGATAATGATCATCTCAACTTTCGATAAAATTAATCACACACGTCCTCAATCCTCCAAAGTTTGGATCGTCCTTTCAATTTATCCATCTGTTTGAGGATAAAAAGTGGTACTTATCTTGACTTTTGTACCAAGACCCTTTTAAAATAACTTTCAAAAATGTGAAGTGAATTGAGTACCTTGGTCCAATATAATAGATAAGGGAACACCATAAAACTTTACCAATTCACGAATATATAACTTAGCATAGTCTTCGGCAATATTAGAAGTCTTAATCGGTAGAAAATATGCCAACTTAGCCATTCGGCCCACATAAACCCAAATAGAATCATGTTTACTTCTAGTACGAGGAAAACCTATCAGAAAGTCTTTATTCACATCTTTCCACTTCCAAGTAGGAATCTTAATGTCTTGAGCGAAACCTCCTAATTTTTTATGCTCAACTTTAACTTGTTGACAATTTGGATACTTAGTCACGAACTCTGTTATATCCTTCTTCATGTCATTCCACCAATACACTTTCCTCAAAGCATGATACATCTTGGTAGAACTCGGATGGATCAAATATAGAGAACTATGGGCCTCATTCAGTATCAACTCTCTTAAGCCATCCAAATTAGGCACACACAAATAACCTTCGTAACGAAGTACCCATCTCCCCTTTAGGAGAAAGCCTCAATAGATTTTTCGGCAATCGACTTCTTCAATTCAATAAAAATAGGATCATTATCTTGTTTGAACTTAACATCCGCCACAAGAGATGATTGCGATCCATTATGCAAAAAAACACCCCTATCATTAGAATCAACCAAATGCACACATAAATGTGCCAATCTATGAACATTCTTAACCATCTCCTTCTTACCTTCCTCAATATGAGCAACACAATTCATAGACAACTGAGCATCACTACAACATTTTCTTTATCCGGATGGTACAATACACTCATATTATAGTCCTTTAAAAGTTCAAGCCACCTTCTTTGCCTAAGGTTCAAGTCACTTTGGATAAATACATATTGCAAGCATTTGTGGTCAGTAAATACATCAACTTGCACCCCATAAAGATAATGATACCAAATTTTCAATGCAAATACAACCTCCGCAAGTTCAAGATCATGGGTTGGATAATTCCGTTCATGCACCTTAAATTTCCTAGAGGCATATGATATAATCTTACCATGTTGCATCAAAACACAACCTAAACTATGTGAGGCATCACAATAAACAAAAACCTATCCAAACCTTCGAGCAATGTCAAAATAGGAGCGACGTAGGACAATCCTTTAATATTTGGAAAATCTTCTCACATTCATCCAACCATTGGAACTTCACTTCCTTTTGGGTAAAACTAGTCAAAGGCGAAGCAAAAGAAGAAAATACTTCAACAAACCTTCCATAATATCCGTCCAAGCCCAAAATGCTTCTAATATCCAAAAGAGACAATGGTCTAGACAAGTTCTTCACCGCCTCCATTTTCTTTGGATCAACCTTAATTCCATCACCGGATACCACATGGCCAAGAAATGGAACTTCCCTTAACTAAAATTTTCATTTACTAAACTTGGAAAATAACTTCTTCTCCCTTAATGTTCGCAACACATTCCTCAAATGACCTATATGATCTTCCTTATTCTGAGAGTAAATCAAAATTTCATAATAAACACAACCACAAAAATGTCCAAGTATGGCTTGAAAATATGATTCATCAAAACCATGAAAATAGCGGGAGAATTAGTCATCCCAAATAACATGACTAAGAATCAAAATGGCCATACCTTGTTCAAAACTTCATTTTGGAATATCACACTCTTTCACCCTTAGTTGATGATAACCTGAACAAAGATCAATCTTAAAGAAGATACTTTCTATAAAGACTTCGTTGGTCGAGCCCCCACCTCAAGTCATCCTTCATTGCTAAGTCAAATCCCACGGAATATGTAACATAGTAATCATACTTAACATAAATCATAAATTTATTCATTAACTTAATAATTTATAGATTAGCTCATTTTCATAGAATACTTGCAATGTGAGTAAAAGCTTTTCAATATTAAAGTATCATACTTGCATAATTCATATCATTAGGTTCCTAGGACACCAAGAGCATCGGATCCTAAGTCATCTTTCTTCATAACTTGCATGAAATTCATATCTTGAACATAATTGAAATCCATAGTCATAGTCCATACCTGAATTTAGGATAAAACTTGGATACGTAGTCAATTTGATTGAAAACCATAAAATACTTGAAAATCATTGAACCTTCTAATGATAATTCATGTAAATCATCATTGAAAATAGCTTCATGCATGTGCATTAATAATTCAACCTTACGTCATACAATAGATGTAAAATCATGCTTATAATGATCATAGATAATAATTTAAAACATAATTGAAACAACCCAATGTAATTCATCAAAACTAGGGTTAGAAAGTAACTGAAATTCAAGAAAACTTTTTAGGAAACTTTAGGAGTCCATAGGTGAAAGGAACCCATGGATCAATCCCACATACGTTTATGAAATAAACTCAAAATTGAAGAGGAACCTTGATGAACTTGAAACCCTAGCTTGAAATTGTAGGAGAACCTTGAGAGAATTGTAGTCTTGCCTTAGGTAATTTAGGATAATGAATAGAATAGGAGGTGAATTTGAAGAATTAGATAAATATAGACTTTGAACTTGGCTATAAAAGTTTCTAGGTTTATTGAACTGAATTTGGGAAAAGACTAAAATACCCTTCATCAAATTCAGAATTTGACACTACGATTTGACTCCTACGAGTAGTAGATGACTTTATGACTCGTTGATCTGAGTCTTCTTGGAAACTCTGTAAACTCCAAATTCCCTGAGTCTCTGAAGTTGTTTTTATGAGTCATTTTCATGATTCGTGAAAATGATTATGAGTCGTCAACCCTTGTCATCCTGCAGGTCCTAAGAAACCTGCAAATCTGAACCTCTAATATTTTCCTATGAGTCAGTATTATGACTCGTTATTAGGCATATGACATATCATATTGAGTCATAGGACCTCCCTGATATTTAGTCTGGAACAACCATAAGGGTTTAATCTATGACTTATCCCTACAAGTCATATGAATATCTACGAGTCGTAGAGAGACTCATGAACTTTGAAGTCAGTCCATATTTTGAGAAATTCTCTTGGGTTCCAACTTTCTATCTTTTAGCTTCTTACATCACCGACTATAGACCCATCCGTGGACTTGACCCTCCCAAGACTTCTTATATGAGAGATGACTATAAAAGGATCCATAAATTGTGGAGTACTTTATGGACCATGGTGGCCTGAGTAGAAGTCAACCCCTTATAGCCCAGTTCAACCCTCATGACCTCGACTATCATCACAACCCGTGGTGAGCTTCACGAGTCCTGGTGACCCTCTATCGAGGTTCCTTTATCTGGTTAAGTTAAAAAGTGTTTAGGTCTTTTCCATATTTTCATTAATGTATATGGAAAATTTTTTGGGTTAGAACCTATTTTGTTAACTACCCTAAACCCTCCTAACTCTCTCATTCACACCCTAACTCCCAAATTACAAATCATCTATTTAAATATGTTTGAAAGGTCTTTTTCTTCCTCAAGCAAATTTCAAGAGAATTCAAGCTTAAGTCTCCAATTCAAATGCAATTTAGGGCTTCCAAAGTCTAAGGTAGTTGGGAATTCATCCATGGAGTTTAATAGTTTTACTTCAAATCTCTTTATGAAATTCCTTTCTAAATCCCTAATTATTATGATATTGCATTATGTCTTCCCAATTATCTAATTCATTATTATTTATCTAATTATGCACAATTCAAATTACATTGCATGAATTCAAGTTAATTTTCATTGACTCATGCTATATGCTATTTTCATGTATGATTTCAAGGATTTATAATCATAAATTTTCAATGGATTTCAATGCATGTTTTACAAATGTTTGTCATGGCTTATGAGTGACCTATGAAAGTATTGAATGATGATGAACTATGAACCCAGTGATGCTTCAAGCAAAGTATTTAGGTTTTGATGGGTTTTTCTTACACACTCATTTTAAAGAAGTGACAGCTTTTCTTACTGACTCATGGATTGCTATGAATCAATCATGTGAATGAGATACTCTTATGATTATTTTATGATAAGGATTGATAACTATTGTTGTCTTTACTAATGATGTTAATGACTATAATTTATGACTTTTTGTTGGGATAATGACTAAGCACCGAGATGACTTTAAGGTGGGGTTCGGTATGGAAGATCAAGTAGTTTCCCAAGGTAATCCTAATAGCAACCTTTAGTCCCTATCTATATTCTTCGTGTAGGTTTTTTATTCCAATATAGCATAGCTATTAGATCCATATATAGCTCATGATGTTATGATATTTTCACGGAGTCTACCTTGGCAAAGTAGCCTCTTCCCTCTCAATGAGGAGTTACATCAGATTCTATGTTAGAGCTCGCATGGTCTTATATGTTTGTTAAAGGTTCTATCCCACACCAAGGTATATGAAAAGGTATAAGTTCTCATGAAATATTTTTAATACATTGACCACATGATTACGATATTTAGATATTTTTAAGGTTTTATTCATGTTTTAAGATATTGGGCATGCTTCCCATGATTATATTGTTTATATCCTATTATCATTGTTCATGCATACTTCTGACATACTTAAAGCATTACATCTAGATACATTGGGCCTTGAAACATCTTATGACAGATAGGCCAACTTGCCTATGAGTTGGAGTTACCTTCTGAGTTAGAGACTATACACCCCGGATTTTCATGTTTCTATGTTACCGAAGTGTATCACATATCCAACACGTATAGTGCCAATAATAGATTTTTGGATTACAAAGGAGCTATCTTATAAAAAAGTCTTTGTTGCAATAGTAGATCTCTAAATAAGATGATTGTGAAATAAGGATTTAGATTTTGCTAAAGAAATCTATTGTGGCGGATCTGTAATCTGGAAAAGATGATGTATGAAGTTGAAGAAGACATGGAATCTAGATATCCCCACTCGTTCAATGCTTCTTATGATTTACTATGTAGATAGAGAATAGAAGCATAATTGAGTGTTTAAGATATGTTTCTTGTTGTTATATGAGTTCCTCTGTTGTTTTAAATGATTCCATGTATGTTATTTTCATTCAAGGATGAATGCTCCTAAGAAGGGGGAGGGGGATGTAAAGCCCCATAAGTTTGTAATATTTGAAATAACAAGCTTATGTTCGACAAGCCAATTTATCATACTTTACGTGAACCATCATTGAGATGTTGGGAGAATAATGGAAATTAGGTGGTTATTCTAAGTAATAACTATATTTTGCCACTTGAAATTCTTATACGGAGGTTAGAGGCCAAGGGATGCCTAGAAAGAAAGTTTTGATATGATTTTATTTATGTGCCCAATTAGGAGGATCATATCTCCCAATATATATGGAGTTAGGGGAACTATTATATATCAAATCAAGAGTCTACAAGTCTATTTTCAATGCAGAAAACCATTCATCAATTCAACATTGATGGAAGGAGTTATAAATATTTTACTGTAGCTTGTTCAGACAAACTGGGTCACGGATCTGGGTCGGGTTTGGCCACCTTTAAAAAGTGCTTTTTGACTTTAAAATGATTAACTTTAATAATTTCTCAAGGGAAAAATGTCCAAAAGCCATTGCAGAGAGCTGCGAGACCTTTGAGGTAAGAAAACAACCCCTACTAGCTTGATTGTTCTTTGGCTCAAGTTCGGAGAAATGTTCTCCTTGTCACAAGCTTCATTTTGTGTTATTTTTTTAATAATTTGTCATTGTGGTTGAAGTAATTTCGTGCATAAGTTGGTTGAAATAATTTTGTGTAAGTTGGTTATTAACTACAGGGTTGAGCTACTTTGAGGTAAGTTTCTACACCTACTTTCCATAGAATCTCATGACTTAAAGTTAGAAATCGATTCCTATGACCTAGGCTTAATTTGGTGCATTTTCTTAAAAGTTGCAGAATTGGGATAGAGTTGGACCCTTGAGGCAGATTGTTGTGCTCAAAAAATAGAATCGTTTTGGTTAAGGTAAGTTTTCTCCAATCATCATTCTCATATTTTTACATTTTTTTATCATTTTGTCGGTGTTTGAGTCATGAGGCAACATTTGAGTGTTGTAGTTCAAGGAAGCCTAGCTATTGTATTATTGTGAGGAATTTTGATATATATAGTGATGTAATAAAGTTATGGAGGGATGGATATTGGTGCACCAAATTTAGGTGTTGTGTTAGGAGGTTATCGATTGAATGGTGTGAAGTGTACCTTGTTATATTATCTTAGGATATTGCCTCTCTTGCTAGATGTTGATAGACTCGTCTTATTGTTATTATCTATTGATTATGTTTAGATTATGATTTTTTTGTTGAGTTAAAAGTTGGATGATCATGACGACGACCATAATGCCTTATTGATTGGTTATGGCTCATTTTTGCAGCTTGGTTGATTCTCGTGTTATTGCATTACTTTGGGCTTGCCAAGCTTCTTAGAGGAACTTTTGGAGATTCAATGGAAAGGCATATTAAGGCTATTATTTCCATTATTGCATGATTGTTATGGCCTAAGCCTCTTTTGGATAGTATAATGTCATGATTTCACATGTAGCCTTATCCTATTGAGTTTGCTATCACCATATGATATAATTTCTATCAGTGACACTTTACTCCTTGCCTACAAGAGTATGTTATAATTGTGTTTTGATCAATTATGATTAATTGTTATTGTTGTGATATTTTATCATCTAGTTGCCGCCTGTGAGCTTGTTTAGGTCTCAGTAGATATTGACACTATAGGGTTCTTGAGCATACAAATTGATACTTACATCGAGCCTATGAGCTGGGTAGATCATACCTATAGGACGGATAGCATGTACCTTTGGGGCAGCATATACATATTATACTACAGAGCCTCAGATTTGAATTAATTCTTGGAACATGTACATTCAGAAAATTCAGATCAGATCATCATTGGGGTGTAGATAAAGGGGTCAATATGGATATTTAGCGACCGGTTGTGCCTACTAGGACTTATGTCAATTGTATGTTGTTTGTACATACTGAGCTTATGGGCGCTAGGTAAGGTTACTATTTTTTATGTGTTATCGATGGTATCTTATTTAGGAAGGTAAGTTATTGTATTTCTATTTTACTCTTGACCCTTTTGTTAAGTCCTTACACTTCAGTTTCAACTTTTAGTTTGCCTTACATTCTTGGTGCATTATTTCGTATTAAAGCCCCATTTCCTTGGGGCGATGTATTCATGCCTGCAGGCTTTGAGCAATGATTTGGCAGACTTGTCAAGTAGCATATCCAAGCTTCAGCAGGTTGGTTGACTCCTTTCCTTTCAAGGATCATCAGAGTCTTAGAGGTTTGCCTTTTTCTATTTATAGTTTTTGGGTCGGTTGGGGCTTTGTCTCACCAAGTATTGTATTCATAGAGGCTTGAAGACTAGTTGGTTCGGTTGTATACTGCTTATCATTTGGCCTTGTATGTTTATGGGCCTTATTGATGTTTTGTTGGTAGTGTAGCAGCTCACTGACCTAATTTACATTATATATACTTGTCTTAAATTTTTATATACATATCATGGTGGCCTCCATGTCCTGCATAACATTTATGATTCTTCGATATCATGTAGGCCTTGATAGCCCAAACAAGATTATATGCTACATGATTTTAGCTTTATATGAACTATCAAGAGTAGTTTTTTTCTTTCTAGAGCAGTCAATAGGGGACTTGCTAGACGAGGGCTGATTTTAAGATGAGATATACTTGTTTGTTTTCTTGATTGTGTGTGGATTTTATGTGCCATTGGCAAAGAGTTCAGAAGGTTCAGCATTGGCCTAAGTGTTTGCATTAGATGCCAGTTGTGCACCTTGAGTTTGGGAAGTGACATTTGGTTCTCATTGGAGTATGTAGTTTCCACCAAATTTTCATACTCACTTTATTCAAGGAGAAGTGGTAGGTGGTTGAGTGTGACATGACCCAAATGCTTTCATATTCTTTTTCTTGATTTTGGGGGACTCAACATCTTGTTTCTTACCTAACTCAATCATACTAATAGTCGGAGATGTCACATCTGAACGGAAGTAGGGAACATTATGTTGCGCACATAGTTTGCTAATAAAAACTGGAAAAAGGCATCAATATGTTTCTTTGTCAATCCTTTCTATCTAGGAGGCTATATGAACATCAAAAAGTTTTAACCCATTGAGGTTTTTTTGAGCAGTATCACGTTATACATAGTCTAATTTGACTATAGTAAATAGATAGGTACACGGGGGTCCAGGTCGGACCCCAGTCGCGACCCACAGGGTTGGGTCGTGACAGAAGTGGTATCAGAGCAGTTCTTCCTTGGAGTATCTATGAATTTGTCTAGTAGAGTCTTGTCTATCGATGTGTTATGCACCACATCTATAGACAGGAGGCTACAAGACATTTAGGATGTTACTTCCTTTCATATCTACGATCGTGCGATAGAGCTGAGTCATAGAGAATGAAATTCCTAATACTAACTTATGATTTTAGCAGAAGGACAACATCGATAGAAGAAGGTTACTAATGATATTGGAAGTTACACAGCACACAGGTAAGCAAGGCATGAAATATTGGTGCCAGGTAAGGTATTGAATTACGATTGACATGTAAAGTTTAAAATTAGAAGGAAAAGTAGACGGAAAGTCTAAACAGGAGCAGTTCGAGTTTGACATACGAGGTAAGTCCATCAGTTTATTCTATTATTGATATTGGACGCCCTGTGAGCCTACGATATGACATGATATAATACGTATATATGTATCTATATGCCTGTTGGCCCTGTGAGGCACTGTTGGTATTGTCTGCGTGCAGGTTTGAGACAGTAAGAAATACAGAGGAAACTCTACCCAAAATTTCCTAGAAATAAAAAAAGAATAAGATATAGGGTTGTAGTATGTCTTGAAAGGTTGTGTCCACAACAATGATGAGATTTGATAAAACTACGAGTGTGGCTGACCTCGAGAAATGAGGTAATTGCTGAATTTAAGGCAATCAAAACTGGGAAGTCGATACTGGTGTGGTTAAACGAAGTTGGAAAAGACTTATAATCCAAAACAAAAGATGGTTTAGAGAAGACTGATAGATCTAAATAGAATGATATTAAGGCACCGACTGAATGGATGCACAGGGATAAACTATGATGACCTGTAGTTGAAAGAAGTAACAATATGGGTAAGACAAGAAAACTTGGGAAAGAGGAAATGAAACACAAGTATCCGTACCTATTTCCTACGTCTACAGGTAATCCTAACCTTTGGAACTCTGATATTGATTGCTCGATGAAAGTATATGTGATGGAAACGGGATAGAAGACATCTCCATATAAGTGATATAAGGTCCGAAGGAAGGTTTTGGTTTACATTCGAGGACGAATGTTCTAAAGGGGGGAAAGATGTTATACCCCATACCTTTATGCTTCAGAACGTCTTCTTAAGATTCTTGAAAGTTGTCCCATGACCCAGATTATCTATAACATGATTAAATAACTCTAAGGAAAGGAGGACGTGATGCCCCTCAAGAGTGAAGGTTGGAAATAGGTCTATAAGGATTTGAAACGAGTTGGAGGCCAAAATAACAAGTTGTAGGAATCGACTTACTTACGTAAGCTACCAACTTGGACGACTTACATAACTAAGCCACTGGAGTATATGTTGAGCTTACGTAGAAAGGATTACATAGGCTCCTAAAGTAAGACAATATTATGAACTCATGAGAGAGACGGAAGGAGGTATAGCACCTACTCGGAAGCAAGTAGGTGATGCACCTACTTTGAGTAAGTAGGTGATGCACCTCCTTGGACCAAGTAGGTGACACACCTACTTGAGGTGGGGCCCATGCTACCATGTGGTAGTTTTGGATTGGGTGCATGATTGAGGTGGCACCCTAGGGGGTTGCCACATTCACCCTTAGGGGATTCCACATGGAAACTTCGAAGGAGGTGTATATAAGTATATATTGCTGACTAATTGTTCATTTCAGCATCTATACTTAGCAAAAGAAAAACTAGAAAAAGCTAAAGAAAAAGAGAGACTAGCTACGGATTTGAGCCAAGAAAGAGGTAAGGCCCGATTTCGTTTCGTGAATTAATTATTTAAGGTATCCTATGGTTATATGACGGTGTTTAATAGCGAAAAATTTCTATTTGGAGAATAAAAAAAGTGACACAAACAGTCCATTACTTTTCAGCACTCTAACGAACTTCCAAGGCTAGGTTTTGGCTAGTTTTGGCCAATTTTGGGGAAGATAAGGTCTTTCCTTTCAATTTGAAGTTTATGGTGTTATAATAGGGTATTTTATACATCTTGTATGCTTCTGGAAGTGTAAGAACTTCATATAAATGCTGGATGCTAAAAACAAACTAAATTGGAGTCGCTATAGTTGAATTATAGTCGAAGCAAGGTGTTGTGCTTGTGGTGTGGTGCTGCAGGTTGTGGTGTTGTGTTGCAGGGCCTAAAAATATACTAAAAGGGGTGTGGTAGCTGCTTTTTGTAGCCACCCGACCCCCCGTTTCGTGTAGGTAAAGGTTTTGCAAAATGAAAACTAGAAACCTTATTTTGGTATCGTGGTTTCGAGCGAGTCATTTGCAGTTTGTGTTGTATTATGTTGGTGTGAAATGCTTATTGTTACACCCCACCCTTTTTAAACTCAGAATGTCTCATAAGTTCCTTGGACATTATCATGTGAGCCGGATACGCTACGACACTATCAAACGGCTCTAAGGAAGGGAGAATGTGATACCCCATACTAGAGAAGGTTGGATGGGGAATCATAAGAATCCGGAAGGAATCGGAGGCCAAGTAACGAGTCGTAGGACTCGACTTATCTACGTAAGCTACTAATTTAGAAATCTTACATACGTGAGTTACTTGATTACATACCAAGCTTACGTAGAAAGGGTTTCATAGGCTCTTAAAGTGAAACGAGATTACGAACCTACGAGAGGGAGCAAAAACTAGTTTTCGAACTTACGAAAGTGAAGCAAGCAGGTGACAAGCAGGCAGGTTACTCACCTACTTGGGATGGACCCACGCTGCCACGTGGCAGTTTTTTATTGGAAGCTTGGACGAGGTGTCACCCTAGGAGGCTGTCACGTGTCACCCTAGGGGGCTGCCACGTGTCACCTCCTAAGGAGGTGTATATATACATGTTGGATGACTCTTTAACTCATTTTCCATCCAAAAACATCAGCCAAATGAGAGGAAAAACGTGAAGAACCAAAAGGAACAAGGCAGCAACATTTTTGAAGAATTAAAGGTGAGTTTTCCAATTTTCTTCCGTGAATTAATTATATACGGTGTACCTTAAGTATGTGGATACGTATATATGTATTTTAAGACCTTCATGGAAGTAAAACTCCAGCTTTTCAATTGGAATTTGGAAGAGAAAATAAGAGAAAACGCTAATTAACCAACCCGTTTTTGGAAGGGACAGTGGTTAGTAATATTGGTATAACTTCTTGTGTACAGATTCGTTTCGAGTGATTTAATATGATTTGGAAAGTTATTTCGTTTATCTATAACTTTCATTCAGACTCCAAAATCCAGTTTTACATGTATCAGCTCGAAAAATGGTGATAAAGCGTAGAGGAGGTACTGCTCAGATTTGGTGTTGCAAATTCTACACGGACAGCTGTAAGTATTTTGGTCATATCTTTTTGTACAAAATTGATGTAGGGATGATTCGAAATTGGTTGCGACCCTAAGACACATTTCTATAACTTTCATGAAGGACGTAAATCCTTTTTCCCTCCATTACCGCTTCGAAACGAAGCGACAAGGTAAAACAGTAAACTGTCCAGATTTCACATTTTGGATAGTTTTGGCGAGTTTGACAAGTTTAACGTAAGGTAAGGTTCCTTCTTTAAATTTGAGCTTTATGTGTTATTATGGATCATGTTACACGCCCTATTGGTGGCTGGAAATATGAAAATGGCTTAGAAATACTTGGCGTTCGGAATAAACTAATTTGTAGTCGTTATAGTTGAATTGTTGTCAAAACAAAGTGTTGTTCTTGTGAGTTGCTCTGCAGGGGTGTGGCTTGTTGTTGCAGGGCCTGAATATGTCCTAATGTGGGTTAGGGTGCTTCTGGTTGAAGCCACATGACCCCTCATTACGTATAATTAAAGGCGTTACAAAATAAAGGCTAGACGCCCTATTGAGATATCGTATTTTTGAACAAGTCGTTTGGAGTGTATGTTGTATATTGTTGGTATGAATTGCTGAAGGTTGTTGTTGTTGGTTGGCTGTAGGTCTTAGGGACCTAATTGGAAATTTGGATGGGGCACATTATAGGGGAGGTGCTGCCCAATTTTCGTTAACGCCTTAACAAACTAAAGGACTAGTCGAGGAAACGACTAAGGAAATAGATTCCATTAACATTAAGGCGTAATCCAAGATGCTGGAAAGTTAAGAGTAGTTGATATTCGTATTACTTTCATATTGAATAGGTTCGGAAGACGACCAGACGAGAAGGATAAAGGGTAACTCCCAAAAGGTATGTAAAGCTTTCTCTTGGCATGTTTTGGTATAAGTTCGTACAACTATCTTTCTTTCCTTTTGGCAAGTTTTAGCCTTAAATAAAGTGTGTGTGGAATGTGGGGATAATTCCATTCCCAAAACTCCAAGTATGCCTCATAACCCATATCCACTGCTTAGTATTGGAATTTCTGCAAGAATTGAGTATTGCCTAGTAAGGCTTCTATGTGTTAAACACTAGTATGTGGAAAGCTATATCTCATTTCCTTTGATACGTATTTGGTACGAAAGTGAGATTATGATGCCATAATGATTCACCGAGCCCCATGATGGGCCGGGTATGAAATATGTGTATGCAGATCCCATAAAGGAAAGTACAAACCATATATAGTTTATTCTCTTTCTTCTTCTAGCATGTCTTGGTTGTAGGTTAAACATGATATGAGTTCCGGGGTAACTCCATTCTTAGCATCACTTATTTACGTCTGAATATCGAACTTTTATAATAATCAAACTATTTCCCTGGAAACTTTTATATGTTAAAAAGGTAACAAATGTACAGGCTCCAAGTCTTACAGACTATATGTTAACAAATGTTTCTGGTTCCATAAGCGATTTGGCTTTACTTTAGTACATGTCTAGGAGCCCCGAGATTATAATTGAGATAGCCCATAATGGCATATAGAGGACACTCGAGATGACTACACCGTTACTCGGGTTCTCAAATAAAAGCTTAACTTTCTTATTCTGTCGAGTCTCTGATAATGATTTAAATTGCATATAGTTACTCACTACTCTACTCGTGTATACCGTAACACTTCTTTCCTTGAGTCCTGGGCCAGGATATGTTCTCATGCACAGTTCACTGCATTATTCACTGAGTCCCTCAATAGAGGGCCAGGATACGTGTATAAATATATGATGATGTGTTGTAATAAGGTGGTGATGGCGCTGGGGCCATGATGGTTTTACAGAGATGATTTTATAGAGATGATTCACCGGACCCCCGAAAGGGCCGGCTATATGATATGACTCGAACATGCATGTTTTTGTAATTCACAAAGTACAGGTACAGGTTTCTGAATTGATATCTTATCCCCTGATTCTCTATCTCAGATATACTTCTAGTTGTATTATATTATATTTTACATACTCAGTACATATATTGTACTGACCCCCTTTCTCGGGGGGCTGCGTTTATGCCCGCAGGTATAGATACAGATTTTGGGAGTCCGTCAGCTTAGGATTCTATACAGCTCAGCTGGAAGAGGCTTCATTGTATCGGAGCCTAGTTTTTGATATTGTCCACGGATGTATAGAAATTTTTTATCCATTCAGGGGTACGGCGGGGGCCCTGTCCCGCCATATGTTGTCATTTATATGTTTAGAGGTCTGCAGACATGTATATGTGGGTTGTGTATGTCAGTTTGATTCAGCTGGGTCTACATGATATATGATATATGTTATTATGTTATGGCAGCTTTGTCGGCTTGCGTGCCTTGTCATGTTGTGATACAAATGAAAAGGGCTACAGTTTATGAAAATGTTATCGCCCAGTGGGGCTCTGTTACATGATATTGTCTTGTTTACGATTCAATGTGACCTCAGCTAATAGATATGTGTACGGGGGGTCCAGGTCAGACCTCAGTCACGGCCTACGGGGTTGGGTCATGACAGAAGTGGTATCAGAGCAGTTCGTCCTCGGATTGTCTGCAGACCGTGTCTATTAGAATCTTGGTTATCGGTGTGTTGCGCGCCACATCTATAAACAGGAAGCTATAGGACATTTAGGATGTTACATTTCTTCTACATCTGAGATCGTGCTTTAGATCCGAGTCATAGGAAAAATTCCTTATACTAACATTGGATCTTAATAGAAGGACGACACCAACAGAAGGAAGTAATTGACGACATGGAAAGTTATGAAGCACGCAGGTAAGTAAAGTAAAGCCACGGAAGATGTCCTTCGGGTAAGGTATTGAAATATAAAGGTGAAATCTGAAAGGAAAACAGACAGGAAGGGCAACGGATACAGTTTGAAGTTGGACATACGAGGTAAGTCCAGAATTTTTATATTACTATTGATATTGAAAGCCCTGTGTGGCTGCGATATGAGATGACATTGGAAGCCCTGTGCGACTGTGATATGATATGTATATATATGTATATATATATGTTGGCCTTGTGAGGCATTGTTGGTATTTTTTGCGTGCAGGTTTTGGGATAAGTAAGAAATATAGAGGAAACTCTGCCGAAATTTTCCCAGAACAAGGAACAGGGAATGAAACATAGATTTTTGAGATGTCTGAGGAATTGATACTAAGTACCCCTACTATGTTTAACTAAAGATGTAAGAGGTATCCTTCAGGTCGCCGACAAGGGGCACCCTTTTTACTTGAAGAATTTTATTTCGGAGGAACAAAAGCGTAATTAAGTAGTAAAGTTTAGGTTACGGTATCTCCAACTGTATTTGTATTGTAGGAATATAAACAGAGGGCTCAGAATGAAGGATAGGATGTCCCGCGAATGAGTTTCACTCTTTTGGAAAAAAATACCAAGCCCTCAACTTCTAATTGTAAATTAGATAAGTTGTTCCTAACTCGAGATAAACTCAAAAGGAAATCAGGTAGGTCGAGTATAAAAATGGAAGTACTATGATGATTAAGGGATTCGAGTCTCTTCCAACAATGATTGGAAAAGGGTTTACGATAACAGTTTATAGTTTTCCACCGACTAATTGGGGAAAGATCTTCGAATAGAAGCACCTTAGAGAGATGTCAGGAACTGAATACGAATATGAATTAAAAAGGGGATATGTAAGTATGAATTGAAAGTGTGATACAAGTATGCAGGGACAAAGTGGAACCACTAGTCAGACGCACATAATATGCGTTGACTAAGTTAAAGGCCTGCGTTGAGAACGCAGTAAGAGCATGGGGCTTACGATACAACAAAATGACGCGTGTACACAACGTCGCCCCAAAAATACTGGAACCCTTAAGGGACGAGGATGGAAAACTTAAGGAACAAATGATGCAACTTTTATTCGTCCCAAGAAACAAAGGATATAGGTTGGGACAAAGCCACTGCTTCAAGAAAACTTGGAATAGTTATCGTCGGAATACTAGTACTGCCTAATTGAAATTGAACGACTACAAGTACAAACAAATAAAAGTACGAGTACCCTCTAAAGGGGGGAAGTTAATGAGAAAATGGCAAAAGTAAGGTGAAGGCAATCGATATGGAAATATATCTGAGACGAACGTCTTAACTTCAATAAGGTATCTTGCCGAACCAAGTTAAAAAGGTCCAGAGGCCACCAATAATTGAATGAAAGCCAGAACGCTACATAAAGCAGCGTTAAGAAGTTTGTGAAGAGACCCTGAAAAACATAACGCTAGAAGGCGGCTGCGTATAAAAACAGAAGAATGTACTAATGAAAGGATATCGAATAATTCAAGAGACACTACGAAGGATAATAACAGCATGCTAGACCAAAAGCCAAAACGTTGGTTATAGAATTAGGCGCAAATAATGTTGTGATAGATAAATAACCAAAGAAAAAGGAATAGAAAGCCTCATGTGGTAGAAAATAAGGAGAACACAAAGTGAATAAAGGATCGTGGAGCTAAAGGTCTACGCCGATACTAGATGCAAGATAACAGACGAAAGGACAGGGCAAAACATAAAGACTCGCGAGACAACGCTGAGGTAAATCTGGAGCTAAGTTAAGTGCCTGCACCTCGTGGAAAAGGTTATAATGAAACGCAACATGAAGACTTCCCATGGAGGTCACCCATCCCGATATTACTCTCGCCCCAGCACGCTTAACTTTAAAATTCTGATAGAACTTAATGCGTTAGTGCTGGTGTGATCGCGCGAGATGGAAGAATCTGAACTAGTGATGGAGAAACGATATGAGATTATGTACCCAGAGTATTATAAGATACGTTAAAGTAATTCTAACAAGGACTTAAGCAAAACAAGGAGGATTAGCTACTTGCTAACTGAGGACACATTCGAATGCCATAGTTCGTCAACATAGTACCTATTAATAAGAGGCAAACCACCGAAGGGTTATATGGACCAGTAGTCGAGGGAATTTCGACACCACTGGGCAACCAACTCTGAGGGCAAGAAAAAGCAAAACAGTTGATGTAACTTACGGATGACAGGTAGTAATACCCAAGGTTAAAAATTCCACAAATGTTACCTGTGAATTAATGGTGTTGACCCTTGCTCCTTCGATCACAGGTTACCTACTCCGCCGAGAAGGTATGAAGTTGTAAGGTAAAAGAGTGGTAGGACCTTACGGAGTCCCCACAGCTATTATCCCAAATGAAGGAGCCCAAGTTGCAACTAACTACCGAGAGGTGCAAAGATAAGTTAAGCCAAACTACCGAGGTGGAATTAGTACTACGGGTGAAGTAAGACATGGCCACAATTGGACCAAATATCTACCCCGACCTCGAGTGTAGGAAGGGAGGAAAGACAGGGCAAGATATGAGGACTGGCGAGGTAACGCTAGGATGCTTCTTGTACCCTCTTGTATTCTTGTAAAGGTAAAGAATGACACAATATAATGTGTCTAGATGATTATAAGCGGGGGTAAGGGAAATTGTGAAAAGGTTTAAGTAAAATTGACTGAACTAGCTGGTTACTACAAGATAGCGAGCTTCTATGCCAAAACTCTTTTGGAATTACACCAGATCATGTTAGACAAAGCCCAGAATGACTACGAGCACCGTTATATGGGGGGACTGCAACATTATTTGGTATCCAACCCTAAGGATTGGAAAAAGAGGGGAAGAAGGACCCAAAAGATTGAATGCTAGTTAAAGTTCTGAAAAGAGTCGAGAAAGACTATACGAGGCTAATGGTTCCCAAATTATCCATGTCATTACGCACCCATTTTATACTTAGTAAGAGTAGGGTGCTATATGAGTTGTTGTGATTAGGCTAAGGAATCAGCCCATTTTCTTCCAATCAAGAGCATCTATGCTGCTGAAATTAGAAGGAGTTATTGAACATGGAGAATGGTAAGGTTCCGTGAGGTTTCCTCCTCTAATATCCAGATAAAGGGACTTCAATTATAATTAATGCCTTGAGATCAGTACAAGAAGAGGTTAGGAGCACAGACAGGTCTTAGTACCGCATTTCTCCCTCGAGCTACTAAACAGATTGAGCGCACTATTAGACGCTAGAAGATATATCACAAGCCGGGAGATTAACTTCGAAGGTAGCCGGAATGATTATCCATCACTTATCAAGTTGCCTATAATAATAATTACTACCCTAGTATTCCAATGGCCTCGACATGATTAAGCAAGCTATTGACTAAAAGCCCAGAGTCGGCAGGAATGACATACAGATAATCGACGTCGACATACAGAGTTCAAGTTGATGATTGGATGTTCATCATAGGGTCACCTAGAAAAGGAACTTGACCCAGAATATATTAGACGGTATCAAGTTACTCATAAGGTGGGCAATGTGACTGGTAATTTAAGCTTACCACCTCGTTTGGAAACTATATGCCCAGTCCATCAAATATTGAAGAGTCACCCAGGGTATATGCCATAGGTGAGGTCCAGGAGATGGAATCCGGTGAGGAAAAACCTACCTCTATCCTAGATCGGCGAACTGAAAGATTGAAGAATAAAGACGTACCTTCCGTCAAGTTATAGTGGAAAAACCAAAACCAGAAAGAGGATGATCGGGGAACTGAAGAGAACATGAAATACAAGTATTTGCACCTATAACCGATACTTATAGGTAACCCCGATTCCTGAAACACGTATATGAAGTACTTCGATGGAAATATGTGTAAGGAAATAGAAACGAATCCCCCGATGGTCTATATAAGTTCTAAGGGAAGTTTTGTTTAACATTCGGGGATGAATGTTCTAAAGGGGGGAAGGATGTTACACCCCACCCTTTTTAAACTCAGAATGTCTCATAAGTTCCTTGGACATTATCATGTGAGCCGGATACGCTACGACACTATCAAACGGCTCTAAGGAAGGGAGAATGTGATACCCCATACTAGAGAAGATTGGAAGGGGAATCATAAGAATCCGGAAGGAATCGGAGGCCAAGTAACGAGTCGTAGGACTCGACTTATCTACGTAAGCTACTAATTTAGAAATCTTACATACGTGAGTTACTTGATTACATACCAAGCTTACGTAGAAAGGGTTTCATAGGCTCTTAAAGTGAAACGAGATTACGAACCTACGAGAGGGAGAAAAAACTAGTTTTCGAACTTACGAAAGTGAAGCAAGCAGGTGACAAGCAGGCAGGTGACTCACCTACTTAGGATGGACCCCACGCTGCCACGTGATAGTTTTGTATTGGAAGCTTGGATGAGGTGTCACCCTAGGAGGCTGCCACGTGTCACCCTAGGGGGCTGCCACGTGTCACCTCCTAAGGAGGTGTATATATACATGTTGGCTGACTCTTTAACACATTTTCCATCCAAAAATATCAGCCAAATGAGAGGAAAAACGTGAAGAACCAAAAGGAACAAGGCAGCAACATTTTTGAAGAATTAAAGGTGAGTTTTCCAATTTTCTTCCGTGAATTAATTATATACGGTGTACCTTAAGTATGTGGATACGTATATATGTATTTTAAGACCTTCATGGAAGTAAAACTCCAGCTTTTCAATTGGAATTTGGAAGAGAAAATAAGAGAAAACGCTAATTAACCAACCCGTTTTTGGAAGGGACAGTGGTTAGTAATATTGGTATAACTTCTTGTGTACAGATTCGTTTCGAGTGATTTAATATGTTTTGGAAAGTTATTTCGTTTATCTATAACTTTAATTCAGACTCCAAAATCCAGTTTTACATGTATCAGCTCGAAAAATGGTGATAAAGCGTAGAGGAGGTACTGCTCAGATTTGGTGTTGCAAATTCTACACGGACAGCTGTAAGTATTTTCGTCATATCTTTTTGTACAAAATTGATGTAGGGATGATTAGAAATTGATTGCGACCCTAAGACACATGTATATAACTTTCATGAAGGACATAAATCCTTTTTCCCTCCATTACCCCTTCGAAACGAAGCGACAAGGTAAAACAGTAAACTGTCCAGATTTCACATTTTGGAAAGTTTTGGCGAGTTTGACAAGTTTAACGTAAGGTAAGGTTCCTTCTTTAAATTTGAGATTTATGTGTTCTGATGGAGCATGTTACACGCCCTATTGGTGGCTGTAAATATGAAAATGGCTTAGAAATACTTGGCGTTCGGAATAAACTAATTTGTAGTCGTTATAGTTGAATTGTTGTCGAAACAAAGTGTTGTTCTTGTGAGTTGCTCTGCAGGGGTGTGGCTTGTTGTTGTAGGGCCTGAATATGTCCTAATGTGGGTTAGAGTGCTTATGGTTGAAGCCACATGACCCCTCGTTACGTATAATTAAAGGCGTTACAAAATAAAGGCTAGACGCCCTATTGAGATATCGTATTTTTGAATAAGTCGTTTGGAGTGTATGTTGTATATTGTTGGTATGAATTGCTGCAGGTTGTTGTTTTTGGTTGGCTGTAGGTCTTAGGGACCTAATTGGAAATTTGGATGGGGCACATTATAGGGGAGGTGCTGCCCAATTTTCGTTAACGCCTTAACAAACTAAAGGACTAGTCGAGGAAACGACTAAGGAAATAGATTCCATTAACATTAAGGCATAATCCAAGATGCTGGAAAGTTAAGAGTAGTTGATATTCATATTACTTTCATATTGAATAGGTTCGGAAGACGACGAGACGAGCAGGATAAAGGGTAACTCCCAAAAGGTATGTAAAGCTTTCTCTTGGCATGTTTTGGTATAAGTTCGTACAACTATCTTTCTTTCCTTTTGGCAAGTTTTAGCCTTAAATAAAGTGTGTGTGGAATGTGGGGATAATTCCATTCCCAAAACTCCAAGTATGCCTCATAACCCATATCCACTGCTTAGTATTGGAATTTCTGCAAGAATTGAGTATTGCCTAGTAAGGCTTCTATGTGTTAAACACTAGTATGTGTAAAGCTATCTCTCATTTCCTTTGATACGTAATTGGTACGAAAGTGAGATTATGATGCCATAATGATTCACCGAGCCCTATGATGGGCCGGGTATGAAATATATGTATGCAGATCCCATAAAGGAAAGTACAGACCATATATAGTTTATTCTCTTTCTTCTTCTGGCATGTCTTGGTTGTAGGTTAAACTTGATATGAGTTCTGGGGTAACTCCATTCTTAGCATCTCTTATTTACCTCTGAATATCGAACTTTTATAATAATCAAACTATTTCCCTGGAAACTTTTATATGTTAAAAAGGTAACAAATGTACAGGCTCCAAGTCTTACAGACTATATGTTAACAAATGTTTCTGGTTCCATAAGCGATTTGGCTTTACTTTAGTACATGTCTAGGAGCCCCGAGATTATAATTGAGATAGCCCATAATGGCATATAGAGGACACTCGAGATGACTACACCGTTACTCGGGTTCTCAAATAAAAGCTTAACTTTCTTATTCTGTCGAGTCTCTGATAATGATTTAAATTGCATATAGTTACTCACTACTCTACTCGTGTATACCGTAATACTTCTTTCCTTGAGTCCTGGGCCAGGATATGTTCTCATGCACAGTTCACTGCATTATTCACTGAGTCCCTCAATAGAGGGCCAGGATACGTGTATAAATATATGATGATGTGTTGTAATAAGGTGGTGATGGCGCTGGGGCCATGATGGTTTTACAGAGATGATTTTATAGAGATGATTCACCGGACCCCCGAAAGGGCCGGCTATATGATATGACTCGAACATGCATGTTTTTGTAATTCACAAAGTACAGGTACAGGTTTCTGAATTGATATCTTATCCCCTGATTCTCTATCTCAGATATACTTCTAGTTGTATTATATTATATTTTACATACTCAGTACATATATTGTACTGACCCCCTTTCTCGGGGGGCTGCGTTTATGCCCGCAGGTATAGATACAGATTTTGGGAGTCCGTCAGCTTAGGATTCTATACAGCTCAGCTGGAAGAGGCTCCATTGTATCGGAGCCTAGTTTTTGATACTGTCCACGGATGTATAGAAATTGTTCTATCCATTCAGGGGTACGGCGGGGGCCCTGTCCTGCCATATGTTTTCATTTATATGTTTAGAGGTCCGCATACATGTATATGTGGGTTGTGTATGTCATTTTGATTCAGCTGGGTCTACATGATATATGATATATGTTATTATGTTATGGCAGCCTTGTCGGCTTGCTTGCCATGTCATGTTGTGATACAAACAAAAAGGGCTACAGTTTATGAAAATGTTATCGCCCAATGGGTCTCTGTTACATGATATTGTCTTGTTTACGATTCAATGTGACCTCAGCTAATAGATATATGTACGAGGGGTCCAGGTCGGACCCTAGTCGCGGCCTACGAGGTTGGGTCGTGACACTTATACATGTTCTGCAGGTTGTGGTTGGTTGGATTTAGTTATTAGGAGTGTAATTGGAAATTCGGATAGAGCATATTATAGGGGAGGTGCTGCCCGATTTCCATTAACGCCTTAACTAGTTAAGGAACTGGTCGAGAAGGCGAGCAAGGAAATGAATGTTGTGAGTACTCGTAGGTAATATAAGATGCTGGAAAATTCTAAGGAGGTTGATATTCATATTGATTCCATTTTAAATAGGTTAGGAGGACAACGACGAGAACGTGATTAAGAGAAGTCCGTAAAAGGTATGTAAAGTTATTCCTTCTTTTGGCATGTTTCGGTATAAATATGTAAAGCCTATCTGTTCTTTCTTTTGGGCATGTCTTAGATCTAACTGATAAGTGATGTGTGTATGAAGCTTGGGGTAACTCTATTCATGAGCTCTGAACATAATTCATGATTCATAATTCGTGTCCACTGTTGAATGTTAAGACTCTTAAAGTAGTTAAGCTTCCATTCCTCAAGTCTTTTATACGCTGAGAAGTAGTGTATGTAAAGTTATTCTTCCTCTCTTTTGGCGTGACTTAGATGTAAGTATTGTGTATATGAACTTTGAATTTATTATACTCTTAAAACCTTGAGTGTGAGTTAAGGCTTTTGTTCACTTCCTACTGACTAGAACTCTTGTAACAAGTTGAGTCATTACTTTTCAAGTCTTCCATATGATAGGAAGTGGTTCATGTAAAGCTTGTCTTTTTCTGCTTCTAGAAAGACTAGACTAAAGGTGCTATAGGACATGGATTTGGATATAGCCCCATTTATGGATTCTGGATGTAACTCATGACTTGTACCCACTTTTGAATGATAAAGGCCTTGAAGTAGTTGAACTTCGACCCTTGAGCCTCCTATAGGTTGAATAGGGTTGGGATGTGTAAGCTCCTATACCTAGGGGCTCTTGAACATGCTTAATGATGATATCTAAGGGATGTTTGATATGTTACAGAGTTTTTCATACACGTATATGCATTATGATATATATATGGATCGGGCCGAATGTATCTCGGCACATTTTTCTATGTAAGGATCGGGTCGTACGTTCCACAATAGGTTATGCATTATACGGATTGGGCCGTCATACCTCGGCATTATTATGCATTATATGGATTGGGCCATCGTACCTTGGCATCATCATGTAATATATGGATCGGGCCGTCGTACCTCGGCATTATCATGCGATATATGGATCGAGCCGTCATTCCTCGGCATTATTACACGATATGTAGATCGGGACGTCGTTCCTCGGCATGTACTTGCTATATACATGGATTGGGTTGTACGTCCCACAGTGCTAATAATATGCATATGCTTATCATGATATATGATGTGTTTGTAACAGCGAGTCTCCGAGCAGGCCGGATATGGTACGTGATAATGGTATACATGACCTTATTTTATGAGATGCAGGTACAGTACCCTATTAAATGCTATACTTGGTTTCTTGGGGGCTGTATTTCATGCGCGCAGGTACAGATGTTCATTTTGGAGATCCGCCAGCTTAGGATTTTTGCTCAGCTATGTTGAAAGTCCTCCACTATTTCGGAGCCTAGCTTTTGGGTACTGGTCCTGCGATGTATATATTTGTTTATGCAGGGGTACGGTAGGGGCCCTGTCCCTCCATATGTTGTCGTTCCTATTCTTAGAGGTCTGTAGACATATGTGTGTGGGTTGTTTAGGAGTTTATTTCGGTTATGCCTATGTGATATATTGTAAAAGCTATTATGTTGTGGCAGCCTTGTCGGTAGGGTTTCCCTTTCATGACATAATGCAAATGAAAGAGGCTACACTTGTATGAATATTTTATCATCTACTAAGTTCATGTGTTTGGTTCCTATATCTAGGAGGCTATATGAACATGAAAAAGTTTTAACCCATTGAGGTTTTTGTGAGCAGTATCACGTTATACATAGTCTAATTTGACTATAGTCAATAGATAGGTACACAGGGGTCCAGGTCGGACCCCAGTCGTGGCCCACGGGGTTGGGTCATGATAGAAGTGGTATCAGAGCAGTTCGTCCTTGGAGTGTCTACAGACCGTGTCTAGTAGAGTCTTATCTATTGGTGTGTTGTCTACCACATCAATAGATAGGAGGCTACAGGACATTTAAGATGTTACTTTCTTTCATATCTATGATCATGCGATAGACCCGAGTCATAGAGAATGAAATTCGTCATACTAACTTGTGATTTTAGCAGAAGGACAACATCGATAGAAGAAGGTTACTAACGATATTGGAAGTTACACAGCACGCATGTAATCAAGGTACGAAAAATAGGTGCCAGGTAAGGTATTGAATTACGATTGACATGTAAAGTTGAAAATTGGAAGGAAAAGTAGACGGAAAGTCTAAACAGGTGCAGTTCGAGTTGGACATACGAGGTAAGTCAATCAGTTTATACTATTATTGATATTGGATGCCCTGTGAGCCTACGATATGACGTGATATAATACGTATATATGTATCTTTATGTGTGTTGTCCCTGTGAGGCACTTTTGGTATTGTCTGCATGCAGGTTTGAGACAGTAAGAAATACAGAGGAAACTCTGCCCAAAATTTCCTAGAAATAAAAAGAAAATAAGATATAGGGCTGTAGTATGTCTTGAAAGGTTGTGTCCATAACAATGATGAGATTTGATAGAACTACGAGTGTGGCTGACCTCGAGAAATGAGGTAATTGCTGAATTGATGGCAATAAAAACTAGGAAGTCGATACTGGTGAGGTTAAACGAAGTTGGAAAAAACTTATATTCCAAAACAAAAGATGGTTTAGAGAAGACTGATAGATCTAAATAGAATGATATTAAGGCACCGACTGAATGGATGCACAGGGATAAACTATGAAGACCTGTAGTTGAAAAAAGTAACAATATGGGTAAGACAAGAAAACTTGGGAAAGAGGAAATGAAACACAAGTATCCGTACCTATTTCCTACGTCTATAGGTAATCCTAACCTTTGGAACTCTAATATTGATTGCTCGATGAAAGATTATGTTATGGCAACGGGATAGAGGACCTCTCTATATAAGCGATATAAGGTCTGAAGGAAGGTTTTTGTTTACATTCGAGGACAAATGTTCTAAAAGGGGGAAGGATGTTATACCCCGTAACTTTATGCTTCAGAACGTCTTCTTAAGCCTCTTGAAAGTTTTCCCGTGACCTAGATTATCTATAACATGATTAAATAACTCTAAGGAAGGGAGGACGTGATGCCCCTTAAGAGTGAAGGTTGGAAATAGGTCTATAAGGATTTGAAATGAGTTGGACGCCAAAATAACAAGTTGTAGGAATCGACTTACTTACGTAAGATACCAACTTGGACGACTTACCTAACTAAGCCACTGGAGTATATGTTGAGCTTACGTAGCAAGGATTACATAGGCTCCTAAAGTAAGACAATATTATGAACTCACGAGAGAGACGGAAGGAGGTGTAGCACCTACTCGGAACCAAGTAGGTGATGCACCTACTTTGAGTAAGTAGGTGATGCACCTCCTTGGACCAAGTAGGTGACACACCTACTTGAGGTAGGGCCCACGTTGCCACGTGGAAGTTTTGGATTGGGTGCATGATTGAGGTGGCACCCTAAGGGGCTACCACATTCACCCTTAGGGGTTTCCACGTGGAACCTTCTAAGGATGTGTATATAAGTATATATTGCTGACTAATTGTTCATTTCAGCATCTATACTTAGCAAAAGAAAAACTAGACAAAGCTAGAGAAAAAGAGAGACTAGCTACGGGTTTGAGCCAAAAAAGAGGTAAGGCCCGATTTCGTTCCATAAATTAATTATTTAAAGATCAAAATGAGAAATATTAGAAAAATGGGTTTGAGTCTCAGTCAGAATCAGACAAAAGGTGTTATGGCAAAGGAAATAGGGTCAATAGCAAGTAATGCTCAGACTCCCACTACAAAGCAGAACAACAAACTTAATAAGAAAAGGAGGGATACTATAAAAAAATTAGCTTATGGGAATGAAAATACAGGAATAGACATCACTCCTCTCCAAACTCATTATACTACCCCTCCTCCTGATAAGCCAGCTGATAAAACCAATCCTGATTGTACTCTAAATTATATCCCTATAGATGAGTATAGGGTGATAAACTCTGAAGCTGAGGTTGACATTACTTTTAGTCCCTATAATGATAATGGGATTGAAGAAGAGATTCAACAGGTTACTGAGACACAAGGATTATGTCCTATAGATGTACACCAAATTGAATTCCACTTTAAAAAAATTAATCCCTGAAAAAATCTTTCAACATTGATAGACCAAAAACTAGGCTGTTCACTTCAAATTCCTTCTAGTGATAAATATAATCATTTAGAATGCTAGGGGTATTAATACCCAAGGTTCAATGGAAAGGTTGAAGTCTCTTAAAAATATTCATCATCTCTCCTTTTATAACCATTTTGGAGACATTCTGAAATAATTCTCAGATTCAAAATTTCAGAAACCAACTCACCATGGAGCATGCTTTGTGCAATAATAATGGGAAAATCTAGATTTTTGGATCCAAGATATTGATCAAAATATTATTAAGGTTGATGATCAGCATGTTACTTGTAATATTAAGCATGCGCAGCTTCCTTCTAACTTTATCAGCACTTTTGTGTATACTAAGTATACTGATTATCTCGAAAGACCCCTTTGGGATAAATTGCTACAGCTTTCTCATATCAACAATATGGTTCCATGGTGTTTAGTAGGTGATTTCAGTGTTATTACTACCATTGAGGAAAAAATGAAGGGAGTCCCTTATAATATGAAGAAAGTTTTGAGTTCATTGGGATTATGGAAGCATGTGGACTGTTGATCTTGGTTTTTTGGGGAAAAAGTTTACTTGGTCTAAATAGAGGGGTATCAACTTTAAAATACGGAATAGACTGGACAAAGCTATGCTGAATGACAAATGGTTGGAAGATATACCTCAAATTACTATCACACATTTACCATCTGTGGTTTCTGACCATTGTCCCATGCTTATGGAGGTGACAGTAAATCATGAAAAACCCATAAGGTACTTCAAGTTCTTAAACTGTTGAACTGAACAAGCCTCCTTTCTTGACATTGTGAAGAATTGTTAGGAGAGGAAGTTAGAAGGCAATTCTATGTGGGTTTTTTATCAAAAAATTAAAAGACTATCCTCTACTCTTAGCAATTGGCCCAAGTCTCAATTTGGAGATATTTATGCTAAAGTATAGATGTTTGAAGACAAAGTTAGAAAGGATGAAGATAATCTCATCAACAACAACAATGAGGATGATTGGATAACATTTCATGGATTAAATGCTCAGTATATCAAGTTTCTAAAAATGGAGGATTCCTTACTTAAACAAAGTCTAAACTCCATTGGTTTAAAGAGGGAGATGTCAATTCAAAGTATTTTTATACTCTCATTAGAGGAAGAAGAAGAAAACTCTTTATTTATCAAATTCAGGATGAGGAAGGCACATGAATACACGGTAATAAAGCTATAGCAATGGTTGCTTGTGATCATTTCCAACATATCTTTACTGGGACATAAATTGTTATTAATAAAGAAGTGCATAAGTGTATTTCTATATTGGTGACTGAAGATCAAAATATCAATTTGCAAGAAATACCTACTGAAGAAGAATTGAAACTAGTGGTATTTTCAATGAACCTAAACTCAGCCGCTAGGCCAGATGGAATGAATGTCAAATTTTATCAAACTTACCGGGATATCATAAAGTCTGATCTACTGGATGTGGTGTAATCCTTCTTTTGTGATCATATCATGTCTAAGTATTTTTCACATGCTTGTTTGGTTCTACTCCTAAAATTAAACCATCATAATAAATTATCTAAGTTTATAACTGTTGGCCTAAGCAACTTTACAAATAAGATCATTTCTAAACTTTTGTGTTTAAGAATTGCTTCTAATTTTTCTAACCTTATGTAAGATCCTGGAAGTTGGAAATTCCTAAAATGAGGAATAAAAGATGAGATCCCAGAAAAATACAGAAAAACTGGCACCAACTGATGATCATGAAGTCCATTATATGTCGTGGTCCATACCATGCCTCATGGTGAGCCGCCATGGTGTTGTTCTAAAAGTGAGTCTTGTAGGAAAGGGACCACGACAATGGACCACAAACCATAGTGAGCACCACGGATTGTAGTGCCCTCCATGGTGGCCCTTTGGTAACTTTCCAAAGCAGGGACCACGATTGACCACCACGGTCAGTGTAACCTTTCATAGTCCGTCGTGATTTTCATAGTGGTCATTCTTGCGGGCCCTCCTGCAGGTCCTGCACCACGTCTATAGTTCACGGACTGTGATTCCCTTTATGGACCGTGATGGTCTCCATAGAGGAATTACTGAAGCTTTCCTTGCAACCCCCAAAATTTCTCCTCTAAGTTAGTTTTCACAGAACACCATCACGGGCTGGGTGAGTATCACGAACCATGATGTGTCCTCCATGTATTAGAGTCCGGCCAGTTTTAAGAATGGTATTTTGGTCTTCTCCAGTGTTTTATCAAAAAAGTGAGGTTATTTTAGGGACTGAATCTAACCAATCTAAATGATCCTAAGCCTTTCCCAACTCATTATTCTCATTCAATTCCTAAGACACAAAACCCTTCCTCCTCTCAAAGTTTTCTTCTTCACCTAGGAAAGCTAGGGTTTCATTCGTAGATTCTTCTAGCTCCATTTACCAAGATTGCATTAGGAATTTATTTTTCCAAGGTATGTAGGTCTCATTCATAGTTTTTTCCACCCATGGAGCCCATGATTTTTCTAAACCTAATAGCTTATTTTAAATGGTGGATTTTATGAGTTTTCTGATTATGATTTCAAATGTATGGATTATTGAATATTTGAAGTTTATTTATCCATCTTAACCTATTTTGATTCCTAATTCATTGAATGGTTGATTTATCAAGGTTCTATATGAAAGCATGAAAGGGGTTTTAAGGTGTGTTGGTGGTTTTTTTAAAGATGTCTGAATTGATGCCTTTCATTATTCTCATGCATGCTAGCATTGATTTAAATTATTTGAAAGTTTAATAGAATAGAACCCACATAGTTTTACTATAATCTCAACGATGTTTGAATTGAAGGTTTGATTCTAAATGAATGTTTATGAAACAAATGTCTTTGATTAAAGGAGTCTTACAAAATGAACGAATTATGAAATGATTATAAAATGATGGATTCTACTTGTGAAAGTCCAATTCTCACTTGTGTAAATCAATGAAAGGTTTTAATGAGCTATTTTATCGACTGATATTTTGACGATCTAGAGTTATTTAAATGATTATGTTCTTATATTATATGAGCTATTCTGTGTGATTAACTTAGCATCGAATGGGGCATTGAGGTGGGATTCAATAAGAAAATTCTAGTAGCAACCCCCTGTCTCATTAACTATGTGCCAATATAGGAGATCTTGTAGGCTTAGGCTAGTTGATCAACAAATAGTCATGAATTTTAAAGAAATGAATGATGTTGATGGAGATCTACCCCACAAGTAGTCTCTCTGTTCTAACGTAAGGGGTTATGTTGGATTCCATGTAATAGCTCGCACGGTCTTAATGTCGGTTATGGTCATCTTCCCACAAATGAAGGTTTCAAATGCTATTCACTTTATGTCTCATACATGCATCTACTCATGTATCTTACCTTATAATGCTTTATTGTTTTTAATGAATTGCATGCCTACATACTTATTACATTCAAAGTACTAATGCGTACTCTTTTGCCTACATGATATCACCATGTAGGAATTGGCGTTACTCTACATTCACCTCTATGTGGCTAGTTAAACTCATTGAAGGCTACTATTTTTGGTGAGTTCCCATGTTTCGGGGACAACATTCCTTTCCTTTTATAGCTTATGTTATGTAAAGACTTTTGGACACATTTCATTGTACTTATTCCTAATTCAATTTAGGGTGAGCTAGGGACATGTCTTAGCCTCCGTTAGGTCTATAAGTAGAGGTATGTTTGGACATATATGGATGATGATTTGAGGTTGTTAATGATTCTTGCTTAAGATGTTCTCCCTTAGTCCTATTTTTCCTTTTTATCTCCGCTTATTGTTTATTTTCATTACTTATCAAGTCTTAATGAATGTTAAGATTGCTTGGATGAGATACCTCTAAGTTCCTCATTCACTGTGTCATACCTAGGCCCTAGGTTTGGGTCGTGATACTTTATTTTATTAAACCAATCTGGATATGTCAAGGGGAGAAGTATCTCTGAGAACATTATGTTGGCTCAAGAGATTATTCATCATATCAAGAAAGTTATTATAAGGGGGGATGTTTTGATTAAGTTGGATATGGCCAAAGCCTAGGTCTCCTAGTCATATATTTGTCTAGTTTTGAGGAAATTAGGTTTTGGTGAGATATTTATTGATATGACCTGGGGAATCATGGCTAATAACTAGTACTCTGCTAATGTGAATGGATCTAGGCATTTATTGATATGAACTAGGGAATCATGGCTAATATCTAGTACTCTACTAATGTGAATGGATCTAGGCATGGATTTTTCCACTCGACTAGAGGGCTCAAGCTAGGTGACTCCCTATCTCTTGCACTATTTATATTGGGTGCTAAATTATTGTGAAGATTACTTAATAGTCTTTATCAGAACCCTATATATCATGGTTTTTATATGGAGACAAGGAGTCCTCAGATCAATCATCGAAGATTTGCAGATGACATTATCATATTCACTTATGGTAGAAAAAGGTCTCTTAAGTTGATCATGAAAACCTGATCCACCTATGAAGAGGTATTCGGACAGCTGATTAACAAAGAAAAGAGTCATTTTATGATCCCTTCTAATGCTTTCAGAACCACCATTTAGAGGATCAAAAGGGTCACTAGTTTTATTCAGACGAGAGAACCTATCACCTATCTTGGATGCCCTCTTTACATTGTATACAAAAGGTTATATATTTCTCAGACATCATCTCTAAAGTGATCAACAAAATTATTGGATGGCAGACAAGGATTCTCAGCTATGGAGGAAGAGATACTTTAGTCAAACATGTTTTACAGTCTATCCCCATTCACCTTTTCTCTGCTACCTTTCCACCTTCAACAACTCTCAAACAAATTCAGAGTGTTAAAGTTAACTTTTTTTAGGGGGAAGAATGGAAGGAAAATGTACCATTGGTTTTCTTGGAGAAATATAAGCTTTCCCTATGAGGAAGGTGGGATTGGGGTGAGAATGATCAAGGATGTATGTATTTCATTTTAATACCAGGAGTGGTGGATAATTAGAACAAAGAATAATTTATGGGGTGAATTCTTGAAAGCCAAATATAGTAAAAGATCAAATCCTGTCACCAAAAAGTGAGACACTGGCCAATATCTAGTGAGGAAACATATGAGAAGAATAAGCACAAAGTTGAAACTTACATACAATGGAAGATTAAATCAAGCACCTGCTTATTTTGATGGGATGATTGGCTTTATGTGGGTCCTCTAGCTAACTATACAGATGCCATCACTTGGTAGAATAACACCAAGGTGGATGACTTCCTAATAGATGGTCACTGGAATATGGAAATGGTCACACAATTAGAAACCCCTCAGTATGTATCTATCAAATCGGCAACTCAAATTCATATCCAACAAATATCGCCCTGATCAACCATTCTGGAAGCTTAATGCAAATGGAAAGTTCACATGTTCTTCAATTTGGAATGTGATAAGGGAACAAAGAACCAAGATACAGATCAACTGTTACACATGGCATAAAAATATACCTTCCAAGTTTTCATTTCTTTTGTGGAGAGCACTAAAAGATAAATTTCCTATCAATGATACTATCAACAGGTTTGGCAGTGAACCTAGGCAATGATACTGTTGCTACAATGCTGGAATCGATAATATTGATCATATATTCATTGATGGCCACTTTGCTATAAATATTTTAAAATATTTTTATCACGACCCAACCTAGGGCCTAGTTGTAACACGGCGATCAAAACTTCAAAGGGCTCCAACCAAGCCTCTTGTACATATCATAAGCATACATAAGGTGAAATATAAAAGTGAAAACATCATAAGAGAGTCTAAAACCATCAATAGAAATCTGAAAATGTCTTATGACAACATAGACTCAAACATATATCCAACTAGATGCCTCTAAACATGAGTATGGGCGGGGGCTAAGATATGTCCTTAGCTCACCCTCAATATACGACGTAAATAAAAGTCTTTTGGAAAAAAAACAGTAACCATCTTAAAACTAGTCCCCGGTCAATGAGGACTCACCACAATACCTTCAAATAGGAATGCCTACTAGTTACATGGACGATTAGGATCTTCAATCTCAACCCCTATATTATGAGACAATGTAAGATAAAAATATGCATCAGTACGTTAGAATGTACTAAGTATGAGGGCGTGACATGCAACATAAATCATGGAATGTAAAGGTCAAGTAAAACACATGATAAGATGGAATATGTAAAGTCATGAGAAAAGGATATTGACCAAAGCATTTAAAAATATAAATTCAAGTGAAAACATACTTAAGAAATCATACATATGTGGGATAGGAACCATAACCGATAATAAGACCATGCTAGTTATAACATGAAATCTGATGATCCCCACATCGAGAAGGGGGAGGCTACTTTGCCAAGGTAGACTCTTAATCATGAACATGTGCTATTTATGGATCCACTAGCTAGGCCAAAAAAGCAATCCTACTTTGGCACGTAGTTATAAGATAAGAGACTTTATATAAGGACCCCTTCCTTCGAGCCTCCATCTCAAATCCACATTCGGTGCTAAGTCAAATCCCACGAAATACATACATAACATAAAATCACAATTTCATATATCATAGTCATGATCATTGGCTTAAAATCATAGAGTAACTCATTTTCATAACATACTTGTAATGTGAGAATTGTCCTTTCATCATTACAATCATTTTTGCATAATTCATATCGTTAGGCCTTAGGTCGCCTTACTTCATAACTTGCATGAAAAAACATAATTTGAAACATACTTATAATTCATGATCATAATGGAAATACATAGTCAAATTCATACTTTGAAAATTCATGACCATAGCTTGGACTTGAAATTAGGGTATGGCATGAATGCATGATCAATTTACTTGAAAATTATCAAATTAACTTGAAGATATGCATGATCATAAACTTTATATCAACCCATATATAATTCATATAGATAATATCCTTTATAAGTATAAATAAAAATACCCATAATTTACATCATGAAACCTAGAAATCAAAATAGAAGAATTCATGGAAAAACTCTTCAATTTAATTCAATAACCATCAATTTATATCAAAATAGACTCATGATCATATTTTAAATCAAAATTCATGAAATTGAAATGGAGATCACAAAACCCATAAAATACCATACTTTAATTTGATAGAAAACCTTGAGAAATTGATTGGGCTTCATAGATAAAAGGATCCATTAATCAATACCCACATACCTTGAGTGAGAACACCAATTAATTTGGAAGAACTTGAGAATTTTTATGGAAAAATTGAGTGAATTTTCTTAAAGTCTTTAATGGAAAACCTTGAGAGACGTTTTATAAAGAGAGAAATATTTGATAGATGAATTGTACAAGAATGAATAGAATTAGAGATTTAGGTTAATTTATAGAGTTGAATTAAATCCTAAAAATGTCTAGGTTCATTAACTAATAATTTGGGAAAAATCTAAAATGCCCTTAAAAAAAACTAAATTCAGCCAGGAAACGTTCCCAGGTCCGCGACGTGGACATGTCGCGGCCAACTTGGTCATAAGTTGTCCCCAGGTCCGCAACACGTTGTCGCGGACCACACTATTTTGTGCTTTCTTCAAAAATCCTTCTTCCATTCTACTAGTCCCAAAAATCCACCGATACCATTTTCCCGTAGGTTTTGACCTCCTTATCGATATTTCGAACTCGGATTTTTCAAAAAGATTAAGAATAATGTGTTACATGAGCGGCCTATTTCCAAGGCATTCTTAAGGTATTTTGTGGACATTTTTATGAGGTGTTACAATTTTGCAGGATCTTTGGGGATCAGCAACACTTATATCCCCTTAATACATCAAGTCATGAATTGATGGAATTCCAACTATAAAAATGATGCCCATAAACTGATTTTGCATACTACTCCCATTTTTATATGTTGTAATATTTGGAAGAATATATATATGCTTGCAAATATGGTGGTAAAGTGTCTAAATTAGCTATAGTGAAGTACCTAATCTAAAAAGACACCACCAATCTACTAAACAATGTTTTTCCTCACATCAAATGGCCTAAGTGCTGGAAAGACCTGGTCTTTTAGTGGAGAAGTGCATTCATGAGACTAAGGTCATTACTATGTGCTAGACCAAACCTCCAGAGTTGTGGGTGAAGTTAAATACTGATGAAAGTGCTTTGAGCAATCTAGGTAAAATTGGTGCAGGTGGAATTCTCATTAATCAAATGGGAGAAATGATTTATACTTTTGCATCTCTAATAGGAGAAGGCACCAATAATCTTTATGAAATGGAAGCTGATATATTTGGTCACACTTGGTGCCTACAACATGGTTATACAAAGGTATTATTTGAGGTAGATTCTAAAATTTTGGTGCACTGGATCAATGAAATTACTATCCCACCTTTTAGCATTACTCAATCTCTGGACAAACTTCATGGTATCACTAATCATATGCAATGTTTCAAATATAAGCATACCTATAGGGAGGCTAACTTTAAAGCTGATACACTCTCTAAACATTATCAAAATCTTAGCAGTCCTTACATTTATTTTAACATCCAGCAGTTTCCATTAAATACTAGGGCCTATTACCATTTAGACAAGATTGAAATGGCCAATTTCAGAAGAAGGAAATTGAAAATAATCAAGGAACCACCCTAGGATGTAAGACTTTCCTCTTGCTTATTCTTTTGGAGGTTATTTTTTGGTGATACTCAGACCTCTTCACACTATTTTTTTGAAGATGTTTTTGTTTATTCACTTGTAAAGGGGAGAATTTCCCTTATTTATGCTTTCCTAGAATCTATGTATCGAGATGAGTCCTCTCTTCTAGGTGTTTAGATTTTAGGTTTCTTTTTATAGTAACGAGGATGAGTTGGCCGACCTTAGTAGGTTGGCCAAATTGTGAACCACCATAGTATCCAAGGTAAGATTTATGTCCCCCTCCTTGCATTTTTCTTTTTGTTATTAATGTTAAGGTTTGGGGATGTTGCTCAGCTTTAGATCTCCCAAGGGTCATTAAACTAAAAAAAAATTAAATTCTCTCCTTCTAACATCTGAATAGGACTTTTAATGACTCTGAGAAGCCCTTAATCTTTCTAGAATAAGTTTGATCTTTTCCAAGGACTCAAACACTAGCTCAGGCCCTAACAAGGCACACTCTCCCACTTTGAACCATCTAATAGGTGATCGCCACCTTCTCCCACACAAGGATTCAAATGGTGTCATTCTGATATTTGAATGGTAACTATTATTGTATGAAAATTCAACTAATGGTAGATTATCATCCTAACTCCCTTTGAAATCAAACACATATTTTCTCAACATATCTTCTAGAGTTTGGATTGTTCATTTGGCTTGTTCGTCGGTTCGAGGGTGAAATGCGATGCTTAACTTTACTTTAGTACCAAGAACCTTTTGAAATGATTTCCAAAAATGAGTAATCAATTGAGTACCACGATACAAAATGATGGATAATGGAACACCATACAACTTTAACAATTCCCGAATATACATCTTGGCATAATGTTCGGCACTATAAGATAACTTTATGTCTTATGGTTTGTCTATTCTATTGAGAGTTTACCTAGCATAGAGTGGACCTTGAAAGATCCCATTTTCCCATAACTACGTGCAATCGTAGGTTAAATGATCACCTGTAGAAGACGCTTGATTCCTTAGAGGGTTGCCCATAGTTGAATCTCGATCCTTCTTGGAGCTTAGTGGATCCACTTAGGCATATAGGAGTCTACCTTAGCAAGTAGTCTCCCTCTTTCCTCTGATGTATGGGTAAACATTAGGACTCCATGTTATAGCTCATATGGTTTATGTCGGTTAACGGTTGCTCCCACAAAGGTGAAAAGTCTTGCTTAAAAATGTTTAAGGAATATCTTACTATGACTACGAATATATTTCACATGTCCATGATCTCTCATAAGGTTAAAGGTCCTATGTCATAAGTTATATGAAACGAAGTAAGTTTTACTATGCTATTTATGATGCATTGACCACAAATTTTTAGTATGATTTCAAATGCTTTTCAAGCCTTATTCAGGCTTTTCTTTACATTAGTCATGCATCCTATGTTCAGATTATTTTGATTTATTTTATTGTTCATGCGTATCTCATATACTTAGTAAATTCAAAGTACTAACGTAGATATTTATTTTCCTACATTGTGTTATAATGTAGGTCTTGGCAATCACCCTACACACTCTCGTGGCTAGATAGAAGATTTATTCACCTGATTTAGTAAGTTCTCATGCTTCGGGGACTATCAATTGAGATTTTATTTTTTTGTTACCTCTAGATTACGTTACTATTTTGAGATGTTTCTTTCTTGAATGTGGAGCATGTGGCTTGTTCTATGCCACCACCTATTTTTGTATGATAGAGGCATGTTTAGGCTTAGAGTTGTGTAGTCCATTTGGACATATGACTTGAGATTTCATTTTCCTTTATAGAATTACATGTTTGAGATTATTATTCCGCTTGGTTTTATATATGCTAACAGGCTTAGTTAGGATCCTTTGGATTCCCGATCGCTGTGTCACGATTAGGCCCTAGTCCAAGTCGTGACAAACTTGGTATCAGAGCATAAGGTTCAAGTGTCCTACGGTTTCTAACATGCCTCATTGAGTAGAGTCTTATTCATTAGTGTGGAGTGAGACACATCTATGAATAGGGGGCTATGAGGCATTTAGGAAAATGTTTCACTTCTTTCATGATCTATGTTGTGTGATAGAATTATGCCCTAAGGTTTTTTTCTTAACCATTATTCTTTGCGATATTCAAAAGATGCCTTCAAGACAAACTTCTATCCAAAGACGGATTGGTATTAATGCTGGTGGTATTCTTGTTAAAAATAGTTTAGAATCATCATTAGTAATGGATATAAAAGCAAGGCAAGACATGGGTCCAACCTTAGTTAAATTAAAGAGATTGGTGGTTTATACGGAGATTGAGGGTCTCTCATAAGGGGGAGATAGAGTAATTAATTACCAAGGTCAGTTATGTGTTCCAAATATTGATGTTCTAAGAGAAACTATATTGAGTGGAGACTGTAGCTCTTGATGGATGAGTTAGGATAGATTGGGGAAAGAGTAGGTGTTCTGTATTGTGATAAATTATGGCATTTTTACCCCATTTAAGGTTATAGACATGGAGAAAGAGTTAGATATGTCTTGTTATGTGCAATAAATATGTAAAACTATATTGATGTGCCTTTTGTAGGTGTTAATTCAAATGTGGATGTAAAGATGCTAAGTTAGATTTGAAAATTTTTAAGAGATGATGACTTCAAGAGAGACATAAAGTGGTTAGAATGGTAGGCTTGAATGTGTGGTTGTCGATATGTGAGTGATTATAATAGGCTATTGATGACTTCTTGTTAAGTGTAAGACCCCGAAAGTAAAAAAGTTGAAATGAAAGAAAATTTTAAGAAAAGGGACTGTCCCAGAGTTTACGACTTGGCCTACGAGTTGTAGGAACTTCTACGGGTCGTAGAAGCGGCTGATAGGAATGATATTGGGGTTAGAAAATCAACTAAGGTTGGAATGAAGTTTACGAGTCAAGTTGATGACATGTAGCAATGGTGATGACTCATAGAATTAGTCGTAGAGTTGATCTTTGATTTTATGAAATTGACAAGTCTCAGTACATTGAAAATGACTCAATAGGATGGGTCGTAGGATGAGTTACGAGTTGTAGAATGGACTTTTAGAATTGGGCCTTGAGTTCTAAATTTTGACTAAGTGAAGGGAAAATTGAAGAGTCATTTATACGACTTGTAGGAGAGTCGACGACTCGTAAGAATAAGTTATAGGGACCAAGCTTCATTACAATAGCCTATGATTTTGGAGCACTACTTTGACGACTCATGTTAACGATCTGTAGACTAAATGACGAGTCATAGAAGCTATCTATAGTGTTGTAAAGGGGTGATTCTTAATTGCACATAGATGTTAACACCAATTATTAAGTGTGGGAAAAGATTTGGAGATGTTTTGAGGTCACAAGAATCCTCTAGCACAAAGTCGAGTAGAAAGCTTCTTTACCGATTGAGTTTTGGTAAAAGATTTTACTTGGGTCAAATCTAAATGATCATATCTCATATAATATATATAATTAGGTAGTACCCAACCTATCAAAGGTCTTTGAATCCTCTTTCCAACTCCACCAATGTTTTCTCATTTGGAGTTCGAACGAAAAGGTTATGGCCATTTTACAAAAGACTGTCAAATCAGAAATATTATGAACTTTAATTATGACCTGTAAACCTTGGTTGTAAACAAAGATCAGAGGCTCATTTTTTCAGCCTTTTTCAAGGTTTGACGGACAAAAAGGGTCTACGACTTGAAATGTTTTCGATGACCCGTAAGGCTGCTTCATAGGTTCTTTTGAACAGATTTTTATAAGGGATTGTTTGGTCTTTTCCCTATAAGTTCCTCAATGTATTTGGATATTTTTGAGACTAGGTTCTCAACTATTGACTATCCTAAGTATTCCTAAACTCTCATTCTTGTATTAACTCTCAAAAATCACAAGTCTTCTCTCCCAAGGGCTCCTCTCAAAGGTCTTCTCCCACACCCAAGCTAGGGTCTCAAGCTCAACAACATTTCTCTTCAATTTTCTAGTGTATTCAATCAAGGTATGTGGGTATTGATTCATGCGTTCCTTTCACCCATTAAGTTCCAAGGTTTTCTCAAAGTTTCTTTTAATTTCAATTGATTATGAAACCAAGTTTTGATGAATTGTACTGGGCTGATTTATTTCATTTTTTGATGTTATCAATGATCATTATATGCATGTTTTCATATGAATTGCATGATTTTAAGTCCAATTATGAATGTCTATGCATGAAGTTATTTCCAAATTTAGATTATGAAGTTAAAGATAATTTTCATGAATAGACTACGAGTTCAATGATCTTCAAGTAAAGTTTTCATGATTTAAAGTTGAGATTATGATTTTTATGATGAAAGTTATAATAATGATCAAAGTTAGGATCAAAGAAGTTATTATGGTGTGATAAGTTCATTTATCATGTATGCATGTTTTACCCTAAGTTTCAAATATAAGCTATGATCTTGAGTTCCAAGTTATATTCAACGAAAGCTTTATGATTGTTTGATAAGGTCTACAAATGATTTTAAATGTGCTTTTTGCAAAGAATTTTTGTGAATGATGATTCTATATTATTCAAGCAAGTTAATAATAGGGTGAGTTAAGTCCCTAAAGGTGTTTTACGAATAAAGATATATGTGATGAAAGGTATACACTCATATTATATAAGATAAAGTTAAGGAGCTATTCTATGATTATGTTCTTATGAAGAGTGAAGGGGTAGTAGATATGGCCCATCCCATATGATGATTGAGTTTATGTTTTATGATTTGTCTATTCCATTGAGAGTGTATCTAGCACCGATTGAACCTTGGAATAGGCATTCTATCCCATATCAAAGGCAAGATAGCCATAGAAAAATCCCATTGTCCCATAACTACGTGCCACCATAGGATAAAGGATCACCCATAGAAAAGGCTTGATTCCTTAGAGGATCACCTATAGAAGATGCTTGATTCCTTAAAGGATCGCCCATAGTTGAGGCTCGATCCTTCATGTAGCTTAGTGGATCCACTTAGGCATATAGGAGTCTATCTTGGCAAGTAGTATACCCCTTTTCTCTGATGTATGGGTAAACATTAGTACTCTATGTTATAGCTCACATGATTTATGTCGGTTAACGGTCGCTCTCACTAATTTACAAGGTCCTTCTCTCGATGTTTAAGGTATTTCTTACTATGACTACTAATATATTTCACATGTCCATGATCTCTTATAAGGTTAAAGGTCCAATCTCACAAGTTATATTACATGAACTAAGTTATACTATAATGTTTATGATGCATTGACCGCAAATTTTTAATATGATTTCAAATGATTTCCAAGCCTTATTTCATGCTTTTCATTACATTGGTCATGCATCCTATATTCATATTGTTTGTACCTTATTTAATTGTTAATGCATATCTCACATACTTAGTACATGCAAACATATTAACTCATATTTTGCCTATATTGCCTCATAATATAGAGATGAACGACACTCGCGATTACCCTGATCATGGCTAGAGTTTGCTTTAGAGTTCTAAGACTTGATGACTCCTCATTCTACCGAGTATAATAATTTATTTCATGTTTCTTTTGCTTAGACATTTCTTTTATTGCTAGGGTGAGCTAGGATCTTATCTTAAGCCCATATCGAAGGTTAAGCTAGAGTAATGTTTAGACGGTATATTAGTGTAGTCCGGTTTGGACGTTTATAGTGTTGGGTTTTCCTAAGTCCCTTATCCCACTTATGATTACTTTCGCTTATATTTATATTGTTCTTTATCTTATGTATGCAATTAATGCTAAGATTGCTTTTGGTTGGGGTCTCTTGTATTTCAATTACCGTGCTACGACTAGGTCCTAGGTCCAGTCGTGGCATTAAGGGTTTCAAGTGAGTGTATTACAATGGTTGTGGCACTAGGCTTGAATGTGATGTTGATGGCATGTGGGTAAATGTACGGTGCTTTGGGTTCTTAGATCTCGAGGTTGATTGGATGTGGTGGTGAGGAGTGGTATAGGATCTTTGGGCATATTGGTGAGGTAATCTATGAACTTTAATTACCATTGGAGTTAGCCTTGGATCATTCGGTATTCCACGTATTAATATTGAGGAAATGTTTTGGTGGTACTAATGCCATGTATCTTTGGGTAATGTGAGTGTTGAAGAAAACTTGACTTATGAAAGATAGTCCGGTTGCTACTAGAAGAGAAGGGAGATGGCTCGGGCTACTTCATCTGTCATGTTACGAATTTTCTTTGGTCATGATAATGGTGGGTATGGATTGGTTTCACATTCATTGTTCTATGATTGACTTGATAACCCGACTATTTGAGTTTCCAAGATAGTTGAAGTGTTAGCTTCACATGTCTATTCTTACAAATTTCTGAGTTCTAGCTAATCTCATGTCATTTCATATGCATGCATGTTCATGAAGTTGATTTTAAAAGTCATGTTTTATGTGACATTTGAAAATCCCATGTTCTATTCATGTTGATGTTTTATTGCATTCATGTTGGGTTGCTAGTCCTCTTTCTGTGTCCTTTCTATGCTAGTCAAATCTTATTTGAGAATGAATGTTCTCAAGGGGGAGATATTATAAGTCCCCAAAAGTGTACAAGTTGAAATGAAAGAAAATTCTAAGAAAAAGGACTGTCCTAGAGTTTATGACTTGGACTATGAGTCGTAGGTCTCCTACGGGTCGTAGGAGCAATTCATAGGAATGATATTGAGGTTGGAAAATCAAATAAGTTTGGAACTGAGTTTACGAGTCAAGTTGACGACTCATAGAGTTGATCTCTGATTTTGTGAAATTGACAAGCCTCAGTACTTTTGAAAAGACTCAAGCAGACAATTTGTAGGATGTGTTACGAGTCATAGAATGAACTCGTACAAGGAGGTCCTAAATTCTGAACTTTGACTATTCTTGGAAGACATGAAGTAGGCATAGATGAAATCCTACCACAACTTGGCTTCAAACTTTAGATCCTACCTTAAAATTTCTCCACCCAATGATTCCCATGAAAGCTTACAAACATCTATAACCCATTGAAGTGGGTGGATTTTGGTGGAAACTTTTTCCCATAATATGGACCCTGGTGTAATGCAGTTAGTCCATTTAGTGGTATCAGTCATGGTGTCAATCTCCTAATTATCAATTTGGGGAAATAACCTCAGCATCCATGAATGGTATCCAATCTCTATTAGTGAATTATCATGTGATGTTTAGGAACTCACTCTCGAGTCCTTCCAAATTGGAACTCTTTTCTAATGTGAATGAACGACTTTTCTTGATCTTGATAATGTAAGGCCTCATTCCATCCACATAGAAGTGGACCCTATCCTCCTCATTGGCCAAAAATGGAGAAACTTTGTTATTGCTTTTTTAGCTTGGAGAAGAATGAAGAATTAAGGGCATTCCTATTAGAATATATCTAATTTGAAGTCATAGTCTGCTAAAAAGGAAAGAGTACCATAGAATCAGAATAATGTATTTTTATATTTTTCAATAAGAAATACAAGAAAAAACTAATAAAAACTAGTAAAGTAAAAAAGAAATAGAAAGCAAGGTGTTTTAAGGAAAATCAGAATTAAGCAACACCTGCGAGACCTGTAGCATGCCTTTCTAGCGCATGCTAGTGTTAGTGAATTGACAATAATTAATATGACATGTGTTGGCATCAAAATTTCGCAAATAAAGACTTGTAATACACAGGTGTAATGGATGTTTGAGGTAGTAGATATGGTATTCTATGCCTTATCGTACGTTGCAACTATGAGATATAGGGCAATATCTGGCAGACGTTTGTGCCAGACAGTGTTGAAAATGACCTTTATAGGCCCAGTTCTTTTAGCCAACTATTCAACAACAAGTTAATCTAACGGTTACTCAAACATCCCCATAATAATAATAAATCAATTATAAATGAACTCAATGACTTCCTTTAAGAAGGAACTTACCCCATACATTTTTGGAAAACGTCAAGTTATACAAAATATTAAGAACATTTCATTAGAATCTTTAACTATTCTCATGTGCAAATCTTGGATTCACCGCTCATTAAGAATTACTCAAAGTATTTAAAAAACATCAAGACATGGAATTCACATTCAAATCAACAAAAATACCGAAAAATCATAATAATGACAATTCTTTCCTTAGGAATAACATCACACAATCCATCATAGTTCCAATCTATAAAATACATAAACAATGATGGGTTACTCAAACTCAACCCTCAACAAAACTTTCAACATATAACTAAGAGATACCTCTCATGAATAGTCAAAAAGAATAAAATTCAAACATTAAAGTCAAATTTAAAGAAAAAGTATACACTCCTTTAATCAAATTCAACAAGGATGCCCGCACAATTGAGGTTTGGGGAATAATATCTATATGCGATGTAAGAGTGGGTGAAATAAAACATAAACTTATGGAGGTCTTCCAATGGTGGTTCTTCAAATTCACTTGGGGGAAATCTCTTAATGCTGACTAGTGTAGTGGATGTAAAAATGAATGAGGCTGTGGAGGAATTTTATGTGTAAGAATTGTTGATTTTAAGAGGTGGAGTATTGATCTTGATGTTATGAGGAAAAAGATGAAGGGGAAATAGTGCATTAGAAGGGTTAAAAAGAAGGGGAGATACGGATAAATTGAGAGTTCGGGTGAATGGGATTAGCAGGTTATATCTGAGTCAGGTTATATAATGAATTAATTCCAAAAAAGAAGTAGGACCTGCACTTTTCATGGCACATGCATTTCGCATATGTGAATATATAACACGCATGTGCCACACAAATGATGATTTTTTAAAAATATTTTCTTGATAGCTCACTGTGCTAAACTTGCAATTCACATTCAAAAGACATACTGACATGCAATTTAGATTCAAATCGATAAGAATTTCAAGAAACGAAGCTAAGGATGTATTTTCCACTAAGAATGACTAATCCATGCAATACGCAGGAATGGGTTACTGAGACTTCACCCAAACTAAAATTACAAGACATCATAAAGAGGTCATCTAACATGCATACACATCCTTAAATAATATTCAACCCTTTAACACCAAATTTGGAGATCAAGCACACCATAAAAAACAAATCAAACTTAAAATCACACAAAGTGGGGGTGTCAAATAAAATTCTCAACCATGCTAAAATTTTTATGTTCCCACTCATAACAAGAAGCAATATCTTCAATATATAGAAACATACCACAAGTTAGAGTGAGTGAAGGAATGAGAGAATGGTTGAACATTGAAAAGTTCAACAATGGTGGTTCTTCAAGGGAATGGTTGAGCTTTCACCCAAATTGTGTAGTGGTGCGACAGAGGGAAAGAGTGTAGGGGAATTTTTATTAGTGAGGTAAGAGTGGTTGAAGAGTTGGAGTTGTGGTCATTCTTTATGGGGAAGAAGATCAAGTAAAAGGGTCTATAAAGTATTTTCATAATTTGAAATTCACTAGTCAGGCTATATAAGGTTGATCATTTGGGTTAAAACACCATTCCAATTCATACATGTTGTTGCATATGCACATATGTTTTTTATGTGTAAATATGCGACAAACTAGAGCCCTACAAGTGAGGTTATCTTAGTGTTTTTATTGTATGGTTATTGTATTTAACTTGTATTGCACATGCATGCAACAGCTCCGTACCTACCTTTGGTAGGTTTTGCGGAGGTGCCTAAGTTTTTTCTGGTATTTTGATTAAGGCCTATGATCCACCTGTGTTTAGTAGCATGGAGGCTATGGTTTTTTGGTTTTATGTCTGAGCTTCATATGAGCTTTTTTAAGTCTTGTCACTTCTCATTCTATTGCTTTCCTGAAGGAAACAAAAAATGACAAGGAGTGAAGTAAAAATAATTGAAAAATACTTGGGTTACTTCCCAAGAAGTGCTTGATTTAATATTGTGACTCGACAATACTACATTAATGATTAAATCATTCAAATGTGGAATTTCTTAACAATGATTATTGAACAGTTTATCCTTGGAATCAACTGTCGATACTACTCAGCATTCATTAGGTGGCTTAACTAACTTGCACAGATTGAACAAGACCTCCTCACTACCCATACAAAACTTAAGTTCACCTAACTCCACACCCACCATGCACATCTAGTATATAATAATGGGTGACTTATGATTATAGGTACCTCAAGGTCTACATCACAATCTAATACCACAAAGTTCGCCTATAGGATGAACTTGTCAGCTTTTACTTACACATCAAAAACGAATTCCAACCATATTATTGATTAACATATCCTCCATGGGCAACCACATAAGAGTAGGAGATCCTAAACCATACTTATTAAAGATCTCAAGGAAAATCAAGTTTAAAATAGCCCTGAGGTTGCACAGACCCTTGTTAAACAAATACACTCGGTTGGTGCATAAAGTGGTTAAAGCTCCCGCATCTTCCCTCTTGGATGCCAAATTGCTCTCCATAATAGCACTTTATTGATGTGACAACTCTTTTTTTCCCCATCAATAACCCTCTTTTTATTCAACAACTATTTTATAAACTTAGCATACATCCACATTTGTATAAGGATATCCACCAATTGTATGTTCACAGAAACTTTGCTACATAAGTCAACAAACTTCTTGAATTGATTTTTCTCTTTCTTTCATGGCATTTGTGGTTAAGAAGGTGGGAACTTACGTAGCTAACTTATAGAAATTTTGTCCTCCTTGGTTTCCTTATCATCAAGTACCACATATGGAGGAGCATTTTTTTCTTTCATTGAACAAAGATCAATCACAGCAATATTATCCTTATTGATCGGTATGGATGCACTAGGATTAACCCCATCATTTAACTTGTAACATACAAAATATTTTGGTTCATTATTTACACCATCAAGTAGTTTATCACTCCTACTTACAAGTTTCATACAATGACTATCATTCTTTAGATTAGGAAGAGTGTCACTAAGAAGTGTACCTTTCATCAAGGATTTATTAGAGATGACAAATAATTCATTGGAGCCTCCATTTTTTTGATTGATGCCAAATGAGAGCTTATAGTTTGGGTAAGGTTAGACACATTACCCTTCAACTCTTTTACCCCATTATCAGTTGGTTAGACACATTAAGATAATTTCCTATTATTATTTTTATACCCTTTTATTTATAGTGTGATAGCCTAAATGATAGGCTAAACAACCAGTGTCAGGGTAACAACACCCTAAGATATGGTAACATGGTAAAGAAGGGATTGTTCTAGTGTCTCTAAGGTCAAGTTTGTGTAGTATGTCACGACCCAACCCCGTAGGCCGTGATGGGTGCTTGAACTGGACACTAGCGTATACCCTTGCTAACTATAAGAAAACCTGTCTCCTATTTGAGTCATAGCATGCCAACAAGCAAGATAATATATATACGCCGACGAGGCTATCGTAATGTATAGGAACAACTATTCACACATATATATACAACACACATACATGTCTACAGACCTCTAAAAGTAAAAAGAAACAGAAATATAAGGTGGGATAGGGCCCCCTCCGTACCCTTGAACACACAAATATATACATCAATGGTTGGTACTAAAAGTTGGGCTCCGACACAATGGAGCTCTTCTTAAACCCATTGGGTGGAATCCTAAGCTGGTGGATCCTCAAGTTGCGTGTTTGTACCTGCGGGCATAAAATGATCCCCCCGAAGAGAAGGGGGTCAGTACGAAATATGTACTGAGTATGTAAGCATAAAACACTATAATGATATTACAGTTGAAGCAGGGATGTATGGGACAAATATAACAATTAACCCATTACCGTGTCTACATCTTATGCAGTAAAATCATTTTCATCGTAATATCATATCATCATCTCTTTTCATCATATATATCACTTCATCATGTCATTGAATACGGCATCATACTATCGTACACGGCATAACCTCATCGTATGTATATATCATAACATATCCGGCCCATTATGGGGTTTGGTGTCACAAATGCATCACTATATTTGCACATGCATACCTACCTACGGTATCCGGACCATTAGTGAGGGATTTGGTGAAGAGAGTAGGGTACATCTATAGCGTACCCACTTCATATATATACATACCGTACCCGGCCCTCTAGTGAGGGACTCAGTGTTCCTTCCTTATGTCACCATATACCATACCCGACCTATTATAGGACTCGGTGTCATAATCATCATATTTTATCCAGCCCAAGATGTGGTGAATACTTGTATTATTATCGCATCGTTATATCATCACATAATCATATCACCATATATACTATCCCCTTCTCGTACGTGGCATCACCCATCAAGTCACGATATTATATCGCGTCCATCCCAAGACTCGGTAAAAGAAGTAGTAAAGTTGCGCATGATATTAGACCTGGCCCCACATGAGACTCGATGAAAGAAGGGTTACCATATACATGAGTAGAGTAGTGAGAAACCATATGCAAACAAATCAGCTCCTGAGACTCAATGAAACAGTCAAGTGAACCATCACTTGAAGACCAAGAAAGTAATTCTCTGAGGTACCCTTTAGATGTTATTAGGGATTACATCAATTAGGGCCTCAGGAACCATAGGTGTGTACCAAGATAATGCCACACAGTTTATGCAATCAAAGACACAACTTATGCAATCAGACGCATAGCTTATGCAATCAGAGATATAGCTTATGCAATCAGAGACATTTATCCTCTCAGAGCCTTTCAGAATAGGAGCTTATATCTCCACTTACTATTCAACATATAGATGGCTCGAGAGTAGTAATTTAATTACTTTAGGACCTTTAGTATTCAGAAGTGACTACAAGTCACGAATTATATCCGGAACCTATAAATGGAATTACCTCTAAATTCATATCAGACATCATTTCACTTACCCTAAGCAATTTCAACAAAATAAGGAGATAGGCCTTATATGTGCTACTCTTCATCCTATAGAAGACTTGAAAGGCGATGAGTCCACTTAGTGCAAGAGTTCTAACATCCAAAATTTAAAAAGGGTCTTGATGAAATTGGATCTCCAGGATTTCGGAATATAACTTTTGGACATACTCAGAGCTTTATGAATGGATGACTCCCAAGTTTCGTATATATATAACTTACGGCTAAGACATGCCAAAAGAAAGAAAGGGTAAGCTTCACATACCTTTTGTGGATTAACTGTAACCCATCTCGCCTCGTTATCTATTTGACCTATTAACATGAGAGTAATACTAAGTTTAATAACCTTTCACTTTCCAATTTCCAACCCTACCACCAAGTACCCATAGGAATCATTTCCTTATCCAATACCCTCGACTAGTTTGTTACTAGTTCTGAAGTTACCAAACATTGGGCAGCATTTTCCCTATAACTTTAACATCCCTGAGATTTCAACTCGGCCATAATTTCAACAACCATACCAACAACAACAACCAGAAGAATATACACAAGTAAATTACTTCAACATTACACAATGCAAACTCTAAACAACTCACCCGAAGCTCCGATATCAAAATAGAGTTTTTAATCTTTATTTCGAAAAACCTTTAACAATACAAAATGGAGGGTCGTGTGGATGAAACCAGAAGTAACCACACCCATTTTAGAACACTTTACATACCTTCAAGACGCCATCCAACCAGTTGCAACCGCAGCACAACAATCGCAATACACTACTCGACTTCGATTTAACTACGACGACTTCAATTTAGTTTGTTCCTAATGTCAACCATACTTATGCAATTTTTCCACTTAAAACCTTGATTAAGACATGTAATATACCACATAACAATATAATTAACTCCAATTTGAAAGAGAAAATCTTACCTTACCCGAAACCCGCCAAAACTTGTCAAAACTCACCTCGGAAGCTCTCCTAGCGCGGCTAGAACTTTGGGGCTGTTTGCTAACGTTTTGGTGCTGCTACAAACCATAATTTTTCATTAATAACACCTTAATAACCTCTTTTTATACCCTAGTTAATTAATTCATGGAAAAAAATTGGAGAACTTACATTTTTGGCTCCAAATCCGTGGCTCTCTTTCTCAAGTTTAAGGTTCCTCTTTTCTCTTTTTCTTTTTAGACTTTTCTTCTCTTTTCCTTTTCCTAGATATTTTTGTGGAAGAATTAATTTTTGTTTGTAGATAAAGATGAATTATAATATATATACATATATGCCATCTTAAGGGGGAGTACACGTGTCAAGCCCTAAGTGGTGACATGTGTCAAGCCCTTATTGGCCCAACGCACCATGCCTTCCAACCATGGGCTTCCATATGGAAGGTGTGGGTCCACAACCCTTGATCTAGATGCTTCCACATGGCACTCTCTCATGCTGCCATGTGACACTCTCTCATGCTGCCATGTGGCATTCTCTTTTCCCCCTCGTGGGTTTGTATTCTCATCTTACTTTATGAATCTATTTAATCCTTTCTACGTAAGCTTGGTATGCACTTAAGTAGCTTAAGTATGTAAGATTTCTAAGTTGGTAGCTTATGTAAATAAGTCGAGTCCTATGACTCATTATTCGATCTCCAACTTCTTCCGGATTCTTATAACTCTATTTCCAATCTTCTTTACTATAGGGTATCGCATTCTCTTTTCCTTAGAGTCGTTTAATAGCGTTATAGATTACCCAAATCACATGGTAACTCTTAAGAAGCTTAAGAGTTCTTAAGAAGCTTTAAGAAGCTTTAAGAAACTTTAAGAAACCTTAAGAAACTTAGGAGGCTTACGATCCTTCGAAGAACTTAAGAGCCTTTCAAGATACTTAAGTACGTGTTCCAAAGTATAAAAGTATGGGGTGTAACATCCTTCCCCCCTTTAGGACATTCATCCTCGAATGTGAACCAAAACCTTTCTGAAGATCTTATACAGATTATATGGAAATACCTATCTATTGCAATAACACATACTTTCATCAACCTATCACTATCAGAGTACCAAAGGTTGGGATTACCTGTAGCATAAGGAGTAGGTACGGATACTTGTGTTTCATTTCCTCCTCCGCTTCCCAGGTCATCTCTTCATGATTTTTATTTTTCCACAATACCATGACGGAAGCTACGTCCTTAGTTAATAATCTTCTACTTCGCCAACCCAGGATGGCGATAGGTTGCTTCTTGTAGGATAAATCCTCTGTGACCTGGATACCCTCTACGAGATATACCCGGGTTGGATTACCAACATACTTGCAAAGCATTGATACATGGAAGACTGGATATACCGCTTCCAGATTCATTGGTAAGTCCAGCTCATAGGCAACCTTGCCTATTCGGCGGAGGATGTGATAAGGTCAATGTATCTGGGACTAAGGTCCCCTTTCCTACTAGATCTCATTACTTTCTCTGTGGGGGGTACCTTTAGAAATGTCCAATTATTAACTTGAAACTCTAGAAGTCGACGCCGATTACCTATGTATGACTTCTGTTGACTCTGAGCTGCTAACACTCTCTCCTGAATAAGCTTCACCTTCTCAATGGCTTATTGAACCACGCCTGGGACCATTAGTCACGTTTTACCAACATCAACCCACCAATTGATAATCTATTCTTTTCGTTATACCAAGTCTCTTCCGGGGCCATCTGGAGACTAGAATGATAGTTGATGTAGTAAATACTCTTGACAGGTAGTAGGCAATTATCCAAGCTACCTTTGGAGTCAACCGTATAGGCTCGCAATACCTCCTCTAGCATTTAGCTAGTAAGCTTAGTTTGTCCTTCGGTCTGAGGGTATAATGGTGTACGAAGACCTATCTGTCTTCCCAATCTCTTTTTGGACTGATCTTCAGTAGTTAACTATAACTCGGGATCCTTCATATGAGACAATAGCTATGGGAACTCCATAAAGTCTTACCACACTCTTGACCTATAATTTTACATAATCTCGACTGGACCGGTAGTCCTTGATTGAAGGAACATGGACTGATATTGTTAATTTATGGATAACATTCCATATAGAATTATTTGTCCAGGGAGTGCAAAGTGAGTCTTGTATCCAAGGTTATATTTTGGAATCTTCGACCTCATATATTACTTCTTGACTTCTCTAGATGACATCAACTGGTACCCTCGCCTTTTGGGTTTTGCTTTTTGCCCATCAGAGTTGGCTACCAAGTTGTGCTAAAGTCCCCTCACACAATGACCTGTATAGTCATTTCGTGGTTTTACTTATCATTAATTGGTATTATGTTGAAGAACTGTGGCATACAAGTGCGTCATCTGTTAGTAATTAGCTAATCCTGCTTGTTTTTCTTAAGCTCTTTTACAATTCCCTTATTGTAACTTATAACACTCTAGGTACATAATCTCGTATCGTCGATTCGCCGCTAGTTCGGATTCTCCCATCTCATGCGATCATAGTAGCACTAACGCACAGTATCCCACCAGAATTTTGAAGTTAAACGTGCTTGGGCGAGAGTAGTACTAGTATGGGTGACCCCCTTGGGAAGTCCTCGTGTCATATTCCATTGCCATCCTTGCAATAATGTGTGAAGGCACTCATCTTAGTCTAAGATTTACCTTAGCTTCTTCTCGCCAGTGTTCATGTTTTGCCTTGCCCTCTCTTCTTCTCTCTTACAAACGGTGTTAGGGTAGATCTTTAATTCAACCATGACTATGTCCTTTTTGGCCATTTGATTTAACTTCTCTTCTTATTCCTCTATAACGTCTCCAAAATATCATAACTCCTTTTCATCATGTACTCCTCCGCTTGGTCTTATGTTATATATAACTATTCATAGGTTGCACAACTTCTCTTATACCACTGTTATGAGGTAAACACAGTCTTTTCATCTCCCGACCTGTCTTTCTTTACATATTGGCTTCACACTAGGACTTGCTCGTGCTAATGCTACTTTGTCCTACTTTTTTCTTTTCTTCCTTTACGTACTCCCTGGGTCTTCTCATTTCCTACCGTAGGAGACTTTCTATTCTCCTTGCTACTTGTACGTCCCGATATCAACGACCAATGACGCTGTTGCCATATCTTAATCTTTACTCAAACATGGCCCTACTACCCTTTTCGCGGCCCTTAGTTTGCTCAGTCCTACTCTCTTATCATATTCACCCCTCTTTGTAGGACCCCATGATTCTTCATACTGTATCAGATACCATGGCTTTTATCTATTTATTGTTGGCCTTGAGCTCTTGCTAACTCATGCCAGTATGGGATCTCGCTTGAAATTTAAGCGTTCCCATCAACATGTGATAGTGTCAGTTGATTTCCTCTCAAGCTTGTATTTCTCTTGTCCACTTCCCCCCTTTAGGGTGTACCCATGTCATCCTCTATTTATTTTCAACTATTCATACACATATGATTCTTTTCCAACACATTTGACATACTGCACCATGTCTATACCTTCTGTTAACTCATCTATACTTTAGGTTGGCCCTGTAAGAAACCTTAATATAACTATGGGGTGCTCAGAATTCTCAATAACTACTACCTAATCTAGTCCAAGTACTGGTACTTGAGTCATATAACTAATGTAGTAGTTTAGCCGAAGCCACATTTCATTCATCCCAATCAGTAAGTCACTAGTGCTTATAATCGTGTCCGATTCTCCATTCGGGGCACTTATACTCTGATGATATGTGTCTCATATTTTTTTTATCACAATGTTTTTGCAATGGATACTACTTGTTCCTTTGATAATTTCACAATGCCTCAGTTGTTTTGCAATTTCTATTCCCTATTTACATATACACAATACCCTTCTCTACTTTATGACCTTTCATCCTTATCATTACCGTGGATATAATCTCTCAAGATATGTTACAACCGTATATCTCATTCTCCTTCTATCTCCAAAAACAAATCGGCAGAGTTTCCTCTATACTCCTTACTATCCCAAACCTGCAATCAAGAAATACCAACAATGCCTCATAGGACCAACACATATATGCATATCATCGTCTATCAAAACCTCATAGAGTGCCAAATATCGGCAACAAAAAGAGATGTACATAATAGAGTGGGGCCTGGATCTATCAATGCATACACATCCTGGGAGAAGATTAATAGTATACCTATAACCATGTTTGATGACGCCTCCTGATTCGGAGGAAGTCCACCATGGTCTCTACTACACCCTGCTGAGGTATACATACCCTACTTCATAAGGCGCGTAGCCAACAAAGAAGAGACTCCAACAACTGATCTAAAAGGTTAAGCTGCACCCTTCCATCTACTCTTAAATGGACATTCTCTCATAAAATGGACTTGACGGCCACAGGTGAAACAAGCTCCTATAGCAAGATGGTATTTCCCAAAATGCTCTTTACCACAGCCAGTACATTGAGGTAAAAGTGGCTTCGACTGATGCGACCCTTTGCTTATTGGTGCACCTGAAACCCTAGAGCTTAGACCGACTCTTTGACATCCCATGTTATCGAATATTCCACCTGGGAACTGAGGGGATACCCTCTAGCCTAGTTGGAAAGGGTATTTACTATACTGGTAAGGTTGTCTGCCTTGAAACTCCCCCGAATCACCAGCCATTCTAGCCTTCTTATGCTAGCCTCTGCCATAATCTTTATCGGGCTGTCGCTCACTGTATTGCCTCATAATTCCCAGCCCATGCTTTTGAACCTATTTTTCCATTAACCTGGTCAAAAGTTGAACTGCATCCCTCATCGCCCAATCTTTTGGCCCTAGATGTGGGACTGGAGGCTTACACACTAGGGTCTTGGGGCCCGCAGCTAGTGCTGCTCTAAGCTCCTCTGGAGGTGGCGGCATAGTGGAGCTCGCCGACTGGAGCATAATTCCCGACATAGACCAGGTACGAGCCCTAATAACTCCCGGGGTCTGACTTGTTCCATCTGCTACTGACTTGCACTTCTGGATAGCTGTTGCTTTCTTTGGAGGCATTGCTGTAAATAAAATATTATGTCAGTGAGGGATCATCCTAATAACATAACTCTATCGCACAATGTAAGACAAGAGAGAAAGGTAACACCCTAAATTTCCTGTAGCCTCCTATTTATAGATGTGGTGTACCACACACCGATAAATAAGACTCTACTAGACATGGTCTATAGACATTCAAAGAAAGGACCGCCACTTTTATCATGACCCAACCCTATAGGCCGTGATTGGTGCCCGAATTGGATACTCACATGTACCCTTGCTAACTATAAGGAAACCCGTCTCCTATTTGAGTCATAGCATGCCAACAGGAAAGACAATATATATAAGCCGACGAGGCTATCGTAACATATAAGAATAACTATTCACACATACATATACAACCCACATACATGTCTATAGACATCTAAGAGTAAAAAGAAACAGAAACATAAGGCGAGACAGGGCCCCCGCCGTACCCTTGAACACACAAATATATACATCAATGGTCGGTACCAAAAGCTGGGCTCCGACATGATGGAGCTCTTCTTAAACCCCCTTGGTGGAATCCTAAGCTGGTGGATCCTTATCTCGCGTGTCTGTACCTGTGAGCATGAAATGCAGCCCCTCTAAGAGAGGGGGGATCAGTAAAAAATATGTACTGAGTATGTTAGCATAAAACACCATAATAATATTATAGTTGAAGTAGTGATGTAGGGGACAAATATAACAATTAACCCATTACCTTGTCTGCATCTTATGCAGTAAAATCATTTTCATTATAATATCATATCTTCATCTCTTTTCATCATATATATCACTTCATCGTGTCATCATATACGGCATCATACTATCGTACATGGCATAACCTCATCGTATATATATATATCATAACATATCCGGCCCATTATGGGGTTCGGTGTCATAAATTTATCACTATATTTGCATATGCATGCCTACCTACGGTATTCGGCCCTTTAGTGAGGGAATCTGTGAAGAGAGTAGGGTACATCTATAGCATACCCGCGTCATATATATATATACCATACCCGTACCTTTAGTGATGGACTCAGTGTTCCTTTGTTATATCACCATAAACTGTACCCGGCCCATTATGGGACTCGGTGTCATAATCATCATATTTTATCTGGCTCGGGATGCAGTGAATACTCATATCGTTGTTACATCGTTATATCATCACATTATCATATCACCATATATAGCATCCCCTCCTCGTATGTGGCATTACTCGTCACATCATGGTATCATATCGCATTTGTCTTGGGATTTAGTGAAAGAAGTAGTAAAGCTACGCATGATATTAGACCCGGCCTCACATGGGACTCGGTGAAAAAAGGGTTACCGTATGCACGAGTAGAGTAGTGAGAAACCATAGGCAACTAAATTATCTCCTGAGACTTAATGAAACCGTCAAGTGAACCGTCACTTGAAGACCAGGAAAGTAATTCTCCAAGGTACCCTTCAGATGTTATTAGTGATTACAGCAATTAGGGCCTCAGGAACCATAGGCGTGTACCAAGATAATGCCACATAGTTTATGCAATCAAAGACACAACTTATGCAATCAGATACATAGCTTATGAATTCAGAGATACAACTTATGCAATCAGAGACATTTATCCTCTCAGAGCCTTTCAGAATAGGAGCTTATATCTCCACTTACTACTCAACATATACATGGCTCGAGCGTAGTAATTTAACTACTTTAGGACCCTTAGTATTCAAAAGTGACTATGAGTCACGACTTATATCTGGAACCTATAAATGTAATTACCTTTAAACTCATATCAGACATCATTTCACTTACCCTAAGAGATTTCAACGAAATAAGGAGATAGGACTTATATGTACTACTCTTCATCTTATAGAAGACTTGAAAGGCCATGAGTTCACTTAGTGCAGAAGTTCTAACATACAGAAGTGAACAAGGGTCTTGACTCATACTCAGAGCTTTATTAATGGAATGATTCCCAAGTTTTGTATATATATAACTTAAGGCTAAGACATACCAAAAAAAAGAAAGGGTAAACTTCACATACCTTGTATGGATTAACTATAACCCAGCTCGCCTCATTATCTCCTTGACCTATTAACATGAGAGTAATACTAAGGTTAATAACCTTTCACTTTCCAATTTCCAACTCTACAACCAAGTACCCATAGGAATCGTTTTCTTATCCAATACCCTCGACTAGTTTGTTACTAGTTCTGAAGTTACCGAAAATCAGGCAGCATTTCCCCTATAACTTTAACATCCCCAAGATTTCAACTCGGACACCATTTCAACAACCATACCAAAAAAAACAACCAGCAGTATATACACAAGTAAATTACTTCAACATTACACAACACAAACTCCAAACAACTCGCTAGAAGCTACGATATCAAAATAGAATTTTTAATCTTTATTTTGCAAAACCTTTAACAATACAAAACAGAGGGTCATGTGGATGAAAACAGAAGTACCCACAACCCTTTTAGAATACTTTCCATCCCTGCAACACGCCATCCAACTAGCTGCCACCGTAACACCATAATCGCAATACACTACTCGACTTTGATTTAACTACGATAACTTTAATTTAGTTTGTTCCTATCGTCAACCATCCTTATGCAATTTTTTAACTTCCATTCTTGTTTAAGACATTTAATATACCACATAAAAACATCATAAACTCCAATTTAAAAAAAACCTTACCTTACCCAAAAATCACCAAAACTTGCCTCGGAAGCTCTTCTAGCGCTGCTAGAACTTTGGGGCTATTTGCTAACGTTTTGGTGTTGCCCCAAATCATAAATTTTCATTAATAAAATCTTAATAACATCGTGGTATACCCTAGATAATTAATTAATATAACAAAATTGGAGAACTTACCTTTTTGGCTCCAAATCCGTTGCTCTCTTTCTCAAGTTTAAGGTTCCTCTTCTCTCTTCTTCTTTCTAGACTTTTCTTATCTTTTCCTTTGCCTAGATTTTTTTGTGGAAGAATGATTTTTTGTTTGGAGATAAGGATGAATAATAATATATATACATATATTCCACCTTATGGGGGGAGTGACACATGTCAAGCCCTAAGTGGTGACACGTGTCAAGCCCTTATTAGCCCAACACACCATGCCTTCCAACCATGGGCTGCCACGTGGCAGGTGGGGGTCCACCACCCTTGCTCCAGCTGCTTCCATATGGCACTCTCTCATTCTGCCATATGTGTCATGACCCAACTCCGTAGGTTATGACTAGTGCCCAATTTGGGAACCCATACATACCCTTAGCCTACTGAGTATGTTAGCAGAATAAAAAAATAAGGAAATCAAAATAGATTGCTACAGAGCGCACGAAAATAGATGTGGCACACGAAGTCCATTAAGGCCGTCACTGAATATTAGCCCAAAACACATATACAAAACCCATGACACTAGTCTACAAACCTCTACAAAATGATAGCATAATCATATCACGGAACAGGGGCCCGTCATACTCTTAAACATTACGAATAAATATACAACAGAAAGGTTAGTGCCAAAGTAAGGCTCCAGACAAAGGAGCACTGCCAACCAATAGGGTGGACGTCTTAGGCGAGCGGATCAGCAAACAGAGCATCTGTACCTGCAGGCATATAACACAACCCCCTAAAGAAAGGGGGGGTCAATATGAAAAATATACTGAATATGTAAAGCACGGACTATAATAAGTAAAATCATTACCAGAACAGAATGTGCAAAAATGAGAAAAATATCCAGAATACCAAAATGCTTTTCATAACCACAAAAAATGTATATAGAGAACTTATGCCATATCCGGCCCTATTATGGGACTCGGTGAACAAATCGTGGTCGCTGCCCCGTTACTGGCGCCACAGAACATCATAACTCTAGAGTAGAGAATATCTCCATAACAGATCATATCATATCATATGTGTACATGGCACATCATAACTCCACAAAACCCATGTACAGGTCATACATGTCCCCTCATATCAAGGCACGATGAACAATGAAGAGAAGTATGCATGATAAAAAAAACTGACTCGGGCTCGGTAAAGGAAGCATTGAGGCATTCACGAGTGGAGTAGTTAGAAACTATATGCAATATAAAATATAAAACATTTCCAGAGACTCGATAGCGTAACTTCTATTCCAAGTAGTTAGTTATAGCCTTGCTATCCTTTAAAATACCTTTAAGTTATTCAATATTATTATCTTATTGTATTCATCTTGTTTGTATGCACCCACTCTATGATGTCATATTGTTCAATGTCTCTACCAATAATTTTTTGCACTGTTTCAGATATCATCTTGGCTTCTATCTGTCTATTGCTGGCTTTTAGATTTTGCCAGCTCATTCCAGCATGGGATCTCACCTAAAATTTAAGTGTTTATATTAACACGTCATCATGTCAGTTGGGTTTATCTCATGCTTATATATCCATTTCCCCCTTTTAGGGTGTGTCCATGTCATTGTATGTTTGTGTCCTACCTTACTCCCTTATTTCAAATTTTTCAAATGCGTATGATTCTTTTCTAAGACATTTGGTATACTACACTATATCTATTCCTTCCTTTATATCATCCATACCTTTGATCGCTCATGTATGACATCTTAACATAATCGTGAGGTGCTGATCCAGTCTAATTATTGGTAGTCGAGTCATGTATACACAATACTTCTTTATGCCTCATGAGCTTTCATCCTTGTTGTGCGCCCGATGCTCACTTTCTCAATAACATATTGCACTTGCCTCAACAATAGGTCTACCTTAATACAATGTTATTGTACTATCCCTTTAAATTTATAACTATACATTCTCCTTTCGTTTTGTCCTTGTATTCAGTTACTTATGTCTATCTTGGGTGCCTCTGTTAGAAATTTCTTATCATTCTTTCCACTCATATATATTTTTTTGTGCGCAAGGAATTCCATATAACTCTTTATTTCCTTGCAATAGCTATCCTTTCAACCGTCATGTAACCTTTATTCGAAACTTTCCTTGCAGAACCTGATAAGTCTTCCTTATTTGTTCCATAGCTTGTTTTTCCGTTTCACACCTATCTTTATATTCCAATCACTTGGCTCATGTCATATCTTCGGCCACTTTCTTACTAGCCGAGACTTAGGTGCTTTAGCAAGTGTTTTATTGCCCTTATAGCTAGGCGTAGCTTCTAGTAGGGCTTGTTATAGATATCATACCTTAGTTCTAGTGTCGGAGACCTCTGCATCTCCTCATAGCCATAGGTTTGGCTTAGTTGTGCTCGTTGGGAGTTGAGATGGCATATTTTGGGGTAAAGAGTCAATCGTAGACATATTTCTCACCTTATCTTTCTTTTTAGCCATATCTTAATTATTTCACATTTTGTTTAGCGATAGGCTTATGATATCTGCTTATCTATTATTCATTGTTGGGTTTGATGCTGTATTTGATGAGTGATTAGACCTTAGGTTAGTTCCTTTTCCTTATTAGTATGGTCTGACTTGATAAATGTTCAGAATGCGTGTACCTTGTTTGAATACTGGTGATGGCATGCTTGCATTGATTGAGCATATTCACTCATTTTGTGGTATGATCCCAAATTCTTTATGGGTTTTCACTACTATTTTGAGAGGACATTCTCACACTTTTACTATTTTTGAACTGGTTTTTAACAGGAGTCGTACCACCTAAACTACTTTGGTAAAATGGTTTCAAATTTATAAGGCATCGAGGATGTGCTCCATTTTTTCTGACAGTTTAGAGGCATTAAGGATGTGCTCAGTTTCTATTGATATCCAACGCGGCATCATCCTTTTTATACTATGGCTGCATCTAGGATGCCTTTAGCCTGTACTTGATTATCCAAGGAAGCATCATCTTTTTCTATATTGGCTTGGCCACTCACTCTCTGATACAATTATGGGGATATTATATATCTATAAAAGACCTGGTTTGGGTCCAAGCAGTGTATACAGACTTTTTACATCCCTATAAGCCCCTCTGGACAGTGCACCATTGAACTGGATGAGGGAGCTACACGGGTCTCATCTAGAAGCCCGAGTTCCTAGGTGAATCTATACATTTGTTGTTGATTGCTGGGAGCCATCGATGATGCTATTAGTTTTTACTACAAACTTATATTCATTAACATCGCCTATCACCAGTATATTTTTATGGTATGGTCCCCCAATTTTATGGGGGTCGGGGTATGGTTTTTAATGCTTGTACCTTCCAAGGATATGGGCGTCTTGTCGATTATTATCTAGTTATACTTGAACTTATCTTTTGTCGTATTTGTAGTTGGGTTGTAGGATGTCTTAGCTTGGGTTGTTATTGGTAATTTCTTGCTAGATTTAGTTGGTATAGTCCTTAGGTTCCTTGATTTGTTTACTTCTTTAGTGCCTCCTTATAGTAAATAGGTTATGGTTTGCGCGTGTAGGTGCATTCTTTGGCTCTGTCTCTTATATATATATATATATATATTCCATCTCTTTCCTGTTATTTCCTATCTTATCTTGTATTAGATCTTATTTGCTTACTTGTGTTATATTTACCTTATTACCTGTGCTTTACACTTTCTTTCTCTGTGGAACTCAGTCAGCCTATGCTTGCTTAGTACCATTTGTTTGATACTCATACTACAATTTTGCCCCTTGCAAATCATAGTATGGGTTATCGCTGTTGATTTGCATTGGTGTGGAGCAATATTATTCAAAAATTTGGTGAGCTCCTGGCATTTGGAGTTCCCCATATCCATTTATGTTGGATTAGGACCAGTGTTTCCTTACTTCTGCAGACTCTCTATACTTTTATTTTTACTTATAAAGGCCTTGTACTCGTATTTTTATTTAGATGCTTGATTACCAACTGATGTTAGGTCTTGGGCTAGTTTCTGGTGTTTTATTTCAATTTTGTTTTACTTTGCATTGTTATTACCTTCCATTTTATTTGTTCATCCTCCGCTTGGTAGCCTATTGCTCTTGTTCTAGGATAAGGGTTAAGGGTTAGGCTTACCTGCGGGTGGGTGTTAGCAGGTGCCATCATGACTTGAAAAATCAGGTTGTGACAAGTTTGTATCGAGCTCTAGGTTGATCGACATTATTTCTATGAGGGAAATTCCTAGTCGAGTCTTGTAGATTGGTGCAGAGACATTCTTATCCTATCTTTGGGAGGCTATAGGGTATATTTAGAAAATTCTATTCTTACCTTGTTATCGTGTGTCTTTGCTTTAAATAACTTCTAAAACTGATCCTTTGGAATCTATTCTACCTTAGATTAATAGCACAAGGTTTCTAGTGGACCCAGTCAGAGCATCAGCAGGTGCTACCAGAGTTTCTACATATAGTTATTAGGCTAGAGATGTGTTGGTGGTTCCCCAGCTAGGTTAAACCTGAGTATCATAGTATGTCATAGAATTTCTTGAGTGGGCTAGGAATAACCCCACATCATCCCCATAGATCGAGATATGAGTTGGGAGTTCTTCAGAGGATCATCATTGTCGATCTGATCAGTAGTAGAGCATTTGATTGCAGTTGGATCTACCTTTGCCAAGATTGTCTACCACATAAAGGCAGTGGAATAGGCGTGCTTTGAGGCATATAGAGATTATGACAAGAGACCTTGCCATCAGCACAGTTGTGACAATATCCTACTTTGAGGTGAGTATTAATTCAGCAAGGGTCACCTCTTTTCTCAACCCATCAAGCCTATATCGGTAGATTTCCAAGTTTTGGGATATTCTGAGGTAGGATATGGGGCTTACAATGGATAGGGTTCAGGTCATACTTCTCTGGGTGAACACATTAAGCCTTCAGTTGTTGAAGCTCTTCCTATTCCAGTTGGTTCCTTTCAGAAGCTCAAAGACGGTTCATATTTGTTTGGGGCTTCCAGAGGAATTCTTCGCGTTCTTCATGGCAAGCTCCGGTCTATAAAGCTTGCTATGAATGTAAAGGGTTTGATCACTGGTACAGGTATTATCCATAAGAAGTTTAATCCTTCAGATGCATATGACTTCTTCTACAACCCAGACCAGAATTGTTGGGCTTTCTCATATATGTAGAGAGCTTGGTCATCGATCTAGACGGTCTTCCTAGCTTGGGACCATTGTGTGGTTTGCTTAGCTTGGTCAGACTCTTGGGTTTAGGTCACTTTTGGTTAGAGGTGGTGCTCAAAGTATTGTTAGTGGTACTTCAGATATTCAGGCTAAGGTTGATCATGATCCGTTCTATGCTTCCATAGGTCAATCGGAGGTCGAGGATCCTAGTATTAATTATAGTTTCTTGATTTCTTTATTGTTTTATTTTATTATTTTGGGGGTTTCATACCCATACGTGCTTATTTGACTTGTTAGCTATCTCTTGACTGTTGTGTCTTCCTTATTTAGATTATATATGTGTTTTAGCTTCGTAGTTGATTTCTTTTAGCAGTGGATCAACTAGGTCAGGTTCTTATTTTTGAGAGTAATGGTTGAGTAACTCTTTGTGCCTTGCCTTGGCGGTATTATTTTGAGTTGCATTTGGGATAGTTAGCCTTCTCTTTTATCTCCTTTACCATTGATTTTTGGTGGTTCCGATCCTTGTTTGATAAGTGGCTAGACCAGTTTTGTTAGTTCTGGAATTTGTGGGGCTGGTGGATTTGGTTAGATTAGAAGGTTTCCTTAGTTGCAGGTTGTCCCATTAGGTTAGTGGTTGGATGACATTTCTTTCTATTGCATGTAGTGGTTGGATAACTTTTCTTTCTTTTGGCATATTCGGTAGATTGCGGTGTTTGTGAGTGGGAGTAGATGCCTTGGACCATTACTGATCGGTTTCCTATGTTTATGCGCCACCTACTGGGTTGGTTTCCCTTGGACTAGGGTGGTTGGCACTGACTTAAGGCGGCAGAGTGATTTATGGGCACATGATGCTAGGTTTACATAAGTTCCTATGGAAAATTAAATCATTAGGGCTGGGCTCAGTGCAGCTTTATTTTTTGTGGGATAATCGTCCCTTAGAGTGGAGTATTCAATTTTAGAAGATTGTGTTTTCCGCTTGAATTGTGGGTTTTGAAGTTGAGATTGGAATTTTGGGCTTTGCCTTGGGTTGTCTCCTTGTGTTTTTTGTTGTCATCCCCTGCAGTTCAGATAGAGTATGTAACTCCTTCGAAGTTGGTATTCCGTGCTTCTGTAAGAAAGTTTTTAGATGGTGTTGGTAGTATTTAGCATAGCTAAGGACAGGCAGAATGCCTTTGGTGGCTAAAAGAAAATGGACTCGGAGCATAAGACAAGTATCCAGAATTATGAGTGGAGTTGCATTTGTCCTGGTCCTGTGCTTCTCATTTTGGTTATTTCAGTGCGGTTTTGGTTTAATCATGTGTTTTTGGTCGAGTTCGGGCGAATTGAGCAAGAGTTGTAGGAGTTTTTAGAGTTTGAAGTAAATTTTAGGATGTTCCTCTCGCCTGAGTTTTGTGATAGCATTTTTAACCCAATGCATGTTTGATGTCTGGTAGAGCATGCAGTCCCGTTACTATCAAATTTTTGTGCCTTTAGACTGTAACTATCCTTCTACTTTCGTGGACTAAAGTTCTTTTAGTAGTGGATGTTGTAATGACCCTCCAAGTCAATTTCTCTATTTTCTAATTTTTTTTCAGCATTTAGAGCTTTCTTGTAGCAGCCCTATGTCATTTATAACTTCCTGAAACTGATAACTCAGTCGCCTGGTTGTTCATTTGGGTTTTATGTTTGTTTTCCTATTTTGGAGATCTTAGAGTTTAAACGGTTGACTTTGGTCAAAACTCTAGGAATACGATCTCAAAATGAAATTTTTGCTATTCCATTAGCTCTGCAATGGCCAAATTAGGCTAGTAGCACGGTTGGAGAGAGCATCGAGGCCTTTGGTGGGAGTTTAAGGTCATTTGGCGCTTTAGCCTAAGTTTGACTCTGGTTGACATTCTTGGAAAATGTGCTCGGATCGAAATTCCATCAGCACAGTTAGCTCCAGAATGTCAAATTTTGTCTAGAACAACCTTTCGTACAATTTTCAAGACTTCTAGTCTCATTTTGAGCCTTCTTGTGAATTTTGTCTCAAAATGATGTTTGGGTGTAAGGCCTGTGTTTTATCAAGATAAACTTGGGGGGAAATTATGAGTGCATCACTGAGTTCAAAACATCAAATTTAGTGGGTTAACATATATAGTTTATTTTTATCAGGTTCCAAATGAATCTCGAGGGTCCACTCAGACACTTTAAAATATAACAAAGGCTGAAACCTGGTACAGGCCTTTCAGGGACCAGATTTTGGACTTTCAACTACCAGATTTTGACATTTTGTGACCAGACCTATTTTTTCTTAAAGATAAAAATCATCCTTCAACCTCCATTTTCAAAACACGATTTCTTGAGCATTTCAAGTCCAAATTAAGTGATTCAAAAAGGATATACTGTGTGGTTTTTCAAGAAGAATGCAGCGGTATGATCAGAAAGTGTTGGGGAAGTTTGACATTATTTGTACCTTAAAAGGGTATGGTTGTTCGGTCGATTATTATCTGATTATACCTGTACTTATATCTTGTAGTTGGGTTGCAAGATGTCTTAGCCTGGGTTATTTTTGGTAATTTCTTGTTATATTCAGTTAGTTTAGTCCTTAGGTGTCTTTGTGATTAGTAGTAGCTGTCAGTGCTTTCGTCCTTAATTTGTTGACTCTTTTATTGCCTCCTTACTATAAATAGGTTGTGGTTTGCGTGTGCAGGTGCATTCTTTGGCTGTATCTTATTTATTTATATGTATATTCCATCTCTTTACTATCATTTCCTGCCTTATCTTTTATTAGATCTTATTTGCTTACTTGTGCTATATTTACCTTATTACCTGTGATTTATACTTGCTTTATCTATGGAACTCAGTCAGCCTATGTCTACTGAGTGTCATTCGTTTGGTACTCATACTACATTTCTCCTCCCAGCAAATCATAGTACAGGTTATCGCCCTTGATTTAGATTGGTGTGGAGTAGCTTCATTCGGAAATTTGGTGAGCTCCTGGCATTCAAAGTTGCTAATTTCCATGTATGTTTGATTAGGACCAATATTTACTTGCTTCAAAAGACTGTCTGTACTTATATTTGTACTTGTAAAGGTCTTGTACTCATGTTTTTATTTAGATAATCGAATACTGACTGATGTCAGGTCTTGGGGTAGTTTCTGGTGTTTTATTAGAGTTGTTCTTTTACTTCTCATTGCTATTACCTTCCATTTTATTTGTTCATTGTCCTTTTAGTAACCCATTTCTCTGGTTTTGGATTAAGGGTTAGGCTTACCTGTGGGTAGGTGTTAGCAGGTGTCATCATGACCTGAGAAATTGGGTTGTGACAGAATATTAATTAAATTTTGTAGGAAATAGAATTCAAAAAACTGGACTATCAATTTATATGCATGATGTAGAATAAAACGAAGAAAAATAGGAGGAACATAATAGGTTCAAGATGTCAAAAGGATGGAGATATCAAAGAGGATATCGTTAATAGAAGAAAAGTATTGTTGTAAGACCTCGGAAGTTGGAAAGTTAAAGAATGGAGTTCAAAAGATTTTTTTTTTGGAAAATCTCAACTTTTTGGCACCAAGTGGACTTCACAGAGCCCTTCACGGGCTGTGAAGAGGTCCACATGTCATGGAGAACTCACGTGGTCTAATTTTAGAGGTGAGCACTTAGGGGTGGAGAACCACGAGATGGTTCACAGATTGTGGGAGGTACCATGAGCTATGGTGGTGTCCTGCAGTCCGACCCCCTCAAGGGTTATGAAAAGTCCACACCACATAGATTTTCATGATCCATATAGGAACTTGTCTTATGCCCCCATCTAGTTTAGTAGAGGCATATTGGATTTCATGGAGTCTATGTCGTCTTTCCATTTTAAGTTTGAGACTTGTTCTCTTTTATTAAGACTTTTCATGTTGATACTTATTTCCGCATATATATCTTAGTCTTATTGTATTACTTAACTTATGTATGCTCATGAATAACATGTATGCTCATGAATGACATGATGAGAGGCTTGGTTGGGGTTCTTCAGGATTCTAATCATTGTATCGCACCTAGTATCTAGCTTTGGTAGTGATAAACTTAATATCAAAGCACAAGGTTTAATGTGTCCTAGGGAGTCTAACATGACGCATTGAGTAGATTCTTGTTCATCGGAGTTAATTGCGCCACATCTATGAATAGGAGGATATGAGGCATTTTAGGAAAAACATCACTTCTTTCATGATCTCATTGTGAGATAGAGTTGAACTTTAAGGATTCTTCCCCTAATGCTTTCTCTTTGTGATTTCAAAAACATGCCTCCAAGAAAGAACCCCGTCCAAAGGAATATAGAGGAGGAGCAACAAGATCCAAATGACCCTTTGAATGAACAAGTGTCCCATGCAGAGTTCCAAGATACTTTACAAGTTCTTGGTCAATACATAGTGGCTCAAGTGAAATAGAGGTGGTAGCCCCCATGAATCCAAAAGTAGATACGAAAGCTAGCTGAGTTCGTGATTTCACCCGTATGAACCCTCCCGGTTTTCATTGTTCTAAGATGGATGAGGATCTATAAGAGTTCATGGAGGGTACTAGTAAGATTGTTGACATCATGGGTATTATCCCGGTGGAAAAAGGAGACTTCACGATGTATCAACTCAAGGGGGTTGCTCATGTTTGGTATGAATAATGGAAACATGAAAGAGGTAGGAATGATAGTCCCATTGATTCGGAGGAATTCAAGGGTGCTTTTCTTGGTCGGTTCTTTCCTTTGGAGTTGAGGGAAGTGAAATTGCAAGAGTTCATCAATTTGTGCAAAGGTAATATGAGTGTGAAGGAGTATGCCCTCAAGTTCACTAAGTTGTCAAAATATGCTCCTTTCATGGTCACTAATCCAAGGACTCCTATGAGCATGTTTTTTTCGAGTTTGTCCAATTTGGTGGTCAAAGAATGTAGAACCTCCATGCTTATCAAATAGATGGACATTTCGAGGCTTATGAAAGATATTGAGCAAATTGAGCAAGAAAAGCTAAAGGAGAGGTCTAGAAGGGATTCCAAGAGGGCTCGAATAGATGGTGGTAATTTCTCTTATGGTAAGTCCGGGAATGATGGTCATCCTTAGTTTTGTCAAAAGTATTTTAGACAAAACTCTTCAAACTATCTGACACCAAAATTTGATAAAGACAAGGTGTCTAATCCTAAGGCACAAGGAGGAACTTCAAGTGGTCAAGCCATTCCTACATGCAAGAAGTATGAGAGAAACCACTAGGGAGAATGCTTAGCGAGATCAAATGTATGATACCAATGTGAAAAACTGAGTCATCAAGAAAAGTAGTGTAGGAGTAGTGCTAGGCCCCAAAATCAGACTCGAGTTATGGGCCGTTTGGATCATCGTGGTACTAATTTGGGTGGTGGTTAGTGCCAAAATAGATTTTATGCCCTCCAAACTCATCAAGAGATAGAGGATTACCCCAATGTGGTCACTGGTATACTGAAAGTCTTTAACTTTGATGTTTATGCATTGTTAGATCTGGGTGCTACTATATCATTCGTTACTCTTTATCTTTTTATGAAATTCATTATTAGTCCCGAGATCTTATTAGAGAATTTTTCGGTCTATATTCCTGTTGGTGATTTAGTTGTGGCTAAGAGAGTCTATCTAAATTGCCCAGTTTTAGTTTTCCATGAAGTTACCTCAGTGTAGAGCTTGATATGACTGATTTTTTGTTATTCTCGATATGGATTGACTTCATACATGTTATACTTCTATATATTGTAGAACCCATGTGGTCAAGTTTTAGTTTCCTAATGAGTCAATCCTAGAATGGAAAAATAGTAATTCCATGTTTAAGGGTCAATTCATCTTGTGCCTTAAATCTCGCAAAATGATTTCTAAGGGTTACATTTATCATCTAGTCCAGGTTAGAGATACAAATTCTGAAGCTCCACTCTTGAGTCTGTTTCAGTTGCTAATAAGTTTCTAGAAGTTTTTCCTAATGATCTCCTAGGTATCCCTCCCAAAAGGTAAATAGACTTACATATCGATCTTCTTCTCGATACCTAACCTTTCTCTATTCCTCCTTATCAAATGGCCCCGGCAGAGTTGAAAGAGTTAAAGAATCAGTTGAAGAATGTATTGGATAAGGGTTTTATTAACGAGTATCTCTCCATAGGGTATTTCAATTCTTTTTGTTAGAGACAAGGATTATTCTCTCTATATGTGCATTGACTATTGGCAATTGAACAAGGTCACAATTAAGAATAAATATTCATTCTAAGGATTGATGAATTATTCGATCCGTTTCAAGGAGTAAGCTACTTTTCAAAGATTGATCTTCGATCGGGTTACCGTCAACTCCAAGTAAGAGAATGTAGCATTTCGAAGATAGCTTTCAGAACTCGGTATGGTCATTTTGAATTCTTGGTAATGTCTTTTAGATTAACAAATGCCCCTATGGATTTTATGGATCCAATAAATACGGTGTTCAAGCAATATTTAGATATATTCGTAATTGTGTTTATTGATGATATTTTAATCTATTCTACAAGTGAGGATGAGCATGTCGATCATGTGAGGATTGTCTAGAAAATTCTCAAGGACCGTCAGTTATTTGCTAAGTTTAGTAAGTGTGAATTTTGGTTGAGGTCAGTTGTTTTCCTTGGCCATATTATCTCTGGTGAAGATATTATGGTTGATCCTAAGAAGACTGAAGTGGTTCAGAATGGCCTAGACTATTGTCTACTTCTAATATTAAGAGTTTCTTGGAATTAGCCGGTTATTATAGAGATTTGTGGAAGGTTTCTCTTCCATTGCATCTCCCTAGACTACTTTGACTCAAAATAAGGTGAAATTCCAATGGTTTGAAGTATGTGAGAAAAGCTTTCAAGAGTTAAAAGATAGGCTTACCTCTGCTTCAATGTTGACTTGCCCAGAGGGTTCTGATCAGTTTGTTGTTTATTGTGATACTTCACGAGTTATTATTAGTTGTGTTATAATGCAAAATGATAAAGTGAAAGCCTATGCTTATAGGCAACTCAAGGTGCATGAGAAAAACTATCTGACCCATGACTTGGAATTAGCGGCAGTGGTTTTTTCTTTGAATCTATGGAGACACTATCTATACAGTGTCTATTTTGATGTATTCAGCGATCACAAGGGTTTAAAATATGTGTTCACTCAAAAGGACTTGAATCTTCAACAAAGGAGATAGCTTGAATTGTTAAAGTATTATGACGTGAGTGTGTTATACTATCCGCAAAAGCGAATGTGGTTGCCGATGCCCTTAGTAGATTGTATATGAACACTATTATGTATGTTGAGGATGAGAAGAAAGATTTAGTTAGGGTGTCATAGATTAGCCCTTTTGGGTGTTTAATTGGTTGATTCCTAGAATGGTGCTGTTATTGTTCTAAATGGTTCCGAATCATCTCTTGTGGCAGATGTTAAGGATAAGCAAGATAATGATCCTACTTTGGTTAAGTTGAAGAAATCAATTGCCGAAAAAGTCGTTGAGGCTTTCTACCAAGGGGGAGATAGTGTTTTGAGATATCAAGGTTGATTGTGTGTTCCTGATATGGATGGCTTGAGACAAATGATATTTTTCTAAGCTCATAGTTTGCAATATTCTATTCATCCGAGTTCCACAAAGATGTATCGTTATTTGAGAGAAGTGTATTGGTGGAGTGGCATGAAAAGGGATATTGTGGAGTTTATGGATAAGTGTCCTAACTATCAACAAGTGAAAGTTGAGCATAAAAAACTGGGAAGTTTGGCTCAAAATATTGAGATTCCTTCTTGTAAGTGGCAATCCTTGAATATGGACTTCATTACAGGTTCATCTCGTACTCATAGGCAACATGATTCGATTTGGGTGGTCATTGATTGAATGACTAATTCATCTCATTTTCTTCTCGTTAAGACCTCTTATTCAGCCGAGGAAAATACTAGATTGTATATCCAAGAGTTGGTTAAGCTTCATGGGGTCCCATTGTCTATCATTCCGGATCGAGATACTCAGTTTATATCTCAATTTTAGAGATCTTTCCAAAAGGGTCTTGGTACTCAAGTGAAGCTTAGTATAACTTTTCACCCTCAAACGAATGGTCAGGCCAAGTGTACCATTCAAACCTTAGAGGGCATGTTGAGAGACTTTTTCATTCATTTTAAAGGTAATTAGAATGACCAGTTGCCAATGATAGAGTTCACTTATAATAATAGTTATCATTTCAACATTCAGACGGTTCCATTTGAGGCCTTATATGGTAGGAGGTGTGGATATCCTATTGGTTGGTTCGAAGTTGGTGATGTTGCCTTGATAGGACTCGATTTGGTGCAAGAGGCTATGGAGAAGGTTAGACTGATTAGAAAAATATTAAAGACTGCCTAGAGTTGACAAAAGTCCTATTCAGATGTGAGGAGAAGAGAACTCAAATTTGAGGTAAATGATTAGATTTACTTGAAAATTTCACCCATGAAGGGTGTAATGTATATTGGCAAGAAAGGGAGGCTAAGTACCCACTATGTAGGTCCATATCAAATTTTGAGGTGGATTGGCAATGTGACATATGAGTTGGATTTGCCTTCTAATTTGGCATTGATGCATCCGGTGTTCCATGTGTCCTTGATGAGAAAGTTTGTTGGTGATCCTAGCTATATAGTACCTTTGGACAACACTGGTGTGAAAGAGAGTCTTTCATATGATGAGGTTCTAGTTGAGATCCTAGATTGACAAGTTAGGAGGTTGAGAAACAAGGAAGTAGCTTAAGTTAAATTATTATGTAGGAACCAAGAGGTTGAGGGTACTACATGGAAAGCCAAAGCTAATACGATGTCACGATATCCTTACCTCTTTCATTTTGTTTCTAGTAGAAGTATTTAGTTCCTTCATGATCCACTCATCCAAATCCATGTGTTTCATTCATTCTCATGTTTTCATATGCATTCATGTTAATGAAACAAGTTTTAAAGTCATGTTTTAGCTTGGGATTGAATATTCCATGATTTATGCATTTTTGGATTATTTTGCATTCATGTTAGGTTGTTATGTCTCTTTCCTAGTCCATTCATGCTAGCTTGAGTCCCATTTGAGGATGAATGTTCACAAGGGGGAGATATTGTATGATCCCAAAAGTTAGAAAGTCGTACAATGGAGTTCAAAAGAAGTTTCCTAGAAAATCTCATCTTTTTGGCACCAGGTAGACTTCACGGAGCTCTTCACGGTCCGTGGATAACTCACGTGGTCCAACTCTGGAAGTGGTCACTTAGGGTAGAGGACCACGAGAAGGTTCACAGACCATGGGAGGCACCACAAGCCATATTGGTATCTCGTGGTCCAACCCCCTCAAGGGTCCTGAGAAGTCCATACCATGTGGGATGTTCACGATCCATATAGGCCACCATAGACCATGGTGGTCTCCATGGAGAAACCTCTATGCTAACCCAATTCAACAAGTTCAAGTCCCTCACCACAATGGGCCGCGATGAACTTCATGGGCCATAGTGGGCCCTCCTTCCAGGTGTTCGAGTCAGTATTAAGTTAGGGGTGTTTTGGTATTTTTCGATATTTCCATTAATTAATATGGACTGTTTTAGGGGTTCATGCTATCCTTATAACTACCTTAAGCCTTCTAACCCTCTCATTCTCACCCATACATTCAAAACCCAAAAACCTCTCTCTAAAGTCTTCTCTCAAGAGGTTTCCTCTTGCTCAAGCTAATTTCAAGGGAAATCAAATCAAGTCTCCAATCAAGAGAAAAATTAGGGCTTCTTAGAATCTAGGTGCGTGGGAATTCATCCAGGGGCCCTTTCACCCATGGAATCTCAAGTTTTCTCTCAAAATCTCTTATGAATTCTTCTTCTAAAAGCTCTAGTTTCCTGGATTTGCATTGGGTCTTTTTAATTAAGATATATTTCATTGTTATTAGTCTAATTATGCAAAATTCACATCATATTGCATGATTTGAAGATGAGTTGCAATGACCCATGCTATATGCTAGTTTCAAGTATGTTTTTAATAAATTGTGATCATAAATTTCAAGGGATTTCAATGAATGTTTTATGAATGCTTATCAAAGATTATGAATGACTCATGAAAGTTTATGAATGATATTTAAAATATATTTTAAGCAAGAAGTTATGGTGTGATAAGGTAGTTCTCACACAATCATGTTAACAAGGTGATAATATAGTTCTTACACAATCATGTTAACAAGGTGATATGGTAGTTCTCACCATCTCATGAATTCTTATGAATCAATCATGTTAATGACCTATTCTTATGATTTTCTTATGATGAGAATTGATATCTATTCTTGTCTTTCCTAAATGATGTTAATGAGTATGTTTTCATGAAGTTTCATTGGGATAATGACTAAGCATCGAGAGGACTTTAAAGTGGGGTTCGGTCCGATAGCCATAGTAGCTACTCAAGAGAATCCTAGTAGCAATGTTTAGTCCATAACTACGTTGCCTATATAGATTTAAAGTGTCAATGTGGTGTAGCTAGTGGATCCACATATAGCATAAAGTTAGACAAAGTACCATCATGGAGTCTATCTTGACAAAGTAGCCTCCGTCTTCTCAATGTGGGAGTACATCAAATTCCATGTTATAGCTCACATGGTCTTATATTTTGGTTAAAGGTCCTATCCCACATCAAGGTAAAATAAAAGGTATAAAGTTCTCTTGATGATGTTTTAATGCATTGACCATATGACTATAATATTTTAAAGTTTTCATGATTTTACTCATGTTTTAACATATTAATCATGCATATCATGATTCATATTGATTATGTCCTATATTCATTGGTCATGCATACCTCTCACATACTTAGTGCATTCCATGTACTAACATATATTTTTTGTCTACATTGTATCAAAATCTTGGGTCGAACGATTATCGCATACCTCCCACTCGTGGCTAAAGTTGAGCTTTACTTTTTTATAGTTGGTGAGTCCTCATATTTCGAGGACAATACTTTTGTATTTTCATCGTTACTTATGATATTTCATATATTATAAAGGGTGGGCTAGGAGCTTGTCTTATGCGCCCATCTAGTTTAGTAGAGGCATGTTGGATGTCATGGAGTCTATGTCATCTTTCCATTTTGAGTTTGAGACTTATTCTCTTTTATTGAGACTTTTCATATTGAGACTTATTTCCACGTCTACATCTTAGTCTTATCACTTTACTTACCTTATGTATGCTCATTAATGATATGCTAAGAGATTTGGCTGGGGTCCCTCGGAATTTTAATCATCATGTAGTATCTAGGGTCTAGCTTGGGCCATGATAATTGCACTCGAAAGAGTTGTCAATGTCAATTCAGCAGCATCATCTATTTCATATATTTGATGGATAAATGTTCACAAGTATTGAAATCTCACTGATATGTCTATATCGTTATCGAATTCTTACCAGTTTCAGTTTTATTCTAAATCAACATTTGGAATCTATGGTGAAACGAGTCAAAGTGAAATCTGGGTAAAAGTTTTATAACTTATTTTCTTATTTTTTATTCTATCTGGTTCTGCTATTATGAGTTTGATAAAACCTAAACTAGGAATTGTTCATTCTTTATATAAATCAGTTTGTTGTTCTTTTATTAGAAGTTTCCGATTTGATTGTTAATAACTAGTAGTACATATTTTCAGTTTTGATCTTCAAGATTCTGGGATTCCAGTATTAATGATAGGTTGATACTATCTACTTGGCAAAAAGGATTTTCTGATAAATAATGAAAAAATTTTAAAGTATGTTATATATTGCATTTGTAAGATTTGGACTTGATAGTGTAAAGATTTCAATTGGAAAATGATAGTGTTTAGTAAGTCATTTAAAATTTATTTACTGATGCAAATAGAGTTTGAAAACTAGAGCCAAAGATTTTTTATTCTTCATGATTGAATCATGAGGTAAAACTGATTTTAAATCTTATTTTAGGATAATTTGCTGAATGACTGCATTTTTTTAATGCATGAAACATTCCTATATTTTTAAGGCATAATTGTTAATTAAGCAACGGGTAGAGGACTACTCTGTCGGCAGATTGGAACCTTATGAGGCCTGTGAGCGAGAATACCAAGATTGTTATTATTTAAAATGCTAAAGTAATTAGCTCATTGATTCTATAACTATATATTGGTACAAGAGCCTATAAGAAACAAATCGTGGTTGAACATATCAATAGTCTCCCCCTAGAAAATTGCTTTATCCTCCCATATCAAGTCCCTTCTATACATGTTATTATTTTCAACCTTAAGGTAGGAATGATTGGTGGAGATTGTTTAACTAAATAACAGAACAAACAACTTTGCAAAAAGACGTTGGCTTTAATAAATAAGCACCAACAATCAGGGTCTTTAGGCCTATGCATGATTTGCTATGAGATGTTAATGTGATTTTCAGATGAAGGTTCATTGTCATAGTAAGCCGTATAAATTTAATGTAACATCTAAATATGATAATATTTGATAAAAAATTACAATTCTAATGATTCACTTTATCCAGTATATTTTGTGTTATTGAGTATTATTATTTATTTAGTCAGTATACACACAATGGTAAATAATTTTGAATGCAGAATTTTTAAAAGTGAAAGTGGCTCAAGAAAAAAAGAAAAACTCTTGCGGTAAGAGGTAATTTTCGACTTTGTTTTTACAATATGAATTATGAATGGATTATGCTTTAGTTTTTAACTCTGATCCATTTATATTGAACAATAAAAGTCAATTTTATGAACACATTTAGCAACTGTACGAAAAAATAGAATTTCTGATAGCATTTTGCAAAACAATAATTTCATAAATTTTTAATCGTAAAGCTGCGATTTGTTTTTGCATATTGATGGGTGAGTCTCTTGTTTTTATATATTTCATCCACTTTAGCAGATTTTTGTGTAATCAAGCGATTGTACATTACACTTCTTTATTGCTTAAATCCTAATACTACCAAGACGGAAGTAAATTGAACGTCATTTATGTGCAACTGAGTCTAGAGTGCCCTGATTCAATTACCATTAATTAAAGAGATGTCCTTTAACACGACATAATCAAACTTTATGATAGTGTTGTTAATTGTTGGGATAAAATACTAACTTTATTTCTATAGTTAGGGAGAGAAATCAAGAGTGGTGGATTGACAAAGAAGTGAATAGTAGTTCTCTTATACTAACGGTGCTATAAAATGAAAAGCAAGGGTAAATTTTCCTTAGAGATATGTAGATCTATATATTATGATTTGTACTTAGAAGAATGGAGGAATAAAATTTACCTATTAACATCAAATATTTCGAATATAAACTTGAATACATATGAGATTCAAATATAATTTTATGTCTATCATCCGAACTAGAATTTATTCTTTTAGAGATAAAAATAGAGAAAGACTTTTATTTTTATTCAAAATAATTAATTGCGCAGTTTGTACCTTTGTTGTCAATATTATTAGATTTTTTAACATGATGTTATATTACTCTTAGATTAAAGGCGGATCATTTTATTTTTCTGTTAGCCTCATCTTTTCTTTTTCTTTTTTAATGTTAAAGCATATGGTGGTTTTTTATTATTATTATTAAAAAAAGAAACCAACCAAAATACACCCAAAGTTGGCCTAACAAAGGCCCAACATGGAAAATAAACAAGAAAATCTAGAAGAAGCTAAAGACACCAAAATAGAAACTAAGTCATTTCTTCCTCGGAGCTCCAAGCGATGGTACTACAAATGAGTAGCGCTTCTTTTGATGCCGAAAATTCAAGGAATTGAGTTGAAGCAAACCCCAATCATACCAAGCTCTGATGAAACAATCAGCTACATAGCACTCTTTATCATAGATCTGCCATGGGAATAACTGAAAGAGCATGGATAGATTTCTTCCAAGACACCTACAAATCTCACAAGCTCCATGAAATCGATTCCAAAGAAGACTTCTTTGGCTTTTTGTTTTTATTTCTAGTCATTTCTATTATAAGGTACATGTATCCCTATTTAATTCCACTTAGAATTTGTAATCTTTGGAATTAGAGTAATTTGTTATTGTTCTTTTCAACAAGTTGAGCTTCAAAGAAGCTAATACCACTGTTAGAAGAAGAAACAATAATCAAATCCTCTTTTTCAAAGATTCACAACACCATTCATCAGCTGGTAAGCTTACTGTTACACAGTTGCTTGTGCGGAATAGGAACTGTTGAATAACCCCAATCTTGTGCTACTCTATTGGTGTAATGTGATTGTTGGTTGTGTAACTGTTGGACCTGCTAATATCATTGTTGATGTGGGATTTTGTACATGTGTGTTTATGTCTCTATAACTTTTATTTTAACACTTCTTGATTCTAAGACTTGGAATTTCCTTTTATCCATGTTGATAATTCGTCTTCCTTCCGACAGAACCTCTTAGAAATGATTAAATCTAATTGTACCGGCAAAATGAACACCAAAGTTAGTAAAATAATCAACTAGCTAGTTCTCTTCTTAGTACATATGCTCCACTCTTATATCACCATATCTCCTTAGTTGAATGATTTTCTTCACCTCCATACTTATCTCCTATGGAACCTCCCAATTCCATCTAAAACATTCTTCAATATCAATGAATTAGTCTCTATTACCACTAGAGTACACTGTTCATGAATACAAAATTCTAAACCATATATTAGAGCTTTCGCTTCAACCATTAAGTACTACCATCAGGTATCCTAGAAAATTCTGCACAAATGAAATTACCAGATGAATCTCGCACACAAAAACTGTAAGACCCCAAAAGTCAAAAAGTCAAAAAAGAGAGATCAGGAAAAATGGGACTGTCCCTAAGATTATGAGTGGGTCTATGACTCGTAGGGACCATTATGCGTCTAGAGGAGGTTCGTGCAGGTGAGGTCAAGGATGAAAATTTAGCTAAAGGAGGATGAAGGTTGACGAGTCATTTGACAACTCGTGAAGGAGTCTACAACTCGTAAAACTAAGTCGTCATTAAAGGCTCAAGAACTTATAAATATCAAGTATCGGGACCTTATCTACGACTCAATAAGACAAGTCGTAGAAAGGATGATGAGTCATAATATTGACTCATAGCAAAACTTTATAGACTCGTATTTTGCAGGATTTTAAAACCTGCAGGATGAGTGATGTTTACAACTCGTAGTCCTATTGATGAGTCATAGACATGACTAATAGAAGCAATTTTTAGAAACTCAAATCTCCAAGGTTTTCTCCTAAGATGAGTCAAGACCACGACTCGTAGGCTTAAAGATGAGTTGTAGGGTTCAAGTTCAGTTTTAATAAAGGGTATTCATGTCTTTTTCCAAGTATAGTTCAATGAACCTAGACACTACTTTGTCCAAGTTCAAAGCCTATAACTACCCAACCCTTTGAAATTTCGCCCGTTCTAATTCATTCACCTAATTTTTTCCTTAAGGCAAGATCACAAAATCCTCTCAAGTTCTCCTTCAAGTTTCAAGCTAGGATTTCAAGTTCATAAAGTTTCTTTTTCAATTTTTGAGCTAAATTCATCAGGTATATGGGGATTGATCCATGGGTTCCTTTCACCCATGGAGTCTCAAGGTTTTCTTTAACCCTAATTTTGATTAATTGCATTGAGATATTTCAATTACGTTTTTAGATATTATCAATGATCATTATGAGCATATTTTTACACTAATTGCATGATTTCAAGTTGAATTATGAAAGCACATGCATTAAGTTATTTCAATCATGATTATAAAGTTCAAAGATGACTTACATAAATTTTGATTATGAAGTTCAATGATTTTCAAAGGAAAGCTTTTACGAATAAAGTTGAGATTATGATTTAATGATGCAAATCATGATGATGATCAATTATGATCCAAGGAAATTATTATGGTGTGATAAGTATAATTCTTATACAATCATGTTAAATATGGTGGTAAGGACAATTCTCAGCAAAGTTATGGATTCTTAATGAATCACTAAAGTTAATGATCCACTCTAATGATTTTTTTCATGATGAAGTTAATGAGGATGTTTTCTATTTTTTTAACCAATTTTATTGGGATATTAACTAAGCACCAAGAGGACTTGTAGGTGGGGTTCGATCCAATAACATAGTTAGTTACCCAAGGGAATCCTAGTAGCAACCTAAAATCCCATAATTAAGTTTCCATTGTAGGTTGCCTTATGGCTTAGCTAGTGGATCCACCTTGGTAGGTAGCCTCTCTATTCTTAATGTGAGAGTTACATCGGATTTCATGTTATAGCTCGCATGGTCTTAAGATGTCAGTTAAAGGTCTTATCCTACTCAAGATATATGCAAATATGTACATTTTATTATGAAGTTTTATGATGCATTAACCATAAATTTTCATATGTTTCAAGTGATTTAAGCTTCTTTCATAGTCATTATGATTTACATGTATCTTATGTCATATTGGTCACGTTCCTTTACTTGTTCATGCATATCATACATACTTAGAATTTTTTATGTACTAACATATATTTTTGCCTATATTTATTTCATAATATAGGGGACGACGATCATGTTCATCCTACTTGTGGCTAGAGTTGACTTAGCGCTCTTAAGTGTCATTGGTGAGTCTTCATTTATTAAGGATGGGACTTTCTTTTATGTTGATTACTTTGAATTTCTCTAATGATTCAGGTGAGCTTTGATCTTTTCCTAAGCCCCCATCAAGTATAAGACTTAGAGGCATGATTAGACCTTGCAAGTGATGTAGTCCATTTTGGACATTGATTTGAGTGTTACTTCTTCCTTGGACTTTCATTGTTGAGTTGTTTATTCCACTTCATTTCATTATATCTTTACTTATGTATGCAACGAATGCCAACATGTCTTGGTTTGGATCCTTTGGGGTCTCAATTGTCATGTCACATCTACGCCCTAGGTTGGATCGTGACAAACTTGATATCAGATCATAAGGTTTAGGAGTGTCCTAGGGTACCTAAAATGATGCATTAAGTAGAGTCTTGTTCATCGATGTTAAGTGCGCTATATATATAAATAGGAGGCTATTAAACTTTTTAGGAAAATTTCACTTCTTTCATGATCTATGTCATGCAGTAGAGTTGTACTCTAAGTCTTTCACTCTAACGCTTGTTGTAACACCCTAATTTTTTTTTATGGTTTTTCTAAAAGATTGCTAGGTGATCCAAGTTATCTATGAAGTTCTACGTGAGTAGTGACGTTTGGAAATAGGTCTAGATGGATTTAGAAGGAGCTGGAGGCCAAGTAATAAGTCATGGTAATCAACCCACTTGCGTAAGCTACTGACTTGGATGTCTTACATAACAAAGATACTTGAGTACATGTCAAGCTTAAGTAGCAAGGATTTCACAGGTTCTTAAAGTGAGATGAGATTTTGAACCCATGAAAGAGGACTAAGTAGGTGATGCACCTACTTGGACCAAGTAGGTAACACACCTGTTTGGGTAGACCCCAGCTCGCCATGTGGCATCTATGGGGTGGATGCATAGAATGAGGTGGCAGCCTAAGAGCAGGACACGTGTCACTCTTAGGGGATGACACGTGTCACTCTCAAGGGAGAAGTATATAAGGCAACTAATGACTAAGGGTTCTTATTTGTTCATCTTTTACTCTTAGAAACTTAGAGAAAAGTTGAGAGAAATCAAGAACAAGAGGAGATTAACGTGCACACCACATATTTTAGCCAACTTGAGAGACCCACTAGTTAAGGTCAGATTGAGGTTTTTTTTCTTATTAGCAAATTTGTTTTTGAATAGGACTGCTGTTAGTAATACTAGTACAACTCATTGTGTAAAGCTTCGTTTTAAGTGATTCAAGATGTTTTAGAAATATATTTCATAGGAATATAACTTTCATTTAGTCTCTAAAACCCATTTTTACTTTTATCTGCTTGAAAAAGGGTGATGAAGTATAGGGGAGGTGCTGCCTAGATTTTGTTTTGAAAATCCTACATGGACTACTGTTGGTATTTTAGGCATATCTTTTTGTACAGAATTGCTGTAGGGGTGATTCGAAATTGTATGCGACCCAAGACACATGTATATAACTTTCATTAAAGCCACAAAGCCTACTTCCCCATTTACCCCTTTAAAACTGAACAACAATACAAGACAATAGGCTGTCCAGAATTCCTGTTTTGATAGTTTGGGCTGATTTTTATTGAATTGATATTTAGTTTTGATATGATGAGACTCTTAAACTTAAGTAGATATTTTATTGTTTATTTAAGGTATATATGCACTTATACAAGCTAAGGGAAATTTTTTGATGAAGTGGACTTTGGTTGGTCTATGGCGTAGATGAATTAAACCCCTCGAGTTGTGGTCGAACTTGTTATGTGCTAAACCGCCAAGGTTCGGGTAGAAACTTGAACTTGGAATATTTTACTTTCTAAAATTTAAAGTATCTTGATGGATTATTTTCTTACTCTTCGTCTTATATCGTTGTATTATTATTATCTCAAGTATTGTAAATCTTTTGCTAAATTGCCCACTTGTACGAATTGCTTAATTATTTTGCATTCTTATTGGGACTTTGTCCTTTTTGTTATGGTGACGTGTACTCGATATTGGCATGCCTATTGATTCAGATCTTGCCATCTTGACTTTGGATTTACATTTCGTCTTGACGATGGATTTTTGTCCATTTTTGGGTATGAGTGAAAAGCCATTTTCAATATGGTTCTTGATTCTCTTGATATTGGGTGACGACCCTTTTTGATATGAGCTTTGGTCCTTCTTGATTTCAAGGCTTCGGTCCGTCTTGATATTGATTGTGCTTAGTGTGAAGGCATGACGTACCTATTGGGCGAAATTGATTATTTGAAAACTATTTCGAATTGAATTATAAGTTTCTTGATACTTGAGCCTTCGAATATTGATATTGATTTTGAAACTCTTCAAGGTTTGTATTCGATACTTTGATATACTTGTTTACTTGGGCTTACTTTTACCTTATTGAGCCACCTGCGATGAACCAGGGAGTTGAAGAATTTAATGGTTCCAATCCCAAAGTTTATACACCACTAAGCTTTATGCTTAGCGATAGTTGTTTTCTATCGTAAGTAATGTGCGGGACGAGATGTGAAGATGGCCATTTAGATTAGACTTTTGGATCCCTTGTGAAGATCACATTTGTATATGCATCTAGTCTTGTAAATATTTTGGGGACTTGTACAGGATACATGTGGCACTTATGTATGAAATTTTGAAAGCTTGTGAAAACAAAACCAGATGTTTGTAACTTGAATAGGGTGACTAGTTTTGCTATTTTGGGAGTGTGCTTTTAACTCAAGTCATGTGTTGGGCTGGGTTTATATTTTGACTTGTCATTATGCACAAAGGAAGATAATAATTTTGTGATAATTACTAATTTGAGTTTTATGTATTTTATGGACCCGCAATGGTGTTGAATTGGAAATAAAATTTCAAAACAAATTTTCTAAATGTGTTGACTATTTGAGATTAAAAAAACTATCTTTTGCTTCGTAAGTGGCATCCTCCCAAAGGAGATGCTACAAGTGTTGGTATCAGAGCCTAGGTTTATGATTCTAGGACTTTTGTTGTGACTTGTTAGTATACTGTTTGTTTTTGTTACATGTTGTTTTTGTATATAGTGAATATGCATCATGTACATGTACCTAATGAAATGTGATCTTCCCTTAGGAATGAATCAATTCGTGGCATCTTCTACTTCCAATAGACTTATGAAAGACGTTCGTGAGGGTTTAAATACCTCTAATGCCCAACTTCACCTGCAAGGAGGGGTTGGAGAACATTTTTCTGATTCTAATCCTCCTAGTACAAGTGGATTTGAAGTGGGAAGTAATTAAGGTATAATATTTAGGCCACACCCTCAAATGAAAAATAGTTCCCCCGCTATTGATCCCCCTTTTCAACAAATGGCCGATTTATTTTGTCACATGGCTAGAAGAGGGCCTGATCCTGATGAAATGAACTTTGAGAAAATGAGAAAAATGAGTGGAGTTGAGTTTGAAGGCACTGTTGACCCTACAAATGTCGAGAAGTGGTTGGAACAGATTCATAGAGTGTTCGAGCAGTTAGAGTGTTTAGAAGCTGCCAAATTTAAGTATGATGTCTCACTATTACAAGAAGATGCCTATGATTGGTGGGTAAGTGTACCGAATGCCAAGGAAAAACCTCCTATTCGTACTTGGAATGATTTTGTGAAAGAATTTCATAAGAAGTATGTCTCACATACTTATTCTGATGTAAAGAAAAAGGAGTTCTTAAATTTAGAGCAAGGAAGTATGTCTAACGCTGAATATTAGCAGAAGTTTCTCAGGCTGTCCCGCTATGCTGGGAATATTATTAATAACGAAAAAGATAAGTGTAGGCGATTCGAAGATGGTTTGAATAATTCTATCAGAAAATATGTAGCGGTCCTACAACATGAAAACTTTTATAAATTAGTTTCAGCTATAATTACTTGGGAAAGGATCAACAAGGAACAACCTAGTTGAAATGAACACAAGTTTTGGAAAGCTTATGCTGATTTAGGAGGTCTATCTAAAAGAGGGAGGTTTGACAGTTCCAAAACTAATACTTTTTGCAAGTTAGCCCAACATAAGTAGAATAGCTCAAGTTTCTCTACTGCCAGCACTCCAAGCTATGTCCAAGGCAAGACTCGTACACCCACTTGTGCACAATGTGGAAAGAATCACTTTGGTACTTGTAGAAGAGATTTTGGTGCTTGTCTTAATTATGGGAGCTTCGATCATAAAATAAGGGATTGTCCTAATCCTAACCCCACTTCTTCTCCACATACGAAAGGCTCAGTTAAAAACCTGTTACCACTCCCTCTCAAGGGAATAGAGGTGCAAGATCTAGAAATACACAAACAATATGTACAGGTGGAGCCAATCCAGCTAGTGGGTCTAGAGCTACAGTACAAGCTTATGCGATAAGATAGATGGATGACCAAGGTGGAGCAGATGTGGTTGTAGGTAAATTTCACTTATTCAACTTATGTTACATTATTTGATCTTGGTCTACACATTCGTATGTTTGCTCATATTGGATTTTCCTAAAATTGTGAAATCTATGAGACTCGATTGTGAGGTGCTTATATAAAGTCCTTTGGGTCAACAAGTTATTTGCAATCAAATCTATTGAGGTTGTCCCTTGGTGATTCAAAATATAGTCTTCCCTACTGATTTAATTGAAATGACTTTCCAAGACTATGATGTCATTATTGGTATGGATTGGTTTTATAGATACCATGCGGTAGTTGATTGTAGGTCAAAGCATGTCACCTTTATAGCTCTTTCACCTTCACACATCATTGTTCAAGGTGAAATATCAATGACATCTCATATCATCTCCATGGTGGTAGCAAGGAAGATGGTTAGATAAGGTTGTGAAGCATATCTTGCTCATATATTTGATAAATTCCTGGAAAGTCCAAGCCTTGAGGACATACCCGTGGTGTGTGAATTTCCTGATGTCTTCCCTGAAAATCTTTTTGGACTGCCCCCCAAAAAGGAAGGTTGAATTTCCTATATCTCTATGATGCCTTATAGAATTGATCCAGTGAAACTGAAATAGTTGAAAAATAAATTGCAAGAATTCCTTGAGAAAGGTTTTATTCGCTCGAGTGTTTCTCTTTGGGTGCTCCTGTGCTATTTGTGAAAAAGAAAGATGGGACTTTTAGGCTTTGTGTTGATTACCGGTAACTGACAATGTAACCATTAAGAATAAATACCCACTAACTAGGATTGATGATTTATTTGACCAGTTAAAAGGTGCTAGTTTGTTCTCAAAAATTGACTTAAGGTCTGGGTATTACCAACTGCGGGTAAGGGAACATGATGTCCCTAAAACTGCCTTTAGGACTCGGTATGGCCATTATGAATTTTTGGTGATGCTATTTGGATTGACGAGTGCTCCTGCGGCATTTATAGATTTGATGAATCGCATGTTTAAGCCTTATCTAGATCAATTTGTAGTGGTTTTTATAGATGATATTTTAATATACTCCAAGAATAGTGAAGATCATGGAAAGCATCTTCAAATTGTTTTACAAATTCTGCAAGAGAAGAAGCTTTATGCCAAGCTTTCTAAATGTGAATTTTAGCTCGGTGAAGTGGCCTTTCTAGGATATATTATGTCGGCGGCAGGTGTGAAAGTAGATCCTAGTAAAATTCAAGCTATTGTTGAATGGAAACCACCTAAAAGTCCAACTGAAGTAAGGAGTTTCTTGGATCTAACAGGATACTATATAAGGTTTGTCAAAGGCTTCTCCATTATAGCCTCCCCTTTGACTAAACTCTTGAGGAAGGATGTCAAGTTTGTATGGGATGACAAATGCCAAGAGAGTTTTGAAAAGCTCAAATCCTTATTAACACAAGCTCCTATACTTACTCCACCAACTGAAGGGAAGGAATATGTGATATATAGTGATGCCTCTCATCATGGTTTGGGTTGTATCTTGATGCAAGAAAGGAAAGTGGTTGCGTGTGCTTCCCGAAAATTGAAACCACATGACTTGAACTATCCTACTCATGACCTTGAGCTCGCTGCCATAGTATTTGCCTTGAAAATTTGGAGGCATTACTTATATGGCGAAAAATACAACATATTTACTGATCACAAGAGTTTGAAGTACTTGGTACACAGAACGAGTTGAATTTGAGGCAACATAGATGGCTTGAACTCATCAAAGATTATGACTACACGATTGATTATCATCCGGGTAAAGCCAATGTGGTAGAAGATGTTATAAGTCGTAAAGCCCTAGCTAGTGTATCACTAACCTACTTGCCTTTGTTTCTTAAATTAAGAGCCATGAATGCTTGTCTTGCATTTAACTCTGATGGTTCTATTGCTGCCAGTTTGCAAGTCAAACTAGCTCTACTTGAACAGGTGAAAGAGGCACAAAAGTTAGATGAGAATCTGGGGAAGTTGATCAAAGAAGCTCAAATTGGAGAAAAGCTTGATTTTAAATTAAGGGAGGATAGTGTTCTACTTTATCAAAACAGGTTATGTGTCCCTAAAGACGATGATTTGAGAAAGGAAATTTTGAATGAAGCACATACTTCACCATATGAAATGCATCCTGGAGGTACTAAAATGTACCAAACCATTAAAGAACACTACTAGTGGAATGGTATGAAGAACTACATTGCGGAGTTTATTTCTAGATGCTTAGTTTGTCAACAGATTAAGGCTGAGCATCAAGTCCCAACTGGTTTGTTACAACCCTTGTCGATACCTGAGTGGAAATAGGAAAGAATAACTATGGACTTTATTTCTGGGCTTCCACGCACTTAAAGAAATCATGATGCAATTTGGGTTATAGTTGATAGGCTAACCAAAAGTGCTCATTTCTTGGCCATCAAGATGGACTACCCACTTGAACATCTTGCAGAATTATATGTTGAGGAGATTGTGAGGTTACATGGAGTTCCTATTTCTATTGTATCAGACCGAGACCCAAGGTTTACAACTAGATTTTGGACTAGATTGCAAGAAGCTTTGGGCACTAGGTTGAACTTTAGTACATCTTTCCATCCTCAGACTATTACACCCCATACTTTTAAACTTGGAATGTCTCTTAAGTTCCTTAGACATTATCATATGAGCCGGATAATCTATGACAAAATCAAATGACTCTAAAGAAGGGAGAATGTTATACCCCATGAGAGGGAAGGTTGGAAATAGAGTCGTGAGAATCCGGAATGAGTTGGAGGCCGAGAAATAAATCGTAGGACTTGATTTACCTACATAAGCTACTAAGTTAGAAGTCTTATACACGTGAGTTACTTAAAGACGTACCAAGCTTACATAGCATGGATTATACAGCTTCTTAAAGTAAGAGGAGATTACGAACCCACGGGGAAGGGAATAAGATAACACAAGGCAGATGATAAGAGAGTGACATGTGGAAGAACCTCAAGCAAGGAGATGACCCACCTGCCTACTTGGGGATGGGGTGGACCCCACTGCCACGTGGCAGCCCCTAAGTGGTTGTATAGTTATGGTGGTCCAATAAGGGTTGGACACGTGTCACCCTTAGAGGATGACACGTGTCACCTCCTAAACTGCCCTACATATGTATGTATTGTGACTAAGAACGTCATTTCTTATCCAAAACTTCAGCAGCCAAAGAAGAGGAAAAACGTGAAGAGCAAAAAGAAAAGCAACAATAGTTTTGAGAAATTAAAGGTAAGTTTCCAAGTTTCTCCCCGTGAATTACTTACCTACGGTGTTCCTTAACCACGTTTAGGTGTATATATGTGTCTTAGGATGCCTACGGAATCATGTTTTCGGATTTACACTTGGAACAAATAAGAAAAACTTGAAGGAAAATTTAGAAAGCCAAAAAGAGAGGGTTACGGGTTTGGTCCATAGAAAAGGTAAGGCCCAATTCATTCCGTAAATTAATTATATAAGGTATATCACAGTTGTATAATAATTTTTATAGCAATAAATTCCAATTTAAGGCAGCGGAGAAGTGGCACAAACAGTCCGTAACTTTCAGCACGTTAAGGGGGTTTCCGAAGTTAATTTTCAGCAAGTTTGGGAAGCCGTTTGTTAAGGTATGGCTTGTTTCTATTCTACCATGTTTTGGTAAGGGTATTTACATGATATTAAGGTGTTAATAATGAAAAATCATGGCTTGTAGCAGCAACAAACGGATAACAAGCAGTCCACGCGATTTCAGCAAGTTTGAAATGTTTCTGAGTTGTAATTTGGCAGTTTGGCCAATTTCGGGTGAAGTAAGGTTTATCCTTTCAATTTGGACTTTATTGTGTTGTTATGTAGTGTTTTATAATCTATATAGGTGGCTGTAAATATGGAAATGTCATAGAAACGTTTGACGTTCGAAACAAACTAAATTGGAATGGCTATAATTGAATTGTCGTCGAAGTAAAGTATTGTGTTTGTGGTGTACTGCTGCAGGTGTGTGGGGATTGGTTGTAGGGACTAAATTTTTTCGAAAAGTAATTTGGGTGCTTCTGGTTTCATCCACACGACCCCTCGTTTCATATAATTAAAGGCCTTGTGAAATAAAGACAAGAAACCTATTTTGGTATTGTAATTTTCAGCAAGTTGGTCGGAGTTTATATTGTGTAATGTCGCCATGTTTTACTTGTAAATAAGCTGAAGGTTGTTGTTTTTGGTTGGATGTAGTAATTAGGTATGTAATTGGGAATTCGGATAGGGCATATTATAGGGGAGATGCTGCCCGATTTTTGTTAACTCTTTAACTAGTTGAGAAACTAGTCGAGAAAGCGAGCGAAGGGTTAAGTTCTATGAATACTTATGGGTAGCTTAAGGTGATAGAAAGAAAAGGGTTGTTAATACTCGTATTTCTTTTATGTTAATTAGGTTTAAAGGACGATGATACAAACGGGATAAGAAGTAACTCGTAACAGGTATGTGAAGCTTCTATTGGCATATTTTTTGTATAGGTATATAAAGCCTATTCTTTCTCTTCTTCTGGCATGTCTTAGTTGTAAGTTAAATATGATAGAGCTCCGGTGTAACTCTATCCTTGAATATCTCTTATTGACTTTTGAACATCGAACTCTTATATTAGTTAAACTAGTTCCCTGGAAACTTATATATGTTAAAGAAATAATAACTATGCAGCTCCTAGTCTGAGAGACTAAATGACGACAAGTGCTTCTAAATTCATAAGCGGTTAGCATTACTATAGTACATGTCTAGGGTCCCTGAGATCCTAACTGATATAGCCCCGAGTGATAGTTAGAGGGCACTTGACAATTACATTCCTACCCTGATCTCCAGGTGATAGTTCACTTGATGACTTTATTTAGTCTCAGATAATGATTTAAATTATGTTTTGTTTCTCACTACTCTACTCGTGTATACTGTAACACTTCTTTCATCGCGCCTGGGTCGGGAATAGTAATCGTGCACAATTCCACTGCATTATTCATCGCGCCCTCACTAGAGGGTCGGGTACGTATGTATATATATGATGATGAGATGATGTGTTGTAATAAGGAGCTGATGGTACTACAGATATGATTCACCGGATCCCTGATAGGACCGGCTATATTGAAAATTTGAGCATGCATGATTTTACTTTCCTAGGTATAAGTTGCTGATTTGATAATTTACCCCCTGCTTCTCTATTTCAGATATGCTTCCAGTTGTGTTATGTTATGTTTTACATACTCAGTATATATGTCGTACTGACCCCCTTTTCTTGGGGGGCTGCGTTCATGCCCGCAGGTACAAATATAGGTTTTGGAAGTCAGTTAGCTTAGGATTCTTCTCAGTCCATCTATAAAAGGCTCCATTGTATCGTTGCCTAGCTTTTGGTACTGACCACTAATATATAGAACTGTTTTGTCTATTCAGGGGTACAGCGGGGGCCTTGTCTCGCTATATGTTGTCATTAATATTATTAGAGGTATGTAGATATGTATATGTGGGTTGTGTATGTCAGTTTGGTTCAGCTGGGTCTATATGATATATTATACGTGTTATTATGTTATGGCAACCTTGTCGTCTTGCATGCCCTTTCATGAGGTGATACAAATGAAAGAGGCTACAGGTTTATAAAAATATTATCACCCAATAGGGCTCTGATGCAGGGCATTGTGTTGTTTGTAGTCTAGTTCGACTACACTTGATTTATATGCATTGCATGTCTATAGTTCGACTTGACCACAGCTGATAGATATTTATATGGGGGGTCCAGGTCGGACCCCAGTCGCGGCCTATGGGGTTGGGTCGTGACATAGACTAATGGTTAATTCGAGAGGGTGATTCAAATCTTGAAAGATATGCTTTGAGCTTGCATTATGGAATTTGAACGTAGTTGGGACAGACACCTAGCCTTGATAAAATTTGCTTATAATAATAGCTACCAATCAAGTATAGGCATGCCTCCCTATGAAGCCTTACATGGGAGAAAGTGTAGAACTCTTCTTTGCTGGAGTAAAGTTGGTGAACGAAAACTGGTTGGTCTTGAGATTGTGCAGCAAACTGAAGATAAGGTAAAAGTTATCAAGGATCGTCTAAAAATTGCTTCAGATAGACAAAAGTCTTATGTTGATCTTAAGAGGCGTGAAATTGAGTATCAAGTAGGAGATAATGTCTTTTTAAAGGTTTCTCCATGGAAGAAGATTATGAGATTTGGCCAAAAAGGGAAACTTATTCCTCAATTTATTGGACCATATGAAGTACTTGAGAGAGTTGGTCCAGTTGCATATAAATTAGTTCTTCCACTAGAATTAGATAAGATCCACAATGTCTTCCATGTTTCTATTCTTAGAAGATATTGTTCAGATCCATCTCATGTTCTTCCTGTCGAATCCATTGATATAAGTCCTGACCTGACATATAATAAGAAACCTATCTAAATCTTGTCCTGTGAGATAAAAGAGCTTAGAAATAAGAAAGTTCCTTTAGTAAAAGTGCTTTGGAGAAATCATTCTGGCAATGAAGAAACCTGGGAGCGAGAAGAGTATATGCGAATTCAATATCCACATTTGTTTTGAGGATAGTATAAGGTAAATTTCAGGATGAAATTTCTTTGGGGGGGAGGAGGGAGAGTTGTAACACCCAAATTTTCTTTTTATGGTTTTTCTAAAATATTGTCAGATGATCCACAATATCTATGAAGTTCTATGTGAGTAGTGACAATTGGAAATAGGTCTAGAGGGATTTGGAAGGAGTTGGAGGCCAAGTAATGAGTCATGGTAATCAACTTACTTGCGTAAGCTACTGAATTGGATGTCTTACATAACAAAGCTACTTGAGTACATATCGAGCTTAAGTAGTAAGAATTTCATAGGTTCTTAAACTGAGACGAGATTTTGAACCCACGAAAGAGGAATAAGGAGACGACGCACCTACTTGGAACGAGTAGCTGATGCACCTACTTGGACTAAGTAGGTGATGCACCTACTTGGACCAAGTAGGTGATGCACCTGCTTGGGTGGACCCCACCCCACCATGTGGCAGCCATGGGGTGGATGCATGGAATGAGGTGGCAGCCTAAGAGTCGGACATGTGTCACCCTTAGGGGCTGACACGTGTCACTCTCAAGGGAGAAGTATATAAGGCAACTAATGACTAAGGGTTCTCATTTGTTCATCTTTTACACTTGGAAACTTAGAGAAAATTTGAGAGAAAGAAATAACAAGTTGAGATTAATGTCCACACAACATATTTTAGCCAACTTGAGAGACCTACTTGTTAAGGTCAGATTGAGGTTTTTTGTCTTGTTAGCAAACCCATTTTTGAATGAGACTGCTATTAGTAATACTAGTACAACTCCTTGTGTAAAGCTTCATTTTGAGTGATTCAAGATGTTTTGGAAATATATTTCATAGGTATATAACTTTCATTTAGTCTCTAAAACCCAGTTTTACTTTTATCTGCTAAAAAAAGGGTGATGAAGTATAGGGGAGGTGCTGCCTAGATTTTGTTTTAAAAATCCTACATGGACTACTGTTGGTATTTTGGGCATATCATTTTGTACAGAACTTCTGTAGGGGTGATTCAAAATTGTATGCGACCCTAATACACATGTATATAACTTTCATTAAGTCCACAAAACCTACTTCCCCATTTACCCCTTTAAAACTGAACAACAATATAAGACAATATTTAGTTTCGATATGATGAGACTCTTAAAATTAAGTAGATATTTAATTATGTATTTAAGGTGTATATGCGCTTATACAAGCTAAGGGAATTTTTTTGACGAAGTGGACTTTAGTTGGTCTTTGGCGTAGATGAATTAAACTCCTCGAGTTGTGGTCGAACTTGTTATGTGCTAAAACGCCAAGGTTCGTGTATAAACTTGAACTTAGAATATTTTACTTTCCAAAATTTTAAATATCTTGATGGGTTATTTTCTTACTCTTTGTCTTATATCGTGGTATGATTATTATCTCAAGTATTCTAAAACTTTTGCTAAATCACCCACTTATATGAATTGCTTGATCATTTTACATTCTTGTTGGGATTTTGTCCTTTTTGTTATGGTGACGTGTCCTCGATATTGGCATGTCTATCGATTCGGATCTTGCCCATCTTAACTTTGGATTTACATTTCGTCTGCACAATGGATTTTCGTCCATTTTTGGGTACGAGTGGAAAGCCACTTTCAATATAGTTCTTGATTCTCTTTATATTGGGTGACGACCCTTCTTGATATGGGCTTCGATCCTTCTTGATTTTGGAGCTTCGGTCCTTCTTGATATTAATTGTGCTAAGTGTGAAGGCATGACGTACCTATTGGGCGAAATTGATTATTTGACAACTCTTTCGAATTGAAGTATAAGTTTCTTGATACTTGAGCCTTCGAATATTGATATTAATTTTGAAACTCTTCAAGGTTTGTATTCGATATTTTGATATACTTGCTTACTTGGGCTTACTTTTACCTTATTGAGCCACCTACGATGGACCAGGGAGTTGAAGAATTTAATGGCTCCAGTCCAAAGTTTATACACCACTAAGCTTTATGCTTAGCGATAGTTGTTTTCTATTGTAGGTAAAGTGTGGGACGAGATGTGAAGATGGACATTTGGATTAGACTTTTGGAGCCCTTGTGAAGATCACATTTGCTTATGCATCTAGTCTTGTAAATATTTTGGGAACTTGTATAGGATACATGTGGAACTTATGTATGAAATTTTGAAAGCCTATGAAAACAAAACCAGATGCTTGTTACTTGAACAGGATGACTAGTTTTGTTATTTTTGGAGTGTGCTTTTAACTCAAGTCATGTCGTGTGCTGGGTTTATATTTTGACTAGTCATTATGCACAAAGGAAGATAATAGTTTTGTGATAATTACTAGTTTGAATTTTGTGTATTTTATGGACCTGCAATGGTGTTGAATTGGAAATAAAATTTCAAAAAAAGTTTTCTAAATATGTTGACTATTTGAGATTATAAAAAAAAACTCTCTTTTGCTTCATAAGTGGCATCCTCCCAAAGGGGATGCTACACTTGTTCTTTGCGATTTTCATAAAATGCCTCCATGAAGATACCCATTAGAAGGAATGTGGATGAAGAGGAGCAGCAAGATCTGAATGATCATTTGATTGACCATGTGGCTAATGCCAAGTTCCGAGTGGCCTTTTAAGTACTTACTCAAGCTGTGATGGCACAAGCCAATCGTGAGGTAATTTCTTCCATCAACCCAAATGTTGGTACGGCGGCAACAAGGGTTCGTGACTTTATGAGGATGAATCCTCCTATGTTTTGGGGTTCTAAAGTGGAAGAGGATCCATAAGAATTTATTGATAACATTCACAAGATAGTGGAGATTATGGAGATTAGCCCAGTTGAAAGGGCGGAGTTGGTTATTTATTAATTAAAGAGTATTGCTCGAATTTGGTTTTATCAATGGAAGAGTGAGAGGCCTAGGAAGGTGGATCTTGTGACTTGGGAAGAATTCAAAGTAGTGTTTCTTGATCGGTTTTTCCCATTGGAGTTGAAGGAGGCCAAGATACCATAGCTCATCAATCTTAAGAAAGGTAGTATGAGTGTGAGGGAGTATGCCCTCAAGTTCACCCAATTGTACAAATATGCTCCATTTATGGTTTCAACCCAACAGCTCATATGCGCAAGTTCATGTCGAGTGTGTCGGATTTGGTTTCTAAGGAATGTAAGACCGAACATGTTGATTCGGAAAATGGACATCTCTAGACTTATTACCTCTACAAAGCATATAGAGGATAAGAAGCTAAGGGAGAGAACTAGGGAGGGCATCCTCATTTTCACCAAAGGTATTCTGGCCAAGGTTCTTCAAATGCTACTTGTAACATCCCTCAAAAATGCTCACAAGTATCTTAAGAATGCCTTGGGATTAGGTCGCTCAAGTAATAAATCATACTTAAACTTTTTGGAAAATCTGAATTCGAAATATCGATCAGGGGGTCAAAACTTGTGAGTAAAATAATTTCGATGGATTTTTAGGACCTGTAGATTGAAAGATAGATCTGTCAAGAAATTGCACAAAACAGAAAGGTTCACAACAAGTCCGCATTGTGGACCTGGCAAGGGTTTTCTGGCCAAGTTCGATTTTTAGTAAGGGTGTTTTAGATTTTTCCCAAATTGTTAGCTAATGAACCTAGACATTTTTAGGACCTAATTCAACTCTATAAATTAACCTAACCCTCTAATTCTATTCATTCTTCTACAACTCACGTACTCAAATATTTCTCTCTCTACAAAAGTCTCTCAAGGACTTCATTGAAGACTTCAAGTAAATTCACTCAAGCTCTCAATCAAAACTCTAAAGTTCTTCTAAATTAATCGGTGTTCTCACTTAAGGTATGTGGGTATTAATTCATGAATTCTTTCATCCATGAAGCCCAATTAACTTTTTAAGATTTTCTATTAAATTAAAGTATGGTATTTTATGGGTTTTATGATCTCTATTCCTATAGCATAAATTTTGATTCAAAGTATGATCATGAGTCTATTTTAATATAAATTGATGGTTATTACATTAAATTGAAGAATTTTTCCATGAATTCTCCTATTTTGATTTTTAGGGTTTATGATGAAAATTATGAGTATTTTTAGTTATACTTCCTAATGATATTATCTATATGAATTATGTATGGTCTGAAAGAAAGTTTATGATCATACATGTTTTCAAGTAAAATTCATGATTTTCAAGTCAATTGATCATGTATTCATTTCTTATCCTAATTTCAAGTATAAGCTATGATCTTGAATCTCCAAGTATGAATTATGTCTATGTAAGTATGATTGTAATGATGAAAGGACAATTCTCACGCTGTAAGTATGTTATGAAAATGAGCTTCTCCGTGATTTCAAACCTATGATAATGACTATGATATATGAAATTATGATTTCTATGCTATATATATATTCCATGGGATTAGACTTAGCACTGAATGTGGACTTGAGATGGGGGCTCAAAATACGGGGTCCTTATATAAAGTATCTTGTCTCATAACTATGTGCCACTGTAGGATTGCCTTCATGGCCTAGCTAGTGAATCCGCATATAGCGTATGTATGACCCGCCTAGCAGGGTAGAGTCTACCTTGGCAAGTAGATTCCCCTTTCCTCTGATGTAGGGGCAACATTGAGATTCCATGTTATAGCTCGCATGGTCTTATTGTCGATTATGGTTCCTATCCCACATATGTATGGTCCTTTTTATGTTTTAAATGACTAATCCTATCTTTTACTTTAGATGATACTCTTATGGTTTATTATGCATTGATCCTTCTTAAAGACTACTTATGATTTTTACTACTTTCCCTATCATATTATTTAAAATGGTCATTTGTACAAACATGGTTTTCTAGGTATTGCATCACCTCATACTTAGTACATTCCAAGGTACTAATACATACTTTTTGCCTACATTTCCTCATAATGTAGGGGTTGAGGCTGAAAATCATATTCGTCCACATGGCTAGTTAAGCTTTTCTATCCGGTGGTGTTTGTGGTGAGTCCTCATTTATCGGAGACTAGTCATCAAGTTGGTTATTATTTCAAAGACTTTTGTTATGTTTCATTTTAAGGGTGATCTAGGGACATATCTTAGCCCTCGCCCATACTCGTGTGTAGAGGCATCTAGTTGGACAAATATTTTGAGTCTATGTTGTTATGTGACATTCTTAAATTTCTATTCATAGTTTAGAAGCTCTTATGATATTTCTGTTTTTATTTTACCGTGTTTATACTTATGATATGTACAAGAGGCTTGATTGGAGCCCTTCGAGGTTTCGATCACCGTGTTATGACTAGGCCCTAGATTGGGTCGTGACAAACTACTCCAATGTTTGACAAAGATAGAGTGTTGAACCCTAAGCCTTAAGGAGGTGCTCCTATTGGCCAAGTTACTCCCGCATGCAAGAAATGTTGTAAGAATCATAAGGGAGAGTGTCTAGAAGGTTTGAATGCGTTCTATTGATGTGGAAAGCCGGGTAATCATTCTAAGGTATGTAAGGTTAAAGATGATTGTCCTCAAGGCCAAGTTCAACAAGGTGCCCAAGCTCAACCAGAGGGTGGTCAACGCAATAATCGGTTTATGCTCTTTTTGGTAGGCAAAAGGTTGAGGAGACTCTCGATGTTGCTACTAGTATGTTATGGGTCTTTCACAATGATGTTTATGCCTTACTTGATCTAGGTGAAAATTTGTCTTTTCTTACTCCTTATGTGGCCATGAGATTTGATGTTAGCCCTGAAATATTGTTAGATCCCTTTCCCGTTTATACTTTTGTAGGTGAATCGGTTATGGCTAAAAGAGTCTATAGAAGTTTTCCAATTTCTGTATTCCATAAAGTTACTCTATGTGATCTAGTTAAACTTGAGATGACCAATTTTGATGTTATCCTTGGTATGAATTGGCTATATGCATGTTATTCTTCTATTGATTGTAGGACCACCCGAGTGGTCAATCTTCAATTTCCTAATGAGCTGGTCCTAGAATGGAAGGGTAGTAATTCTGTGTTTAAAGGTCAATTCATTTCATACCTTAAGGCTCGAAAAATGATTTCCAAGGTAACATCTTGTGAGGGTTAGGATACAAAATTCAAAGCTCATACTCTAGAGTCGGTCCCCATTGCTAAGAGTTTTCGGATGTGTTTCCCTATGATTTATCCGATGTTCCTCCCAAAATGGAAATTGATATTTACATAGACCTTCTTCTCGCTACTAAACTCATTTCTAATCCTCCTTTTCAAATGGCTCCGATAGAACTAAAAAAGTTAAAGGATCAATTGAAAGACTTGTTATATAAAGGTTTCATTAGGCCAAGTATATCGCCATGGGTGCTCGCATGTTATTTGTTAGAAAGAAGAATGGTTTGCTCCATATATGTATAGACTACCGGCAATTGAATAAAATGATCATCAATAATAACTATCATATTTCGAGAATAGATGAATTGGTTGACCAATTACAAGGGACAAGTAATTTCTCTAAGATTAATCTCTATTTCAGTTATCACCAATTAAAGGTGAGGGAGTATGATATCCCCAACATGGCATTTGGAACAAGGTATGGCCATTATGAGTTCTTGGTTATGTTGTTTGGATTGACCAATGCCCACACAAAACTCATGGACTTGATGAATAGGGTGTTCAAACAATATTTGGATATGTTTGTAATTGTGTTTATTGATGAAATTTTATTTGATTCTCGGAATGAGGAGGAGCATGCTTGTCATTTGAGGATTGTATTGCAAACTCTAAGGGACAAGCAATTATTTTCCAAGTTTAATAAGTGTGAATTCTTTCTAATAGAGGTTGTTTTTCTTGGTCACATTGTGTCTAGTTAATGGATAACGGTTGATCCTAAGAAGACCGACACGATTAAGAATTGTTCTAGACTATTGTCTCCTTCGGATATTAGGAGTTTCTTGGGTTTAGAAGGTTTGTGGAAGGGTTTTCCTCAATTTCTTCACCTTTTATTATGTTGACTCAAAAGAAAGTTAAGTTCCAATAGTGGGAAGCTTGTGAGAAGAGTTTCCAAGAGTTAAAGGATCAGCTTACTACCGCTCTTATTTTGACCTTACCAGAAGGGTCCGATGGTTTGTTGTATATTTTGATGCCTCAAGGGTTGGTCTTGGTGTTTTTTATGAAATATGGTAAGGTGATAGCCTATGCTTCTAGGCAACTTAAGGTGCATGAAAGGAATTATCTGACTCATAACTTTGAATTAGAGGTGCTGGTGTTTGCTTTGAATATTTGGAGACACTGTCTTTATGGTGTCCATGTGGATGTGTTCACCGATTACAAGAGTCTACAATATGTGTTCAAGCAAAAGGAGTTGAACTTTTAGCAAAGGAGATGGATTGAATTGTTGAAAGACTATGACATATTCTACAACCCAGGTAAGGCTAATGTGGTTGCCGATGCACTAAGTAGATTGTCCATGAATAGTATTGCACATGTTGAGGAAGGCAAGAAAGAATTGGTTAAGGATGTGCATAGGTTGGCTCAATTAGGTGTTCTATTGGTTGGTGCCAATGATGGAGGTATCCTTATCCAAAATGATTTGGAATCATCTCTTGTAGCAGATGTTAAGGCTAAGCAAGGTAATAATCTGGTGTTGGTTGAATTGAAGAAGTCAGTTGCTGAAAAAGCCATTGAGGCTTTCTCCCAAGGGGGAGATGGTGTACTTTGTTCTCAAGGCCGGTTATGTGTGCCTAATTTTGATGGTTTGAGAGAATTGATATTAGATGAGGCTCATAGTTCTCGCTATTCAACTAATCTGGGATCCACCAATATGTATTGTGATTTAAGGGAAGTATATTGGTGGAAGGCATGAAGAATGATATAGAAGAGTTCATGGATAAGTGTCCAAATTGCAAACAAGTTAAAGTTGAGCATCAAGAACAGGGAGATTTAGCTCAAGACATTGAGATTCCTACTTGGAAGTGGGAAATGTGAATATGGACTTTATAACGAGTTTGCCTCGTACTAAGAAATAATATGATTCTATTTGGGTTATTGTGGATCGAATGACTAAGTCGGCTAATTTTCTATCGGTTAAGACCTCTTATAATGTTGAAGACTATGCTAAGTTGTATATTTGTGAGTTGGTAAGGCTACATGTTGTTCCCTTGTCCATTATATCATATCGAGGTACTCAATTCACTTTGCACTTTTGAAATTCATTGCAAAAGGGTCTCGAAACAAAGTTTAAGTTAAGTACCACTTTCAATCTTCAAAATGACGGTTAAGGCGAAAGAACGATCAAAACTTTAGAGGATATGATGAGGGAGTGTGTGATTGATTTTAAAGGAAATTGGTATGAACACCTACAATTGATTGAGTTTTCCTACAATGATAGTTATCATTCTAGCATCCAAATGGCTCCTTTTGAAGCATTGTATGGAGTAAGAAATTGGCCACCGGTGGTGTCATGACCTAAGCCTAGGGCCTAGACGTGACACAGCAAATGAGAAACCCAAAAGTACATCAAACAGGCCTCTTAGCATTTATTTAGCCTTTCATAGATAATGACAAAAAATAAACAAACGGAAACCATAATAGCAAATCTTAAACTTACATATGTCCAACAATACCTCTAATTTTTAGATTTAGAAGGTCTAACACAAGTCCCTAGCTCACCCTCAATAAAAATAGGATGAACTGCCATAATAAATGTCTAAAGGTCTCAACATATCATAAGCTAGAAAGACAAATGAGTATTGTTCCTGAAACATGGAAACTCACCAAAAGTATCCTTCAAATGAAATCTCAACTAGCCACATGGAGGAGAACGAGAAGGAGCACCAATTCCTACATGATGATATCATGTAGGTAAAAGTATGCGTTAGTACTTTGAATGTACTAAGTATGTAGGCATGTAATACAATATAAAATATTTAGGACATTTATAAGGTAAAGTACATAAATGAGTGCATGCATGAGAAATCAAGTAGATAGAATTTAAATCATATATATGTGGATATATACATGCACGAGTAATCATGTAAATAACATTTGAAACGTTCATTTGTGGGAATTTGACTATAACCAATATTAAGACCATGTGAGTTATTACATAAAATCCAACATAACCCCCTATGTTGGCCGGGGAGTCTACTAGCCTAGGGTAGAACTCCGTCAACTTTACATTTATTCTTTAACTTTAACTTTAAGGGTTTTCGTGGATCCACTATCTTAAGCCCACAACTTCCCTTGAATTCCAAAACACAAGCCCACAATATGTCCTCTAATGTTTGAATTGTACGCTTGGCTTGACCATCGGTTTGAGGATGGAATGCATTACTTAGCTTCACTTTGGTACCAAGTCCCCTTTGAAATGATTTCCAAAAATAAGAAGTGAATTGGGTACCACGATCTAAAATAATTGAAAACGACAGACCATGCAACCTTACCAATTCCCGAATGTACAACTTAGTATAATCCTCGGCCCTATAAGAAGTCTTGGCTGGTAAAATGTGAGCCAACTTCATCATCCTATCAACAACCACCCAAATTGAGTCATGATGTTTCCGAGTATGAGGAAATCCTACTACAAAGTCCATGTTCACATCTTTCCACTACCAATTGGGGATTTCAATGTCTTGTGCTAAGCCACCCGGCCTTTGGTGTTAGGCTTTGACTTGTTGACAATTTAGGAACTCGTCCACAAACTTTGTTATGTCACTCTTCATACCACCCCACTAATATACCTCCTTCAAATCCCTATATATTTTGGTCGAACCGGGATGAATAGAATATGAGCCTCCTTCAAAATCAAATCCCTTAGGCCATCTACGTTCGGAACACATAACCAACCTTGGTGATAAAGTACTCCATCTCCCCCTTGTGAAAAGACTTCTACTTTATTCTCTTTCACCAATTTCTTCAACTCCACCAATGTTGGATCAAGGTCTTGTTTTGACTTAACATCTACTACCAAAGATGATTTTGACCCATTTTGCACACACAGACTACCATTATTGGAACCACTCAACTTCACTCTCAATCTATCCAACCAGTGAACATCCCTTACCAATTCCCTCTTTTATTTATAAACATGATCCACATTCCCTAAAACACCCTACTAAGCACATCGGCCACAACATTAGCCTTACAGGGATTATAATACACACTCATGTCATAATCTTTGAGGAGTTCAAGCTGCCTATTTTGCCTTAGGTTGAGTTCCTTTTGTGTGAAAACATATTGGAGAATTCTGTGATCGGTAAATATATCTACATGTACCTTATAGAGATAATGCCTTCAAATCTTTAGAGCAAACACAACGGTCGCTAACTCAAGATCATGGGTAGGTAGTCATGCTTGTGTACTTTCAATTGTCTAGAAGTATTGGCTATAACCTTGCCATTTTGCATCAAAACACAACCCAAACCGACCCTCGAAGCATCATAATATACAATGTACCCTTTTATTTCTTCCGATAGAGTCACGATAGGAGCGGAGGGAAGTTAATTTTTCAAAGTTTAGAAACTCCTCTCATACTCATCCGTCCATAGGAACTTTTCCTTCTTTTGGGTCAATCTTGTCAAAGGAGATAAAATAGAAGAGAACATTTCGACGAACCTTTTATAATACCCAGCTAGACCTAAAAAGTTCCTTATGTCCGAAGGAGATAATGTGTGATCAAGGAAAGCCATTTTTTTTGACCAAAATTCGCACTTACTAAACTTGGCAAACAATTTCCTATCCCTCAAAGTTGAAGCACAATTCTCTAATGACCCTTATGTTCTTCCTCACCCCGAGAGTAAATCAAAATACGTCAATGAAAACCATTACAAATGTATCGAGGTAGGGCTTGAACACCCTATTCATTAGATACATAAACACCACTGGTTCAATCGTTAATCCAAATAACATCACCAAAAACTCATATTGACCATACCTTGTTCGAAATACCGTCTTGGGAATATCACACTCCCTTACTCTTAATTGATGATAGATGAATCAGAGATTAATTTTTGAGAAATGACTTGCCCCTAGCTATTGGTGAAATAAAATATAAATCCTAGGAATTGGATACTTGTTCTTAATGGTAATCTTGTTTAATTGATGGTAGACTATGCACATTCAAAGAGACCCACTTTCTTTCTCACAATAATACGGGAGCACCCCATGGTAAAATACTTGGCCTTAAGAATCCTTTTCCCAATAAATCCTTTAATTGTTCTTTGAACTCCATTAATTCTGCCGGCACCATTTGGTAGGGAGGAACAGAGATAGGTTGGGTATCATGGAGGAGATCAATACTGAAATTAATTTCCCTTTCATAAGGGATAACAGGGAGGTCGTCAGGAAAGACATCGGAAAAATTCTTAACCACGGGGACTGAATCAAGAGAAGGATATTCTGAATTGATATCCCTAAACCTTACGATATGATACATGCAACCCTTAGAAATCAATTTTCGAGCCTTAAGAAAAGAAATGAACCTACCCTTTACTACCGAATCAAGACCCTTTCATTTAAGAATAGGTTAACTTGGGAATTGAAACTTGACTCTACGAATTCTACAATCTATAAAAACATATGATGCATGCAACCAATCCATCCCAAGATTAACATCAAAATCTACCATGTCAACCTCAATGCAATCATAAGGAACAACTTTATGCAAGATAAACACAGGACAACCCTTATTGATTTTCTAGCAACAACTAACTCACCAATGGGGGTAGATACCAAATAGAGTTCCAATAATATTTCGGGCAACACATCAAACCTATTAGCAAAAAATGGAGTAACAAACGACAAACTGTCACTCCAATCTAACAATGCATACATATCAAAATCAAAAACCTTTAATGTACCAGTGACAACATCGGGTGCTTCTTCAACTTCTTTTCTCTCATGCAAGGCATAAAATTGGATGGTGCATTGGCCACTCCCTTGATCTTGTTCACCATGAGCAATTTGTCCTTGAGGGTTACCGCCACCACTTCTACAATCTCTAGCTTGGTGACCGGGTTTACTATACTTGAATCATGCACTGGAGCTGGCTAAGCATTCTCTTTTGTGAGTCTTCCCACACTTCTTGTAAGCGGGGAGCGCTTGAGCACCCGCATTCTCCCAAGGAACCATAGGATTGGCACTTTTTTCCTTGTTGAACCTTTGAAGAGGAGTATTGATGAGACCTTGCCCATTGAATATTTTCCCACCTTGGCCCTTCCCCCACCACTATAACCGGACTTTTGGTGAGTGAACCCTCCACCATCACCTTTGGCCTTCTTAAACACTCTTGACCTCTCCCTCAATTTCTCATCCTCAATTTGTTCCGCATATGTCATAAGTCAGGAGATGTCCATCTCTTTGATCAACATGACCGTCTTACATTCTGTGGACATCAAACTAGAAATACTGGAGATGAATTTGCTCATTCTTGCCCTTGGGTCGGTGTCACGACCCAACCCCATACGCCATAACCGAGTTTTGACCTGGATCCCTATATACGTATCTATCGGCTATAGTCAAGTTAAACTCTATATAATGTGATACTATACACAAAAACCTCAATAGGTCAAAACCTTTTCATGTACATGTAGCCTCTTTCCTTTATATCATATCATGGAAAGGCACGCAAGTCAAAAAGGCTTCCCTAACATAAAAAAATTACAACGCGTCACAAAGGCGCAATTAAAACAAACTTACAAACAACCCACATACACATGTCTACAGACCTCTAAGAATAGTAATGGAACATATGGTGGGACAGGGCCCCTGCCGTACCCCTGAACAAACAAATATATACATAGGAGGACCAGTGCCCAAAAAGCTAGCTCCAGAACAGTGGAGCACTTTCAATATGGCTGAGTGGATATCCTAAGCTGGTGGATCTCCAAAATGAACATCTGTACTTGTGGGTATGAAACATAGCCCCTCGGAGAACGGGGGGTTAGTACGATATATATACTGAGTATATAAGGCATAACATAACATAACTGAGATAACAACTAAAATAGGGATGCAGGAAACAAGTATAACATTTAACAATTTATTGTACCTACATCTTATAAAATGAGGTTATGTATATCATCCTCCCATACCATACCCGGCCAGTGGAACTCAGTGTTATCATATCATCGTATACGGCATCATCTCATATATTACAAATACATCATTATGTTTTCATATGCATGCCTATCTATCATATCCATCCCTTTAGTGAGGGACTTAGTGAAAGAGTAGTGTACATATCATACCGCACCTGGCCCATTATGGGACTCGGTGCCATTATCACATAGTAAATTATGCCGAGGAATGTTTGGCCCAATCCATAATTTAAAACAATGCCGAGGAACGTATGGCCCAATCATATTTTCATCATATCATCATATATATCATCATAAATATATTCGGCCTGGGATGCAGTGAATTATCATATTATCTCATCTCCATATCATCATATCATCACAGCGGCATTTCATCATCATATGTGGCATAATACCATCCTCACATACACTGTCCAGCCCGAGACTCAATGAAAAAAGTAGTAAAGTTGTGCACGATAACGTTCCTGGCCCCCTTATGGGACTTGGAGGAAGATTAGTTACAGCATGCACTAGTAGAGTAGTGAGAAATCATATGCAATTTAAATCATCATCTTAGACTCAATGAAACAGTCAAGTAAACTGTCACTTGAAGATCAGAGTAGTGATTATCTCAGGTACCCTCTATATGTCATTAGGAATCGTATCAGCTGGAGTCTCAGGAATCGTAGACGTGTATCGAGACAAAGCTAAAAGGCTTATATAATTAGAGACGTTTGTCATCGTAGAGTCCTTAGGAATAGGAGCTTATACATTCAAATACTATTCATCATATAGGAGACTCGAGGGTAGTAGTTCAATTACTTTAACAGTCAAAAGTGAAAACGAGTCACGAGTTATACTTAGAGCTTATAACTGGAACTACCTCCAACCCATATCATATACCATTTCATTTACATGTAAGACATTCCAAAAGGAAGAAGTGACAGGTTTTACATATACTATTGTTCATCATATAGGAGCCTTAAAAGGCAATAACTCAACTATTACAGGAGTTTTAACATCACAAAGTGAATAAAGTCTATGAATCATATGTGGAGTTTCATGAGTGGAATTATCCCCACATTTCATATACAAACCATTCATAACGTATACCTAAGACATGCCAAAAGAAAAGAAAGATAGCTCTACATACCTCTTATCGATTACTTTTAACTCGGCTTATCTCGTCGTCCTCCGAACCTATTTAATATGAAGGTAATACTAATATTAATAACCTTTAACTTTCCAACTTCTAAATCCACAACCAAGCAAGTAATCAATTCCTTATTCATATTTCTCGACTAGTCTATTAGTTAGTTAAGAAGTTAACGGAATTCGGGCAACATCTCATTTATAACTCGCCCTATCTGAACTTCCAATTACATATTCAATTAGTACATCCAACCAACCACAACAATCAGCAGCCAAAACACAATTATACCACTTCAACATTACATAGAACAAGTCCCAAACAGCCCGCTCAAAACTACGACTCCAAAATACGGTTTTCAATCTTTATTTCATAAAATCTTAACCATACAAAATGAAGAATAACGTGGCTGCAATCAGCAGCACTTATACCCCTATTTCAACACGTTTCCATCCCTACAACATTACAAACCACCTCCAAATACGACACCACAATAATAATGACACTAGTTAAACTTTAAGCCAACTAGAATACGCCAAAATAGACCCTACATGACCTATAACCTTCTTCAGCAGTAACGTGCATATTTTCATGTTCCCAACCCATATTTACACATCCATAATGTGTCCAAACCCTTACTAAAATGTGGGAGAAGAGAATCAAGTCATACCTTGCTAAAAATTACCCTTGAAAGCTCCTTAACGTGCAAAGAAATTGGTGGTCTGCTCGCTTCACTTCCTTGCTGCCCCAATGAGTGATTTATGCTATTAACCACCATTACTTAGTCGACGAATACCTTAGCTAATTAATTTATAGAATAAAAATTCAAGGCTTACCTTGGAGGAGCTAGAGTCGTAGCTCTCTTCTCTTTCTCTCTACGTTTTTCTCCACTTTATTAAGGCTTAAACATGCTGAAAATGAAACATTACTCATAGTTGGACATATATATACTCCTTCTTAGGGAGTGACACATGGAAGCCCCTAAAGGTGACATATGTACAGCCCCTAGGGGTTCCACCTCATGCCATGCAGCCACCCATATGTTGCCACGTGGTAGGTGGAGTCCACCCCAAGCAGGTGAGTCACCTACTTGGTCCAAGTAGGTGCATCACCTAATTGTCACCTATTTGTTTCCTACTTGCTTCCTTTTTCATGGGTTCATAATCTAGTCTCACTTTAAGAACCTATGTAGTCCTCGCTACATAAGCTCGACATGTGCTCCATTAGCTTAATTATGCAAGACATATAAGTCGGTAGCTTACACAAGAACATCGAGTTCCACGACTTGTTATTTGGCCTCCAACTCCTTTCAAATCCTTATAACTCTATTTCCAACTTTCCCTATTATGGGATATGTCACGACCCAACCCCATAGGCCGCGACTGGAGTTCGAACTGGACCCCCGTATACCTACCTATCCATTATAGTCATACTGAACTATGAACAAGGGGATACTACTCGCAAAAACCCCAATGAGTTAAAACTTTTTCATGTTCCTATACCCTCTTCCATTCGTATCATATCATGAAAGGACACGCGCCGACGAGGCTGCCATAACATAAAAACATTTACAACATGCCGTATAGGCACAGTCGAAACAAACTTATAAATAACCCACATTCATATGTCTACAGATCTCTAGGAATAGTAACAGCAACATATGGTGGGACAGGCTCCCTCCGTAACCCTGAATGTACAAGTATATACATTAAGTGACCAGTATAAAACATTAGACTCCAGAACAGTGAAGCACTTCCGACATAGCTGAGTGGAACTCCTAAGCTGACGGATCTCCAAAATGAACATCTGTACCTGCGGGCATGAAACGCAGCCCTCCGAGAAAAAGGGGGTCAGTACGATATATGTACTGAGTATGTAAAGCATAACACATCGTAACTGAGTCCATAACTGAAATAGGGATGCAGGGGACAAGTATAACAACTTAACGAATTACTATACCTGCACCTTAGGATACGTAAATCATACACATCATCATATGATGTGCCCAGCCCTCTAGTGAACTCGGTGTCATAAGCATTTTCTCATATTCACATGTCATTGTATCATCATGTATTTTATTTCATCATATCATCGTATACGGTATCATATCATCGTATACGGTATCATATCATCATATACGATATTATATCATCGTATATGGTATAATTTTATCATGTATGTCATCGTATTACCTCCGGTTCTCTACGGGGCTCGGGGTCACAAATGTATCACTCTAATCTCATATGCATGCCTACATAAAGTATTCATCCCCTTTAGTAAGGGACTCGGTGAATGGAGTGGTGTACGTCTATAGCGTACCATCATAATATGCATACCATACTCGGCCCTCTAAGGAGGGACTCGGTGTTCCTTCCTTATTTCGCCACATATACTATCATATTACAGCCGGCTCGGAACTCGGTGAACAATCGTATCATCATAACATATAACATATATCACACCTCACGTACGGAATCATCTCCTCGTGCATGGAACTATACAAATCCGCCCGGGATGCGGTGAAAGAAATAGTAAAACTGTGCACGATAACTATTTCCGACCCATCGTGGGACGCGGTGAAGGATGGGTTACAGTATGCATGAGTAAAGTAGTGGAAACCATATGCAACTAAGTCATTATCTGAGACTCGATGAAACCGTCAAGTGAACCGTCACCTGAAGACTATGGGAGTAATTATCCGAGGTATCCCTTTAGATGTCATTAGGGCTTACATCAGTTGGGGCTTCAGGGATCACAAACATGCATCAAGATAATACCACACAATTTATGCAATCAGAAATATAGTCTATACAATCAGAAACACAATTTATCTAGTTAAAGACTCAACTTATGCAATCAGACGCATTTATCATTTCAGAGCCTTTAAAAAGAAGAGTTGGTACCTCCACTTACTATTCATTATATAGCAGGCTTGAGAATAGTAATTTGACTACTTTCAGGCTTTTAATGGTCAGAAGTGACTACAAGTCACGAATTATACTCAGAGCTCATAATTGGAATTTTCTCTAAATCTATATCATATATCATTTCACTTAAAATTAAGTCATTCCAAAAGAAATAAGAGATAGGCTTTACATGTACTAGTTTTCATCACATAGAAGACTTAAAGGCAATGACTCAGTTATTGCAGGAGTTCTAATATCAAGAAGTAAAGGAGAGTCTTGACTCATACTCAGGTCTTTACGAATGGATTGAATCCCAAATGTCATATACATATCATTTATAGCTTACATCTAAGACATGCCAAAAGAAAAGAAGAATAGCTCTACATACTTATTCCAAAAATACGCCAAAAGAAAGCTTCACATACCTTGTCTGAATTATTCCTTATCCTGTTTGCCTCGCCGTCCTTTGAACCTATTTAACATGAAAGTAATATGAATATCAACCCTTCTTAACTTTCCAGCATCTTAGGTTACACCTTAGCATCAATGGAATCTATTTCCTTAGTCGTTTCCTTGACTAGTTCTTTAGTTTGTTAAGGCGTTAACGAAAATTGGGCAGCACTTCCCCTATAATGTGCCCTATCCAAATTTCCAATTAGGTCCCTAAGACCTACATCCAACCAACAACAACAACCTGTAGCATATGTTTAAGCAATTCACACCAACAATCTACAATATAAACTCCAAACGACTTATTCAAAAATACGGTAGCACAATAGGGCGTCTAGCCCTTATTTTGTAACGCCTTTAATTATACGCAACGAGGGGTCATATGGATTCAACCAGCAGTACACTAACCCATATTAGAACATATTTAGTCCCTGCAACAACACATCACACCCCTACAGCAGCACCTCACACGAACAATACTATACTTCGATGATAATTTAACTATAGCGATTCCAATTTAGTTTATTTCGAACGTCGAGCATTTCTACGACATTCTTAAACTTCCATCATCATACAAGGGGTTTAATACATCATACAAAAACACCATAAACTTTAAATTGAAAGGAAAGACCTTACCTTTCCCAAAATTAGCCAAAACTCGCCAAAGCTATCAAAATGTGAATTTTGGACAGCCTATTGTCTTGTATTGTCGCTTAGTTTCGAAGGGGTAATTGAAGGAAACAGGATTTGTTTCCTCAATGAAAGTTATAGAAATGTGTCTTAGGGTAGCATACAATTTCTAATTAACCCTAAAGAAATTTTGTACAAAATGATATGCCCAAAATACCAACAGCAGTCCTTGTAGAATTTCTAAAATGAAATTTGGGCAGCAGCTCCCCCATGCTTCACCACCCTTTTTCGAGCAGAGAAAAGAAAAACTGGGTTTTAGAGTCTAAATGAAAGTTATATCTCTATGAAATATATTTCCAAAACATCTTGAATAACTTGAAACTAAGCCTTACACAAGGAGTTATACTTGTATTACTAACAGCAGTTTAATTCAAAAACGGGTTTGTTCCCTAGCGTTTTCTCTTTAAGCTTTTCTTAGTTTTCCAAGTGTAGAACTAAAAATATGGTTCCGTAGGCATCGTAATACACATATATACACCTCCACGTATTTGAGGAACACCGTATATAATTAATTCACGGAGAGAAAATTAGAAACTTACCTTAGTTTTTCTCTTAAGCCGTGGCTGCCTTCTTTGGCTCTCTAACGTTTTTCTCTCTTCCTTTCTCTTATGTTTGATGAACTTTTGGATAAAAAACTTACCTTAAGATTCATACAACAAAAATACATGGGCTTCCTTGGAGGTGACATGTGTCATCCCCTTAGGGTGACACGTGTCGAGCCATAATTAGCCACCATATCATACTGCCAACTAGGGGCTGCCATATGGCAGTGGGGTCTACCCCCCCAAGGAGATGCATCACCTACATGACCCTAAGTAGGTGCATCACCTTCTTGCTTGAGGTGCTTCCACGTGTTGCTCCTCTATTGGCTGCCACGCGTCGTCTTTTCCCCTTCCTCATGAGTTCATAATCTCGTCTTATTTTAGGAGCCTATGTAATCCATGCTACGTAAGCTTGGTATGTCCTTAAGCAACCCAACCATATAATACTTCTAAATTAGTAGCTTACGTAGGTAAATCGACTCTTACAACTCATTACTTGGCCTCCAATTCCTTCCGGATTCTTATGACTCTATTTCCAACCTTCTCTACTATAGGGTATCACATTCTCCTTTTCTTGGAGTCGTTTGATAGTGTCGTAGCTTATCCGGCTCACATGATGACTTCTAAGAACCTTAAGAGCCTTCTCAAAACTTAAGAAGCTTACGAAGCATTCCAAGGTACCAAAATACGGGGTGTAACAGGGTATCATATCCTTCCTTCTTTAGAGTCATTTGATAACGTTATAGATAATATATATCACGTGACAAATTTTAAGAAGCTTAAGGAAACATTCCAAAGTACAAAAGTATGGGGTATAACAATCGAAAACCATAAAAGGAGCATACTTAGACAATTTGGTGAATTTGAGGGCATACTCCCTCACATTCATTCTTCCATGGCGAAGATTGATGAACTCTTGAATCTATTCCTCCCTTAGCTCCAAAGAAAAAAAGCGATCTGAGAAGGCACCCTTAAAATCTTCCCAATCTATGAGGTCCCATACCTTCACCCCTCTCAACCACCCATTGTTCAAACTAAACTCTTGCTATACCATTGAGTTGATAGGCCACTAGCCCAGCCTTTTCATTTGGAGGTACTCCCATAATTGCCACAATCCAATGAACTTCCTCAATAAACTTTATTTAATCCTCATCTACCTTGGAACCATCAAACTCAGGTGGATTCATCCTCTTAAATTCCTGAATCCTAGTTGCCAGAATAGGCATTTGAGGAGGAGGAGGAGCAACACACTGATTAACTTGGTTGGCCATGAATTAGGCCAATAAAGTGATGATATTTTAGAACTCCACATATGTAACTTCTTAATCATGTGAAGCCTCGGGAATTGGAGAATCTTGGTCCTCATTAGCATCCATTGCTCTAGGTGGAGGTACCTTCTTGGAGGTATTATATAGAGAATACGAAATGATTTGTCAGATAAAGGAAGTCTTTGGAAAATTCTAAGGCATAACATGAATCATAAAAGAAGGGAAACATTTACTAAATGCCTCATAGTCTCCTGTTCAAAATTATGGCGCATTTCACAACCATGAACAAGACCCTATCCGACATAGTATGTTGGACTCCAAGGACCATTCAAAACCTCAGGCTTGATACCAAGTTTGTCACAACCTAAGCCTAGGGCCTAGATGTGACACGGCGAATGAGGAATCCAAAAATACCTCAAACAAGCCCCTTAACATTCATTTAGTCTTTTATAAGTAATGACAATAGATAAACAAGCAAAAACCACAATAGTAAATCTTCAACTTACATATGTTCAACAATACTTCTAACTTTTAGATTTAGCATGGGCTAAGACAAGTACCTTGCTCACCCTCAATCAAAATAGGATAAACTGTCATAGTAAGTGTGTAAAGGTCTCAACATATCATAAGCCAGAAAGACGAAGGAATATTGTTCCCAAAACATGGGAACTCACCAAAAGTAGCCTTAAAATAAAATCTCAACTAGCCATGTGGAGGAGAATGAGGAGGAGTATTGATTCCTACATGGTGATATCATGTAGGTAAAAGTATGCGTTAGTACTTTGAATATACTAAGTATGTAGGTATGCAATACAATGTAAAACATTTAGGATATTTATAAGGTAAAGTACATACATGAATACATGCATGAGAAATCAAGTAGATAGGATTTAAATCATACATATGTGGATATATACATGCATGAGTAATCATGTAAATAGCATTTGAAATGTTTATTTGTGGGAAGTTGACGATAACCGACTTTAAGACCATGTGAGCTATTACATAAAATCCAGCATAACCCCCTATGTTGGCCGGGGAGTCTACTTTCCTAGGGTATAACTCCATCAACTTTATATTCATTCTTTAACTTTAACTTTAAGGGTTCGTTGATCCACTACCATAAGCCTAAAAGGGCTCCTATGTTGGCACATAGTTAATAAGACAAGGGATTTCTACTAGGATTCCCTTACCGAATCCCACTTCGATGCCCCATTCAGTGCTAAGTATATCCCATGGAATAGTTTAATACTTCAATATAGTCATAGCATATAGCTCAAGAATTCAAAACATCACATTCGGCAGAATAGATCATTAAAACTTTTAGTGATTCAAAATATACAAGAATTGTCCTTATTGCATAAAAGAATTTATTATTCATATCATTTCACCATTCTTTTTTTCATAAGACTCCTTTTAATCATAGACATTTCTTTCATAAACATTCATTTGGATTCAAAGCTTTCAAGTCAAACTTCATTGAAAACATAGTAAAACTAGATGGGTTCTATTCATTTCAACTCTCAAACATGTATGTAAATAGACTTATGCATAAACACTATGAAATCCATTAATTTAATCATGTTTTAAACAACCCACCATAAATTTCAAGAACCTTTAAAGAGCTAAGTAGAGAAAATACTTGCAAACCATCAATCCATACATATGAAATCAATTTGCATCAAAATAGACCAATAATCATTAGTTTAACCATGATTCATGCTATTAAGTAGAAATAAAAATTATCCAAAAGAAAATCTTACTTGAAATCAAGAGATTTAGTTGAAAGCGTTTTGGACTACATGGACTGAAGAACCCATGGGTAAACACCCACATTCCTTAAAGCTTGAAGAGAATTGGGTCAATAAACATAATTTATATATGAATAAACATGGAAGGAATACTCTCATTGAAGCCTTACATACCTAGAATCCAAAGCTTTACTCAGAATCAAAGAACCAATGAATAGTTTTGAACCCTAGACTTTTCACCTTGCCGGAGCATTTTGTGTACTACCTGAAGTATATGAATCACCAGAATAGTATTTCTACTACTAAAAAATAAAACTATATTTGAGAATGAGTAAAGAAGTGTATAGAGAGGATTTGCTTGATAAAGCTTGTTGAACAAAATGAGAAAATAAGATAGATACTTATAGGTGTGAAGGAGAAACCTAACAATAAATAAAATAATTATAGATTGAAAATCCAATGGAGGATTGTGATGCCATGGGTGATTTCAAATGGATCCAGATCTTCCATGGTTGGTGAGATGAATCTTCTTTTTTTATGGAATACCCTTTTTTTGGAGCTACGTTTGAACAAGATAACTTCCTAATTAGGATTTGGTATCTTCATATAATTGTCCCACATGAAGTCTTCTTTCATGCCGTTCAAGAATCAACTAAATTGGATCATCTTATAGCAAGATATGCTTTTTCATCTACAAATACTCTATTTTTTCACAACACTAGGTCTTGCAAAAATTAATTTATTTGACCTACTTAACCTTTGAATCTTAAGATATGGTCTCACGAAAGTTGTAGAAAATGATGTCGAGGTTGATTAGAAAATTGAATCACCTACATTGGACCATCCTATGAAGAGTTATGCCCAAAATACAGAAGCAGTATTATTTTAATCAAGAATTAAAACTCCACATACAACGTTTTAGGGGGTGTTATAATATCTCCCCCCTTGGGAACATTCGTCCTAGAATGAGACAAGACTTAGCTTAAGTAGAGTAGAGTGAAAACCAACAACCCATAATTAGTGCAATTTAAAATATCATTCAAAATATATTTCATAATTATGCATGCATATGACAAGAAAATTTGAAATGCCAGGATTTCAAGTAATTGAGAAAGGAAAACTTAATACCTTATGTTGACACCCAATTTTGGCTCTCTGTACTCAAAATTAACGTCTTCGGGCTACATGATCGTTAAATAACACAAAATATAATATTTGTTTTTACACATTTTTTTTAGTTTTTTTTATTTATAATTATCCTTATTTTTAGCATTTTCATGAATTTGTTTTCTCATTATTTTTATAATTTATGAATAAGCATTCTTAGTTTCGTAAATAATAGGATTCTTATCCATGTTGACATCGATCCTCCACAATGCAAATTAATCATCGAGCTTCTCCAATTTTAAACAATTTGAAATAATTAATCTTTTAAAAATCCAAAAAAAAAATATTTTAAATACTTTAAAATAACTTTGTCATTTTATAATTTTTGAATGATATATATAGTTATATATAATAATTTATTACTTTTTATCATTATTCAAAAATAATCTCAAAAATATTTTATTTTAATTAATTATTTCGTAAATTAGTGTTGACATCCAATTTTGATCGACTTTAACCCATTTTTCGATTGCTATTTAATTAAATGTGTATTCTTTAAATTTTTATTTATTGTATGTTTGAGCTTACATTTGGTATAATATTTAAAATTTTATTATTGTTATTATATAAATAATATTATTATTTACTTCATTGGTTATTAATTTAGAATATTGATTCCAATCATCCATCTCCTTTTGACTAATCCTACAAAAAGAAAAAGGAAGTCAATCTTGTTTTTTTTTCTTCTTTCAAAAGAAGACTAACACATACTACTCTCTCTATTATCTTCTCTTTTCCTCCCTCACAAACACACCACTCTCTCCATTCTCTTCTCTTTTTCTTCCTAAAAAATATACCACTTTCTCCATTATCTTCTCTTTTTCTCCCTCAAAAAGTCTCAAAAGAAGTTTGTCCTTTCATCTAGAACAAAGCAACTCCTCCCTTGTGGTAAGTAAATCAAATTTGATTTTTTGAAACTGCATAGCTGTTAGTAATTTTGACGTATCTCATTGTATAGATCTTTGTTTTTAGTAAATAAATATGTTTTGGAAAGATGAAACACGTACCTACAACTTTTATGTTTATGTTGGAGCCTAGATCGGCAGTTATTAGGTCGAAAAATAGGACGCAACATAGGACAAGTTTTGTCCAGATTTTTATTTAAAATTCCAGCATGTACAACCGCTAGTATTTTGATCATATCTTTTTGTACAAAATGTATTTTGTGCTGATTCTTTTCTTTTTGCAAGCTTAAGACATATATCTACAACTTTCATGAAGGACATAAAGTCTAGCTTTGCCGTTTGGAGTTTCAAATTTTAGGTACAACATGAGGTACATTTTTGGTCGGATTTACTGTTTTGATAGCCTTAAGTGTTGTTGTTTGTTGTTGTTGTTGTATAGCCTTAAGTGATAATATGAAATATTACTTCAAATTTATATATAGTTCAAATTGTAATTGGCCAATGAAAAAATCTTTCCGTCGATTTTCGAGGCCTCCTCATAAAAAAAAAGACGGAAATTTTAGTTTAAGTTTATATTTTACGTTATATTTTGCAAGCTAAAACAAAGTCCAATAGTGTCAAATCAATAACCTCCGGAGTAGCTCCATCTTTGGGAAACAACAACTAGCTATCGCGATGGTAAATCCGATAAAAAACTAACAAGTAACAACTCTATCTCTCCTTTGTTTTATTATTTTTTTTCATTGTTGTTTTTATTTTTTTTGTTTATAGATCTACTTTCTTTTATGATAGATATAATTATTATGATTTGTTTCTATTATTTTTTTTACTTTATTGTTGTTGTCTCCATCATATCTTTTATTAGTGACATCTATTGTCATATATATTTGCTTTTGATTATTTTAATTGATTGTTTTAAAAGATATGATAGTTTTAATCTACTTTGTTTGATGATAGATATAATTATTGTGATTTGTTTCTATTAATTTTTTTAATTTATTATTGTTGTCTCCATTATATCTCTCTATTAGTGATATCTATTGTTTGTTGAGTGAAAATTATTATTTTGTTTTTGTTTGACTACTTTTGTTAATAGTTTAACTTTATTTGTTTTGGCTATATTTATTCATCACTTTTGTTTGTTGGTGGATTATAATTGATGATTAGTGTATACTTTATTTATTTATAGTTATCTTGTATCTATTTTTAACTTTGTTTGACTACTTTTGCTAATAGTTTAACTTCATTTGTTTTGACTATATTTATTCATCAAAGGATTATAATTGATGATTAGTAATAATTTATTTTCTTTAATACATGATTTCTTATTTAATGGATGTTGATATTATTGTTTTTATTCTTTTTGATTATGTAGGATATACTAAAGCTAGGTTGATTCACTTGTCATTAACTTTAGTATTACTATTTTATTTTTTATATTATCATGTGTTTAAGTTAATTGATAAAATCTTTTCACTTATTTTTTTTTGTCATATTGTACCTTTATTTTTGTGGGTGTTGGTGCTTGATGATGTAAATATTCACTAGTTATTTTTTTTCTTTTGTTATTTTGTTTATGTTACTATTTTTTTTGTTGAATTATTATTGTTGGTTTGAATTTTACATCTTTTATCTAGTGTATTTCTTATTATGTTATTAATTACGCTATTATTGTTTCACTTTTCAAATATCTTATATGTTGTCTCTATTATGTCGATTGTTTCATCAATTATTGGTTGTCATGGCTTTCACGCCATTTTATTGAAATAATTTTATTATTTTTAATTATTATTGTAATTCATCATATTAAATAGAGATTACACCTAATAGGTCGATGAAGAAATTACCGTCGATTTCCAAGGCCTTCCATGTTTATAAGACGGATTTTATTTTTAGTTATTATTATTATTATTATTATTATTATCATCATCATCATCATCATATTTATTCCTTACTAACAATTTTATTAAGTCTTTTACAGGTATTCAGAATTGCTTCCTGAGAAAGCTATTCGAATTAAGTTCGAATAATATGTTTAATTTATTATTGTGTATATTATTGACGTTAGGCAAACATTAAGCCGTTCCTTATATTATTGTTTTAATTTATTCTTTATGTATATTTCATTACATATTTGCGCAATATTTTCATCTCCTCAATTTAAAAGCTGAGTTTAGCTGGGATCTGCAGTTGTGGATTTCGAAGGATGCTGATACCTTCCCTTTGAAATAACTTGAACCCCTTACTTAGGATCCATTGAATTTGTAGACATTTTTAAATAATTGAATGGTTTCTAATTATCCTAAAATTATGGTGACTCCTTAAATTAAACTATTTTCTTTTAAAATCTCTTTTGAACAATTGAATTGATTTTTACGGATCCCCATGACGTTCTAATAGGGATGTAACACTTATTACAGTTACGCCTCTGAGCTTACTATAAAATAGAATTCTATTTTTTGTAGTATATATACACACATATTTTAAAATTATTTTGATAATAATTTATTCATTATTAATATTTTACCAAGTGTCTGTACATGTATTCGGAGATATTTTCTGCAAATGATATTCAAAATTATTTTTCTTTTCATATGATAAAAGAGTTCTTTGTTCATATGAATAAAGGGCTATTCTTTTAATATTGCATAAAAACTATCTTTTTTATATACATATACCTTTCTCATATTTTTCTACACATAATTGGTGATAATATACTTTACTTACTTAGTACATACTTTTTTTTATACATATATTCTTATACAATTTTAGTGTATATATTTTTATATATATGTTTGTTATACTTGCAAATAATAATTTTATCTCCTCCCTTTTTGATGAATTAAGTCTAGCTGGGTATCACATTTTGTGGATTTCGAAGGATGCCTAACACCTTCCCTTTGGAATAATGTAAGCCCTTACCTAGAATCTAAACTGGTTTTTCGCAGATTGAAACGTGAGTCATACAGGTCATGCATCAAATAGGTTTTCCTTATTTTCCTAAATAAATTAGGTGGCGACTCCATACAACAATTAATCTTTTTCAGAGTCCATATGTTGTGCTTTATATCTAACCTCGATTAAAAATAGGGCATAACACCTTAGGCTTGAGTAGAGGGAAAAAGATGATGGTATCGCTCCATCAAATCCGCTTCTACTTCCCAGGTAGAGCTTTTGACTTTTTGGTTCCACCAAAGGACTTTAACGGATGTAACTTTCTAGTTCCTCAACCTCTTGACTTGCTGGTCCAAAATTTCAATCGAAACCTCTTCATAGGTTAAGTTTTCTTCAATATTCACTACTTCCAAAGGAAAAATAGAACTTAGATCACTTATAAACTTCCTCCATATAGACACATGGAATACCGATTAAACCATAGCCATTTCAATTGGCAACTCCAACTCATACGCAACCTTGCCAACACGTCTCAAGATTTTTTAAGGCCCCACATACCTAGGGCTCAACTTTCCCTTCTTGCCAAACTGAACTAAACCCTTCATGGGTGAAACCTTTAAGTATACCCAATCATCCACACTAAATTCAACATCACTTCTCCTAGTATCAAAATTGGATTTTTGATGACTTTGAGCTGCCTTCAACCTTTCTCTAATGACTATCAACTTTTCCAAAACATCAAGCATCAAATCAGAACCCAACAAGGTCATCTCACCTACTTTGAACCAACCAACCAGAGACCTACATCGTCTCTCATACAAATCCTCAAACGGTGCCATCTTAATACTTGAGTTGTAGCTATTATTGTAAGCGAACTCAATAAGTGGTAGATGGTCATCCCAACTTCCCTTGAATTCCAAAACATAAGCCCGCAACATGTCCTCTAGTGTTTGAATTGTCTACTCAGCTTGCCCATCGGTTGGAGGATGAAATGTGAAACTTAGCTTCACTTTAGTACCAAGTCCTCTATGAAATAATTTCCAAAAAAGAGAAGTGAATTGGGTACCACGATCCAAAATAATTGACAATGGCACACCTGCAACCTTACCAATTTCGAATGTACAATGTAGCATAATCCCCTACCCTATAAGAAGTCTTGACCGATAAAAAGTGAACCAACTTCGTCATCCTATCAACAACCACCCAAATTGACTCATGATGTTTCTGAGTATGAGGCAATCCTACTACAAAGTCCATGTTCACATCTTCCCACTTCCAAGTGAAGATTTCAATGTCTTGTGTTAGGACACCCGACCTTTGGTGTTCAGCCTTGATTTGTTGACAATTTGGGCACTTGACCACGCTATGTCCCTCTTCATACCACCCCACCAATACACCTCCTTCAGATCCACATATATTTTGGTCAAACTGGGATGAATACAATATTAAGAATTATGAGCCTCCTTCAAAATCAAACCCCTTAAACCATCCATATTCGAAATACATAACCAACCTTGGTGATGAAGTGGTCCATATCCCCCTTCTGAAAAGACCTCTACTTTCTTCTCTTTCACCAATTTCTTCAACTCAACTTAGTTTGGGTGAAGGTTTTATTTAGACTTAACATCTACTACCAAAGACGCTTTGGATCAACTTTGCACACATACGCTACCATCATTGGAACCACTCAACTTCACTCCCAATCTAGCCAACCAGTGAAAATCCCTTACCAACCCCTCTTCTCCTTATCAACATGAGCCACATTCCCCATAGACACACTACTAAGCACATCGGCAACAACATTGGCCCTACCAAGATGATAATGCACACTCATGTCATAATCCTTGAGGAGCTCAAGCCACCTCCTTTGCCTTAGGTTGAGGTCCTTTTGTGTGAACATATATTGGAGACTTTTGTGATAGGTAAATACATCTACATGTACCCCATAGAGGTAATTCCTCCAAATATTTAGAGCAAACACAATGGCCGCAAAAGAAAGATCATGGGTAGGGTAGTTACACTCATGTACTTTCAATTGACTAGAAGCATAGGCAATAATCTTGTCATTTTGCATCAAAACACAACCCAAATCGACCCTCGAAGCATCACATTATACAATGACTTTTATTCCTTCTAGTAGAGTCAAGATAGGAGCGGAGGTAAGTCGATCTTACAAAGTTTGGAAACTCCTCTCACACTCATCTGTCCATAGGAACTTTGCCTTCTTTTGGGTCAATCTCGTCAAAGGAGATGAAATGGGAAAGGACCCTTCAACGAACATTCTATAATACTCGGCTAAACCCAAAAAGCTCATAATGTCTAAAGGAGACAATGGTCTAAGAAAATTCTGTACTGCCACTGTCTTCTTAGGATCAACCTTGATTCCCTCTCCGGACACTATGTGACCAAGGAAAGCCACTTCTTTCAACTACAATTCACACTTACTAAACTTGGCAAACAATTTTCTATCCCTCAAAGTTTGGAGCAAAATTCTCAAATGACCCTTATGTTCTCCCTCACCCTGAGAGTAAATCAAGATATCATCAATGAAAACAACTATAAAAGTATCAAGGTAGGGCTCTAACATCCTATTTATTAGATACATAAACACCACCAGTGTATTCGTCAATCCAAATGACATCACCAAAAACTCAAGGTGACCATACCTTATTCGAAATGTTGTCTTGGGAATATCACACTCCCTTACTCTTAATTGATGATAGCAAAACCCGAGATCAAACTTTGAGAAATGACTTGCCCCTTGCAATTGGTCAAATAAATCATTAATCCAAGCAATTGGATACTTCTTCTTAATAGTCACCTTGTTTAATTAATGATAGTCTATGCACATCCGAAGCGACCTATCCTTCTTTCTCACAAACAACATGGGAGCACCCCAGGGTAAAATACTTGGCCTTATGAATCCTTTTTCCAATAATTCATTTAATTTTTCTTTGAACTCCTTTAATTTCACTAGGGCCATTCGGTGGAGAGGAATAGAGATAGGTTGCGTATTAGGGAGCAGATGAATACCAAAATCAATTCTCTTTTGGGAGGGACACTGTCATGACCCAAGCCTAAGGCCTAGACGCAACACGGTGAATGAGACACCCGGAGGTACCTCACCCAAGCCTCTTAGCATTTATTTAGTTTTTCATAGGTAATGACATTCAAAATAAGCAGAAATGAAAAGGGAAACAAGACTAAGGGAAATATCATAGAACAAGAGTCATTAACAACTTCAAAACATCATCTATTTGTCCAACGATACCTTTCTTACACTTGGTGGGGGATAAGACATGTCCCTAGCTCACCTCAAATGTAGTATCAAAAATACCAAAAGATAACCAAAGTCTATACATGTCATAAGCAAGAAAAGAAATGGAATGTTGTTCCTAGAATATGGGAACTCACCAACTAAATAGCCTTCAACGATCAAACTAGCCATGTGGAGAAGAATGTGGAGCAATGTTGGTCCCTACATTGTGATATCATGTATGCAATAGAGTATGCGTTGGTACTTTAAATGTACTAAGTATGTGAGCAATGCAATGCATGTCATCATAATGTGCAATTGATCAAGTTAGAAAACATACTAAGTAAATAATTAAATCATGATAGTAATTCATGAACCACTACAATGCAATTTGGAAACCATAATGGAGTCACGTGAAAACTTAAATACTATAGTGATAATCATAAGTCAATGTAAGAAGACATTTCCCTTATAGAATGCCATGATACTATAAGGTGATACAATGGGCCATTTTAAAACCATGAAGTCATTTGAAATACTATTTGAAAAAAACCTACTTCCAAAAAATTCTATAAAATGGGTTGGTTTCAAAACACTCCTATTCATAATCTAGGAAATAAATAATATCCTACTTAAAATGAAAAAAACACATATATAGAAGAACCTATGCGCAAAGGCAAGACATAATGTGAGTTGATTTTTTCTTTCCATTGTTTTGTTTGTAAAGAAAAATAAAAAAACCAACATGTTTATTCTTTTCATCTTTCTCAGTTTTTACATTAATAATATATATACTTTTTTTGTCTTTTTTTTCTTTCTATTTACAATATAATTTGAAGTGATTCTTGAAATACACATGTTTTGACTTTGGAAACTGATAGTAAAAGGTAATTAACAGGTGAGTTTTCTTTTGTTTTTCTTAGTTTGCTAATAATTTGATGATATATTTGAACTTTTTTCTTATTTGTTATTATGACATTTTTCACATGATATCAATAAAAAAAATATAAAAGGAGATGTGAGAGATTGGATATAATGGATATGAGGAAAAATAGATATAGACCAAAAAAGTATTTGGGAGAGGTAATAATATATGACATGACATAACTTCAGGTTTAGATTTAGGCTTAGTGAGGTCTAGGGGCATTGTATTTATCGTAGTATTAGCCTTATACATAATTTTTTTCATTTTTAGCGTTAATTGTTATTTTTCAATAATCTATTTTTTTGTATATATTAGTGCTAATGAATTGATACGACATATATGTGTAATAACACACATATACTAAAATTAGAAAAATATATATTTTTTCATTTAAATTACTATATTATTGCATATATTGTAATTTCATTTAAATAAACATGTTATTACATCTATTATAATCTATTCTTTATTATTTTTATATACAAAACTTTTATATTATCATAACACATACGTGTAGCGCATGTATTCTAAACCAATATATATATACACACTACTTGTAGCTATTATTCTAATGGACCGCATAATTTTTAAAAGTTTCATAATATATCTATACTATGAGCCCGTTTGGATAGGCTTAAAAAAAGTAACTTTTATGTATGAAGTGATTTTAGAACTTTGAAGTGCTGAAAGTTATTTTTATAAATAAGCAGTTGAGTGTTTGGATAAAAGTGCTTATGATGTGAATTTTAGGGTTAAAAGAATAAAAAAAAGTAGTTTGGGAATTTAGTTATAATATAAGGGATATAAAAGTAATTTTCATGGTCAAAGAAAATGACTTTAAGCACTTTGGAAAAAAAAAGTTAGAAATCCTAACTTTTCATTTTTGACTGACTTTAAGAACTTTATGGCTTAAAGTCAGCATTAGACAAACACATCCAAAAGCTAAAAAGGGACTTTAAGTTAGTTTTGACCAACTTAAAGCCAATCCAAACGGGCTATATATAAGAGGGAGTTCCTGGTACTACCAAATCAATTAATACTCTCCACGTGTGATGGTTTCTTCGGACCACCAAGGGTGTGCTTGTAATTTCCCTTCTCAGTTGACCTATTGACCTACTCCACCTGTTTGCCTTCTATTTCCACGTGCTTTCACTTCACATTTGCATACGCAACCCTTCTCTTCCCACTAACAATTTGCAAGAAAAAAAGGTACGCTTCTGTTTACCCTTTTGCTTCCTTCAGTTTGATTCTTTTTTCCTCTGTCTTTTTCAGTGTGAATTTTATTACTCTATTTTCTCAATCTCAACTGTCATCAAAATCTTGATTTGGAGGTGTCTCCTCAATTTTCTCTTCATTTTTAAGGCTTACTGAATCCCAGGTTTTAGGCTTCGACGAGAACTAATTTTTTTTTTTGAGACTGAAATTATAGATCTCGCCATGTTCTAATTTTTCTCGAGCTATTGTGTGATTCGTGTTTGATGCTAATCGTCATTATTGAGTCATGAATATGGGTCTTTCTGTTTTCACCTTAGTTTTGCCAGTTTTTGTTAGTTATGGTAATTTTCTTGCTTTCTTGGTACTTGGATAGTTTTTCTTAGACTTTCTTCATGCATTTTAGTTTTCGTCTAAATAGTAAATATCTAATATATTCTAGGTAATAAAACTTAATCGCAAGTTAAGAATTTCCTTGCTTACAGTCCTATAAATGACAATCTGTGACTGTCGAAAAAAGCCAAGAAATAAATAAATGGAAAGAAATGGAGGAGTTACACAATATAAAGTAAGACAAATAAATAAAGACATGATAGAGAAGCAATTGAAAGAAAGACATTGAAAGGGAAGTTGGAGAGATAAGAGGGTAAAAGGGCAGGCCGGTGCACTAAAGCTCCCGCTATTCGCGGGGTCCGGGGAAGGGCCTGACCACAAGGGTCTATTGTACGCAGCCTTGCCTTGCATTTTTGCCAGAGGCTGTTTCCAAGGTTTGAACCCGTGAACTCCTGGTCACCTGGCAGCAGCTTTACCAGTTACTCGAAGGCTCCCCTTCATATAAGAGGGTATAAAGCTAAATATGAAAAACCAAGTGAATGTGCTACATGTGAGTGGCCTATCAAAAAGTAAAAACGAATGAATGCGCCACATGTGAGTTAGCCTATCAGAAAGTCAAAACGAGTGAATGCGCTAGACATCTATCGTTTTTTCAAATTACTGGTACTGGCTTAGAGTGAGAACCCAATCCTATTTTTCATGACTTATTGTTTGGTTCATTTAGTGTGCAATGCACATGCAGTAGCAGAGAAGAACAAGTTTAACATTCTGCGAACTTTGTTTTTTAGGATAGAAAAGTCGAGTAGTCCATATATGTTCAAAATTTCCTTATTTTGCATAAGCCACTTTAGTAGTTGCAATAGAGTTATAGCAGGCTATGTTGCTCGGACTCTACAAAATTATTGTCGCACCTGTATCATTTATTTTTTTAAAATGCACCATCTTTGGAGTACCCGACACGAAGAGTCTGAGCAACATAGATACCAGGAAGAGGTGTTCCAGCAAATGCACCAGCAAGAAGAAAGGAATCTGGTAAGATTTGCTCCATATTTTCTCCATCTATTTGCATTATATCTGCTTTTATCGCTTTCTATCTGGATGCTCAATAACACCCATCTGATGCTTCTGATATTTTTTCTACTCCATTCTGATTTAATGTTTGATATTTGAAGATCTCCATCCATGAACGTTAGTTTATGTTGTATTCCTGCTGCCGCAATACAAATCTTAAGTCATGTGAATATCTAATTGAACTTTCATGGAGTATTGATTTGGAATGATCTAATGCCTCCAATTCTGATTCAAGGTAAAGAGTTGTTTGCTACAAATTATAATTCAATTGATGGGGTTAGTGTTAGATGTTAAAAGATCACTCGGAAATAATGCCCTAACTTGAATGCAGAGAGCCCGTGTTCAAATATGAAGTCTTCATGTAATTTCACATTTCAACTAGACTTGCTAAAAATATACTATCAATTAGGATACTTGATAGTATCTAAGGAAAAGTTCTTCACTCTGGCAGTGGACTCTTTCGCACCACTTTCTTTGATGGAAGGAAAAGGAAAATCATTCAGAGTACTGGAGTTTAATCAAAGCCAGAGGGCCTCATTTGTCAAAATTTTAATGAGGTATCATCTGACTATCTTCCTTGTTAGTTTTGTGTTATTTCTCTGTTGTACACATAAAATCATGACTCTGTTATCTAAGTTGTTCCTCTATCTATCTCTAAAAAGATTCTTTACTGAAGAATGCATTACATGCCTTACAACAACACAACATCAATAAATCCAGTGTAATTCCACCAGGTGGGGCTTGGGGAGATTGGGTAGGCTGTAAGCACACCTTATCCCGACTCTTAAAGGTAGATAGATTAATTTCGAAAGACCCTCGTGTCACGGACTTAGACTTCACACTAAGACTTCCGTGCGGCACTTGACAACTTACTCACGAATCTTTCACGATCTTGTAAGCTCAAGTAAGCCTTTAAGACTAGATCGCTAAGGGAACGCTAGATTGTAAGAAAGACAAGAGAGCTTTTATGAAGAAGGCTTTTGTATTGCTTGGAAGAATACTTGATTGCTTGATTTCTAGCTGGATTACAAATGAATGGCCCCTTCTATTTATACTACTCCTAAGGGGCTTAAGTGTAAATAAAAATTACTATACAAGTCCTTCCATATTTACAAAGAAGTCCCTACTCTAGAACTCTCCACACACTCTAGAGAATTCCAAGTCTTTCAAGACTTCTCTACAAGCTTCTACAAGAATCTAGAGTTTTCCACTAACCTAGCCAAGACTCTAGGTTCTTCTACCTTCTTCTAGAATTCTCTTGGACATTCTAGAGCCTTCTATTAACTTCTCCAAGACTCTAGGTTCCTCTACCTTCTTCTAGAATTCTCTTGGACATTCTAGAGCCTTCTATTAACCTCTCCAAGACTCTAGATCTTTCCCCCGTCTTCATGATCAAGTGGCGGGTCATGACACTCGACTCAAATAACTCATAACAAAGCAATTTTAAAAAATAACATACAGACGCAAGGCAAACATAGCAAATAATAACAAAATCACTACATAACATTCAAAAAAGGAACATTAACCACAACAAACTAATGTGATAACCGAAGAAGAGTACAATGTGTATTAACAAAAATCGAAGGGCAAGAAACTACAAGATTGGTACTAATCCCACTGGAATGCAAGGAGACAACATTCGACCACCTACTAAACTTCACAGGTGTTTGGCTTGCCTATCTTACAACCTGTTATCAATATCAAAAAATTTGTCTGCACCATATTACTCCTTCGGCATCTTTTAGCCCTGTCATTGAGCCAGTTTGGATAGATCTTCGTAATCAATAGTCTTGAGAAATCATTCTGTAGTTATTTGTACTTTAGCTGAAAGTCTTTACTAGAGGAGGTTGTCCCCTCTACTTTTTTTTACTTGATTTCCCCTTTAGGTTTGCTGCTCAATGAATTAATTTGAAATTGATAAGACTTAAAGTAGCGCTTTGTTCATTTACTTGCTGATATAGACTTTTGGTTGATCTTATGACTCAGGTTGTGGAGTATATTTTGTATGCTTTAGTATCTCATTTAATGCATAACATTATCACAAACTATTTAGTTGAAATATAATTCCCAAACAATTTTGATTGCACAGGTTTTTCAAAGTGAGAGTTGCTCAAGGGAGAAACGGAACATTGTTCACTGTAATAGGTAAATTCAACTTGGTTTTTCGCATTCTTAGAATATGAATGATTTTTTCCATGGTGTGCGTTTCAACTCTCCTTTTCCACAGGTTTTAAAGAATCAGAAAGTATCAAGGTAACCGTCTTTCATTCTTCCCTCCACATCTTCAAAGAAGACAATTTTCGCTTTTATTTCTTCATGTTGATCTGTTTTTCCAATTGTATTGGTTTAATTTGTTCCCCATTTATTCTTTGATTTGTGTACGTTTAATTATACATCGATATCATAAGTTTAGTTACTGGTGGCTTGGAGTCTCTATGATTGTGAATGAGCTGACTTTGCACTGATGAACTAGGAAATCTGTTTCTGCATCATATGTCATCCAACTTTTCACTATTTTTTCAAGTCCATTTCTATTTTGTTTTTCTTTTCCAGTTTCTTAGTATTTGAGGAAGAAATCATACTGTAAGTTTTATAATTGACTCCACTTGCTTACTTCTGATGGCTTGAGAATGTGCTAATGAGGAAGCAAAAGGTGCATCCAATGGTGAGGTGAAGCTACATTATTGGCAGCTGGAGTGGCTGATGGAACTGCTGATGCTAAAACAGTGGCCTTCAAGGCTGCCGCAGGTGTTGGGGAGTTAGACACAAACAGAATTAAAAGTACAAAACATATCTTGCTTTTTCCAGTACAAAACATATCTTGCCTTTTCTTGCATGGACAACCCCGAAAGTGCTTAAAAGGTTCCAACATTTAAAACCAAGCATCAAAAACTGGTAATAATTCTACTCGAAAGCTCATTCCATTTATTTGTGTCCTCGGATTTGTTAGCCTAATGAGGTACCTATTGTTGAGTACTATTGAAAGTACCGCTAATTCTCCCATTTAAAATATTTACAAAGCTCATCTTTTCTTGAGATCTTCCCTAATTCATTTAAGATTCTGCCTCATCAAAATTGACTTAGGGAAGAGTGGTTGATTTTCATAAGATCTTTTTTCTCTTAATTATATTCCTCATGTAATCACTAGGAGTATGTACATAATCCATCTGACTTAAAATGTATGCAATCATGTCACTAAAATGAACCATTCTAATAGCAGTTGTGATTTATACTAATAGATCTTCTTTTGCTGATTGCAGAGAATGAGAAGGGTACATTCTAATAGAAGCTGCATCGAGGAACAACTAGATGCTTGCTTTGTCCTTGCCGTGTTGAGAGAAATGTATATAGATCGTCTTTGTCCAAATAGTATTTACAGTGCTTCTGACTTTCTTATATATTTGTATGAACTATTTCATCTGGAAATGGGAGAAATTTAAATGCTCATAACTAAGTCGATCTCAAATTCTCGAGTAACATTCTGTGTGACTAACTATCGTAAAGCACCCCCACAAAGTTTCGGACATTCATACTGTTGGGGCCATGCGTGAGCATGGACAGGTCTTATCTAGTTACATGTGAAATGTGTGGCTTGTGGTTGTATCTCAAAGTCATGACTATCAATGTCGGACAAGGATAGCCGCGACTCACCGACAGGAGAAACTGTTGATCTGTCCACTTGTTTTGTTCGTTTGCTTTTAGCGTGTAAGAATTATTGAAGAAAATCAGAGTAATTTTCCTAAACGACTCCGTGTTTGAAAATTGCTTAGAAATATAATTTGTGTTTCTTAATACTATAATATCATTCAATTATTTTTATTTTTTTCAAAATATATTTGACACAATAAAAGCATCTTTCTGTCTTCTAATGGAATGACATGTCACATTATTCTTTTTTTAAGCAATTTTTTTTTCTTTTAAACCATCTATATTTTATACCCAATAAAAATTTATAACTTTTTCATATTGATAAAAAAAAAAAGTTTTTTTATCGTTGTTAAAATGCCATGTCATATTTTTAACTCCATTTACTTTTAATAATTTTTTATTATTATATTAAAAAATAAATTTGCATTTGTATTTATCTATTTTATCATATCAAGAGAATAATTTTTATTTTTACTTTTTGTATTAACTATTCATTCTAAATTATTTCCCATTTTTAATTGTTTACTTTAGCATATCAAGATATAGACAATATATTTTTCTATTATTACATTTAACATTAATTATTTATTCTAAATCATTATCTTTTAAGATTTTAAAGAATGTGCAAACTGTATGCTCTTAATAGGATGTCATGTCATATTATTCCTTTTTTTAAAAATAGTAATTCTTTTTCTTTTTTGATTTTTTTAACTGTGCTTATTATAATTACTTTAGTTCTAGAATCTCTCATAGGTGAATTTAGTTTCTACTTCCTTTCTTTATATCTCTACTTGTTCAGTATTAATTTAGCACATCTCTTAAAAGATAATAAATAGAGTGATAATTTTACTATCACTCTCTTAATATAATAAATTTAATATTTTGCAAAATGGGTAGACAAATGGCTATAATTAATCATAAGAGTGAATTAGGAATTAAACAATAAATTATTTCTTAATTTTCTAAAGTAAACACGTAAAAATTAAAAAAAAATTATAATATAATGAATAAATAAAAATGGACGACGAAAATAGTTGCTAGGAAAAAAACTCCGTAAAATGAATTAGTTGATACAATACTCTTAATTTGTTATGAGTACGTGAAAATTGTTCTGTAACGTCACTTTTTTTTCTTTTTTAATTTTCGTTCACTTTCACTTATTTTTAATGGGCACTTTGCACATTCTTTAAGAACATAAACAATGAATGATTTGAAAAAGGATTTAGAATAAATTAATGTTAAACGTAATAATAATAAAATAAATTATCTTGTAATAATTGAAAAATAAATTGTCTTTCTCTTAATATGCTAAAGTGAATATTAGGTAAAATTTGTTTTATGTAAGATAAAATTTTAATAGATTTAAAAGTGTTTAATATTATGATTTATTAACTAAATTAAATAAAGATTTTAATTATTTTTAAAGTTCTAAAATAAATATTTTTAATTATGAGACCAAATAATTTAACTAACTTTTTACAATATTATTACAAATCAACAACTATTGAATGCACTCTTAGACTGTGAGAAAAAAAATAACAATTTTAAAATAAATAAATAAATCAATATATAACAACTATGGAAGAAGTGTTAGATCGTAAGAAAAGGAATAACAATTTTAAATATTATGAAACTTTGAAAGTTTCCTTCAAACACGAAACTATGCGAATAAATATAGTTAAAATTACTTAATTGATTGTGTTTTAAAAAATATTTATCATTTTTAAACATACTTTAATTAAATAAGACATTATATACTTTTTTATTTGACGAAAAGGAAAAGGGCGCTCATTATCTCTCTCGTTCTCTAAGGTTTTTTCTTCAGTTTTTTTCGTTTCTTTCTCTTATTCCTTCATCTTTTCTTCATTCTTCCCTTATTCCTTCATCTTTTTGTTTGTTTTAGACAAAACTTATAGATTTTAGGTGTACAATTGTAATGGAAAGTCAGAAATCTCCTGAAGAAATCCACGAATTCGAATTGTTGATTCAACCGGCAGTGATGAAGTGAATGTTGGTCCTACTTTTAGTTTGAGAATATCTGCAAATCAATCTCCAGAAGAAGCTGGTGGTGAGGTTAATCAAAATTTCCAAGCATTGCATGTGAAGAAAAAAGGCGGTAGAAGTAAGAAAAAAATCAGTGAGTTGAGTTCTAAATCTCAATCGAAAAGAAAACGAGTTAATGTTGCATCAGCATCTAAGAAATTTATTGACAGTCATGATGATTTTGAGGATTTACCTCCTCAATTTCAATCAAAGAAAGTGAGACCTACAGTTGCTCAGGAGAAGAATCCAAAAAGTGGAAATCGATTGTGCAAAAATATGGTTTTGCCGAAGAGTCTATATCCGGTATGTCATTCTACCAACACATTATTTAACTGATAACATTTTCAATCTGTTTATGTGTATTTTCTTAGTTTATTATTGTTTTGAACTTGTGTTCTAGATGTTGAAGAAAAAATTTGTGTATTTGATTTATTTGGTCAAGTTTATTATATCAGTGATTGTTGGGAGTTTTGCTAGGAATTGTTAGATCTTTTGTGTTGAAATTTATTTATTTTTTAAATAAATAAATATAAATGAATTAAATTTTGAACTAAAATGTAGTACACATACATTAAAGTTGAATTAGAAGAGAATTAGAGATGAATGAAATATGTAGTTAATTGAAAAAGGTTTTCAGTGATCTGTACACCACAAAAATGAATTAAACTTTGAACTAAAATGTTTATTACACACACATTAAAGTTGAATTAGTAGAGAATTAGAGACGAATGAAACCTGTAGCTAATGAAAAAGGTCTTCAGTGATCTGTACACCACAAAAATAAATTAAACTTTGAACTAAAATGTGTATTACACACACATTAAAGTTGAATTAGAAGAGAATTACCTGTTTCTCTAGCTGAATGTGCTTAGTTTCCTGGTTAAAGGCAAGTTTGTTCCTTATTATTTATTTTTTTCATAAAATGATTAGGTTGGATATTTTCGTTTTGATAGATATATTGGTAGGTTAGATTAGAACCAGATTAGAGGCATGTCCTGGACAGAACTTTATAACATGTCTATACTTTTATTGAACTAATCAAGAAACAATATTCTAAACTTTAGTTAAGAGTGTAAGGAAGAAACCAAGAAAGAGTTAGAAAGATTTAGGACCGACAGGCCAGTCTAGAATAGATTTCCAACGATCTTCAAGTCAACAACAGAGGTGAAAACTTGCTTTTCTTCATAGTCATAGTTGGGTAGACTAGGATGTTTCACCAAAGGTCTGTCTTGTTTTGTTTCCAAAGATAGTGTTGGAATCTAGTTTGACTGTATAACCATCCTTCTGATATTTCTAAATAACATGCTCATATGATATTAAGATTCTACAAGTATACTGATTCTATTATCACGAGTATAGAGGAATGTATTCAATTTTTTCTCTGAGGCGTAATTGACGAATTGATTGAAATGTGGCTCTACTCGATTTGTATTCAGTTAAAATTATGCATGTTTAAGAGTTGCAAGTCTGTACTCCACAAAGTAGCCACACACACACACACGTGATTACCAATCTGAAGTCTTGAAATTGGAGCGGAAAGGATCAAAACATAATTTAGATATGTTGACCAGGGAGGTTATAGAGTTGAGAAAAGAACTTGTAAAGGTATAAGCTAACTTAACTTTAGACTTTATTTTTTTCAAAACTGTTATTCTAATATTTGTGTTATATTTGATTATATATTAGGCGAATGAAAATCATAAAGCTCTTGAAGAGAAGATAGACTTACAATCTATTCAAATGAAAAAATTTGTGATGAATTCCAACAAACAATTATTGAAGGATATTTCTTTATTGTTTGCTAAGAGAGACATCAACATTTCTTTTACTCAAAAAGCCAGGAATCATCTAACAAGGAGGCTGGCGAGACATTTTTGGGTGGATTAAACTTCAATGGAGGTTCTTTTATGTTCTTAATACATCTATAATATCTTGTTTTGTTTGCTGGCAGGGAGTTAACTAGTAATTTATTTACTGTTTAGATTTTTTACTTATCTAAGTTGTAGTTTAAGCTTGAATTTTGTATTCACGTGTTTTTCTTGTATTCACATATTTTTTTGTAATATATTTTAATTACACACAATATTTTTTTCCTTGTGTTGATGCATCAATACATGTGTCAAGAGGGCATGATACTCAAATTGTAGAATCAACTCAGCGTGAAAAATCTCAAGTGTTTAAAGCTTCCGTTAAATTTGCTACTGTTGGGAATTCTGAAAGAAAAATTGATCATGAAGGGTTTAATACAAATATAATACACATTTCATGTACTTTCATTCAACTTTTTTTAAATTGTTCATGTTATGTACAAATGAAGATGTTGCGGGAATTGCTATTGAAGAAGTTTTATCTGAGATTGTTGCTGATATAAATGGTATTAGTTTTATTTTGAAAGTTCAAATAAAATTCTTTGATCTCTAGTTACTCTACTTGCTCCCCCCTTAATGCATTACTAAATAATTTATTTTGTATATAGGAGAAGAGGCTGCTGATCTTAATTTAGTTGAGGCGCAATCTAATAATAGTGCAGCTAACAAAGGTGAACTAGATAGTGGTGTGTCTACTAATGTCGATGTGGCAAAGGGTTGTCAAAAAACTTCTGAAACGCTTAATGACTTCATGTAGTGTGCTGAAGATCTTTCCTAAATCTGTAAGGCAGAAACGTCATAACTAAGAAAGAAAGCCACTGTTGAGAAAAAGAAAAAGAAAAAGGCAGCCACTATTGAGAAAAACAAAAAGAAAAAGAAATCCACTGTTAATGAAAATAAAAAGAAAGCGACACCGAAGAAGCGTGCTAGAAAAAAATCCAAAAAAGTCAATTAAATCTCCTTATATACAGCATTTTGAATCTGGGGGGACTTTATGTGTAACACGTTAAATATTCGAGATAAAACATCCCTTTTTACTTGTAATCGGAGTAGATGATGTATCTGATTTGATAGATTCAGCCACTTCGTGATTTTATACGGGTACAAAAAAGAGGTAATTTATTTATGTTTGTTGTTTTATGTCACGACCCAAATACGGGTGTGATGGCACTCATCTCTACCCACTGAGACAAGTCAGCCTAATACCCAACGAAAAGTAGATGCGAAAGAAAAAAACATAAATCAAAATTTAACTTAACCGAAAACACCTAAAACAACCTCAAAATTCCCCAAGATTGGTTATCACGTGTTCAAGCCACTAATACATTACCGAAGTACAAAAGAAAATATAGTCACAATATATATGTCTCTAGAATAGGACTAAAACATAATAAAAGGGTAAGAGGTGTCCGCTAGATGGATGTAACAGCTACTTCAACACTCGGAATAATAGCCTCGGATGTAGTAGAAAATAGTAGAAGATCAAGCAGGTCCGGGCTCATAACCTACACAAGTGTAGAAGTAAAGAGTGAGTATCAAACAATACGGTACTTAGTAAGTGGACAATTAAAACTAAGCAAAGCTCAATAGATATAAGTACTCTTGTCCTCCCATCGAACCTCCTTAACTACAACCTGCATAAAACCAGCCTAACTCTACACCTATACAATAATAACAATAATATATTCCACGAATACTCATCAATAGTCTCATCAATGAATCATATCAAGTCAAGCTCAGCATATATAGAGCAATAAAGAGATAAACACAAATTCACAAATATCAACAAAATGTGATGCAATGCAATGAGATGATGCATGTATGTCTTATCGATACACATTCGTTGGATTACAGTCCGAAACCCATGGGGGACATTTTTATCCATGTAACCTGCCATAGAGCATGTGGCCCGTTCCCTCAATATATATATATCCTTCCACGGAGCGTGTGGCCCGACTCCTTTGTTTCATAATACCTGCCACGGAGCGTGTGGCCTGACCCCTTTATTTTATAATACCTGCCACGGAGCGTGTGGCCCGACCCCTTTTGTTTCATATCATTTTCAATCTCAACACAATATGTCAGAACCAATGCAATCAATTCATGTTCATATAATTCACGATAATAACATGACAATAACAATAATTTTTCCTATCTCACATCAACATAGTCATTTCACATGTCCAAAATAAATTCATAATCACAAAATTTCAATTCCACCAATACATGTCATTAGATCACCATTTTATACCCCTCATCTCCATTTTTAAGGCCAATCATACAGTCAATAATCCAGTCTAATTCTCATTACTCCCTAGTACACATAACACGAAAATACAAGCATCTACACGCTTAAATTGAGGTTTAAAAATTTACTTACCTTAATTAATCAAGCAATCACTCCGGGACTTGAGCCTTCCCTTTTTGTTGGGCCTCCAAATCAATGTAATCTAGTCAAATAAATAATTACAATAAGATTTTCGAAATTAAAAACACCCTTATTACCATATGTCTAGCCTAGACCCAAAAATTTAAGCAAATCTATAAACACGTTCCTAATCTTGATGCCACTTAACATGTCAACTCCCATATTTTCTGAATTTCAAAATTAGGGTTAAACCTCAATTAAATTGAATAATCACTTTAAAACTTGAGCCTTTTGTAATTCTTCCTAACGATCAAAAACTGTTCAAATACATAATCTTCATAAGGATAAAAAATTGGTATATTTATTTTTGGATAAAAAATTGGATCAAAAAGTCATCCCGAGTCATTGAAGTCAAATCTAAAATTTTCTTTCCGATTATGTTCATTCATGATAAAATAAACTCACATGTCAAATTTTAGCTAAAACGGATCGTTATTCGACCTCCAAATCAAGATTTTATGTGAAGAATCCTAGGGTCATATTTTCTTATTTCAGCGTTATTTCTACACCAATATACCCTAAACATATGTTCATAATCACATGAAAATTTAATGAAAAGGATGAGAATAATTACCTTGATGCTTTGGAATGAAAATCCATATTTTTCTCCTCTTTTATTTTTCTTTTCTCCTTTCTTTTCTTTCTTCCTCCGTATTTTTTTTCTCCAGTTTTTGTGTTCATTTTTGCGTCGTTGTTCTCTTTTTCTCGTTACATCTGATGGCATTAAGCCATCAGATTATATATATATATAATTTTTTTTTCTTATTCAAACTAATTATGTATTAAAATTTACAAACCCTATTAACCTATTTTAATAAATATAAAAAAGTGGTATAGGGTATTAAATAAATTAACACTTTAACCCATCAATTAAATTAATTCTCTAAAATTATCCCTCAACTAATTAACCAAAGTTACCAAAAGATCCAAAATTTTCAACTTAAATTTACGAAAAGGGTCTTCTATGAAAGAAGGAGGACTCGTTCTCAAAATTACCTAATGGGTCATTACATTTTATATGTCAAAAATGTTCTTTTGTTTAAATGAGTTAACTGACTGAAAATTTTATTGTTTATGCTTTAAAGGGGAAAGAAATCGTACCCAGATGTTGTTAATGTCTTCAAGCCAACATTTGAATTAGGTGTTTGCAATGTACAAGAAAAAGAATGGTTTTTTAAATTGACACATTCTGGTCAAGCATGGAATGATGAGGTTAGTTATGTAAACTCTAGTTGAACATCCTCATTTTTCTGAATCAACTTCTTCTCCCATTTTTTTGAAAAAGCTTTAATGAGCTCACTGAATTGACACTTGCTACAGATTTGAAGTATTATTTGACACTTGACATCATTTTTAATCTTTTGCAGCATCTTAGCGTCATTTTTTATTATATTAGAAAGAAGGAAAAGTATGAAACCAACAATAATGTTCAGTTTACAACTGTTTATGTCGGAAAAGACGATTTAAAATTAATTTCAACTTTTTAGAGAAAAAATCAATTTTAGTAAAAGAAGAGTCGCCACTTAATTTTTTAAAGAAATTAAGAAAACTTAATTTAAAAGACCCTAATAGATTTAAGTCTTTAAAATTCAGAGAAAAAGGTACGAGGTTCATATTACTATTTAAAGAAGGTTTTAGCACTTAAAATAGCCACTAACATGAGGTTGTCCAACGATTTAAAAATTAGTTGATTAACTTTTGAAAAATGGGTTTTAACAATAATCGAAGTATTAAACAATTTGAAAGAAATATAAGTTTTGAAATATTTTAAGATAATTTATAAGAGTAGTAGACTTGCTATAAAAATGATTAAATAAAAGAGGGATAATTTAAATGAGACAAACGATCATAAAAAATGGTTTCTCTTCAAGGGATTTAATTAAGTTTAAACTAAACAATTAATGTTAGAATTAATATAGAATAAATAAATATTATTAACTAATTAAAATAAGAGTAAAGGCAATAAAAATTAGTGATGTCTAAAAGAAGACATTTTAGTTTCTAACATTAAACTACCTCAGATATGTACAAACAAAAAAAAAATTAAAATAGATGGGATGAAAAATATTTATGTACTCATATTCTTCGGATCAGCGTTGGCTTATTAATCGAAAGACAAAATATAGTTTTTATCATTTTTCTGCTCGGGTCGACCTCCATCATTTACGAAGGGCCTAACTACCCCTACCCCTCCTAAGTTTATTTATTATTATAATCCTAAAACAATCTAAAGAAACAATAAAATCTAATGTCCTAAAAGGTGTCTAACGTCCTAACTTAAATATCCAAGAGGCATTGGACATACTATTAGGGTAGGTTTTAGACTAAAGAAAATATAAATATCCTATTTAGACACATTGCCAAACAAAATAGATGGGACGAGCAGTTAGCACATAAAATCTCAAGTAAGCCTCTAAATTAATTATTTAGCATGCTTGAAAACACAAATAAATAGTGAAAGTTATAATGATTATGTTTGTGTGCATAGAATCAGACATAGGTATCGTAAATATAAAAACTTGAATAATATGAAGGACAAATTTAATTACTAAGGTGATTATAATAAAAGAAGCATGCTTGATAATTTTAGTTATTAACTAATAGTGTTTCAAATTCTATTAATATGATTTTAGTTAATAACATACTAAAGATTTATTAAAATACCATAGATATGATTTCTGAATGAAATGAAAATTTATCAAAATGTAGACATGATTTCAAAATGGAATAATACCAGAATATTTATTAACATCTACTCACAATTTTTATACCCCAATGGCATGCTTTCAAGCTAGGAATTATTTCATATTGAAACTACCTAATAACATTTTTTGCCAATATTTATTACATCCATATGACGAGCTTAAAAAAAATTCAATAAGGCCCTTAACTCTATAAATACTTAAATATTTATTAGGTCCTATAGACATAATTTGTTATATGATATTTAACATAAAATCCTATGCACGTGATTTCTAAATAATTAGTATGTTACAAATATTAATTAATATATATATATAGACGTAATATAATAAAATTGTAACTCCTATAGACATAATGTCTATACCAAATGGTATGTTAAAAAATATTAATTAAAATATACATGGACATGCTATATTAAAATTATAAAATTCTATGGGCATGATATCTATATGAAATGGTATTCAAATATAGATATGATTATCATCATGTTCAAAATCATTTAGTAGATCCTACACATATAATGTCTAAATAGTTAATATGAAAAAGTTCTTGTTTGAAATTATAAACATGGTTTTAAGTTCAAAAGGCAAGTTATAATGTAGAAATATCATCAAAGTAATTATTCTAATAAGATTTAAAATTTATAAACAAAGGTAAAAAAAGATAAATTATTTTTGAAACATATATGATGATAAACGATATTTAACAAACTATCCTTGGATCATTTTATTTTATGTTTTGATTAAAGCAAACATTTTATAAAAATAAATTATTTATATCGTGAAAAATGGACCTAAACATGTGGAAATGAGTAGTATATGTAACACAAGCACACATAAATTTATGATAAACTAAAAAAAATAAAAAAATAAGCAAGTAGTAAGTAATTCCCTCCCCATGTGTTATCTTCCCTTTTTATTATATACGAAGTTTATTATTACATACCAAACAATCAAGAAAGCATAATATACAAGTAGAAATAATAAATCAGAAACTAAAACTATCTGAATCCTATTCCAAATGAACTCTTCATGTCTTGAACTTTTGAAATCCAAACCCTGCTAAAGCATAAAGAAAATACAAGTAGTATACAAATAATACAGAGGTATAACATGATTATATGATTTTGCTTTAACAAAATAAACAAGCACGGCAAGATTTTTATTTTAATAATAATATAACATATCAAGAGAGATTGGAACTAATCTGGATACTTTAGTTAGGAGGAATAAGTAAATCGAAATCTGAAAAACCCAATGCTAAACACTAGGAAATAGAATATTAAAGTGTGCAAGAAACTCTTTTTGTTTTTGTTTGAGATTTGAACTGTGAAGTAAAATGTTCTTTCTTTTCTTTTCTTTCTTTGTTTTTTTTTCTCTTTGTTTTTGCTCTTCTCTTTCTTTCTGTCTGTCCCCCTTAAATGAATATGTGAGTTCTTCATTTATAATGATGGAATATATTCAAGAAAATCAACAAAAGTAGTTTTACTATGCTTAATCAAGACTTTTTCAATTAATTCAAACGAAAGAGCCAATATTTCAAAAGGGATACCAAATTTCAATAAAATCAAACAAAATTTTCAACAACAAATCAATCAAGATTTTAACAATGAAATCTATCAAAATTCAACAACCAAATCAATTTAGTCAGATATATAAATGGTGGAAAAGTCAGAAAGAGCAACTCCATTTGTCAAAAAAAAAGTTTCAAATATCATGCCAAGAGGGATCCACTGTCAATAATTGGAATGAATGAAAAATAATCAATTACACGCAAAAAATAAAAATAAAGTAGTATTTAACATCACAAGAATAATTGAGAATACAAAGAAATTAGGCTTAGAATGTTCAAATTTTTAAGAACATCAATTGTACATGCTATGAAAGGAAAAATTGATCAAGGAATATTATATCTTATCATAACCAAACATTTTAGTAAGGTAATCAATTGACAAATTGAATTTCACCGCAATTACTCTAAATAAGCAATATATTCCCAGATTAATGAATTATCAACGCAATAGCGGTTCAGACACCAAGATCAGAATGTTAATCAAACTTGACATCAAACAAAACCAATTTCATATTTCGGAATCATGGGAGGACGAAACTTTGAATAGATCCAACAACCCACACACACAATCTAAATTTTAAGAAGAAGAAAGTGATTTGTGTGTCATATGTGTGCACCAACAATAATCTAGAAGAACATATATGTACAACCATCAACCAAAACTTTCAGTAAACTAACATCAAAATCTAATTATCAACTAACATAAAAACAAAGATTTGAAAGGATGAAATAGCATATATGTTGAAGAAACATACAGATCCGTCTCTAAAATAAATTAGAGCTTAAAGTACATACTTGAATCTCGAGTTTTGAAAGGTCGATTGATTTCTGGCCGGAGTTTTTGGTGGAGCTAGCTGCTCGCTGTTCGGTGTCGAGCTGCTGATGGAGCTGCTGGTCAGAGGCTACCATCGCTGTCGGAGAAGCTGTTGTTGGAGCTCGCCGTCGCAGCTGCTACTGTTCGCCGGTGGAGCTGCCGGTCGTCGCTGCTGCTGCTGTCTGTCGACGGTGCGGCAGCGTGGTGAAGGGGTCGTTTGATGGTGTTTCGGTGGTGGTGGAGGTGAGAGGGCAGCAAATCTCTCTTCTCTTTTGGAGAAGATGAAGTAGAGAGTATAGAGAGAGTTAGGGTGAGAGAGTTAGAGAGAGAGTGAGGTCTTTTGATGATGAGGAAAAAAGAAAAATCAAAATTAGTTTTAGGGTTTTGGGTGTAGGTAGTTAGGAATGGGAGTTTTAATCCTAGCCGTTCATTAATTTTGATGAGCAGTTGGGATTGAATCTTGGTATTTGATAAAGATGAGATGGATGGATATGATTAAAAGATGAATTTAAAATTATACCACTACTTATGTATATACTATGTATGTATATATATATGACGTATGTATGTATATAATACGTACTAAATAGATGCATAATTAACATAGTTAACTAAAATATATGATAAACTTAATTAATTAATGATTTTTATATGCACATGTATACTAGACGTATTAAAATAGATACGTAATATGTATATATTAATATGAGTAAGTAAATTATAAAATAAACTTAGTTAAGAAAATATATTTTTTATTTTTATTTTTTATATAAATAAAATACACACACATACATAATATATACTAAATAGATACGTAAGAATATTTGAACGTATTAAGCTTATTATTATTATTTTTTTAAAAAAAATTAAATAAATAAATAAAAATAATAAAGATGATAGAATAATATTAATAAATAGAAATGATATTATAAATTACGAATGTCAAAATATACGATTTATTGGGTAAAACTAAATATAAATTTATTTATTTAATAAAGAAATAATTTTGAAAAAAAGCCTATAGCAATCCGAAAAGTAGTTATGGGTTGATCAAAATTGAGTGCCAACAATTGTCCCTTTCTTTGAGTAGAGTCGATGCAAGAGATCCTAGGCAAAGAAAATTGAAAAATCAAATTTTGACTGATCATATCTTCCTCTTTCTGAAAGGAGGTTTGGTACAGACTTTTAGAAAGTTATGGCCGAACTCTGATATCGAGTTTCCTACATATCTCAGGTTACATGAGAATTTAAGCCACTTGTAGTTCAACACACTTGATTTGGTGCACAAATTTGAAAGAATTCAAAAGCTATCACGAAGTCGAATTATGGAGAAACCAAAATGCTCTAGAATGAGATGAACTGGTTTGTTGGAGTACAATCGAGTTTCTACATCGAGCCCGCCTACATATCCTTAAATATAGGAATTAGACTGCTTGTAGTTCAACTCAATCGGTTGAAAAGGAAATCTCTTATGCTAAGATAACCTTCGGTTGTGAGGAGTGACATATGAATCGAGCATGAAAAAGAGACTCACAACCTCTTAGCCATGAATGTGGCTAGCTTTACACCCATAATTAAGAACTTACACAGACCTATTTTCCAAATCTCTTGGTGTATTGCCACTCAGATTGAAAAATTTCTTCTAGTGACAAGTTAAAGTTTTTCAGAGCAAAATTGAAGCCAACAAACTCAACGAGATACCACATGCTTTCTGGTAGGGTGTGGTTTGATTGTGGTGGGAGTTGTTCTTCAACTCGTGTCCCAATTTGTTACTAAGAAAAGTACTACGTTGTGCGGCATTCCTTTTGATGTCGTCCGTACCTGTGGTTTAATTGAGAATTTATCCTCTTGGATGCTCTCGACAAAGACTAAGATAAAACTCATTAGTAGAAAAATGTAGCTCAAAGAAAAGGATAGAGTCGTTATTGTGTCGGCATAATAACCTCCTCCGATTTCAACGTAGAGCAAACAAAACATATTTTCTAAGTTGATGTGATTTGTAATATATTCCTCGACTGCAATTAGTTTCAATTTTGATGTAATATGCAATAAGATGAAATGATGTGATATGATGATGGCCTCTCGGCAATGGTATGGTAAATGATGGCCCTCTCGGCAATAATATGATAAATGATGGCTCTTTCGAAAATGATAAATGATGGCCCTCTTGGCAATGATAAATGATGAATGATGGCCCTCTTGACAATGATAAATGATGGCCCTCTTGGCAATGATGAATTATGACCCTCTCGGCAATGATATGATGAATGATGGCCCTCTTGGCAATGCCATGATAGATGATGGCCCTCTTGGCAATGATAAATGATGAATGATGGCCCTCTTGGCGAATCATATTACCACCTCCGATAATATAATATAAGTAATATAATACGAATGGACCTCTTGGCAAATGATATTACCACCTCTAGTAATATAATACGAATAATAAAATATGAATGACCCTCTTGGCAATGATATTACCACCTCTGATAATATAATATAAATAATAAAATATGAATGACCCTCTTGGCAAAGATATTACCACCTCCGATAATATAATATAAATAATAAAATATGAATGACCCTCTTGGCAAATGATATTACCACCTCTAGTAATATAATATGAATAAAATAATATCATTGTATATGGTATTTATTATCGTATACGGAATTATATCATCGTATACGGTATTATATCATCGTATACAACATTATATCATCGTATACGATATTATATCATCGTATATGGTATCATATAATGTGAATAAAATAATATGAATGGCCCTCTTGGTGAATGATATTACCACATCCGATAATATAATATGAGTAATATAATACGAATGGCCCTCTTGGCAAATGATATTACCACCTCCGGTAATATAATACGAATAATAAAATATGAATGGCCCTAAGGATGGAGAATATAATTTGACGTCATTATGAATGCTTGCATTGAAAATAGCTCCTTTGCATTTTCCTACACTCAAAAGAAAATAAGTAATAGACACATTGTCGTTTTAACTAACGACTGAGCAAAAATCTTTAGGGAAAATTCTTGAGAATATGTACAAAGTGCCTGATCACTTTGACATTAGTGTGTGAATATCATGCTCATTTTCGAACACTCTACATTCATTGTGGCTCATGGCTTGCTAGAGATTTGAATGAGGCATTGTTGTTCATTTTTTGAACGTCTCCTTTTCGTCTGACGAATCCTGGTGATAAAATTATCACTTTGAAAACTCTTTGTTCTTTTAACTTCTTTGTACTTGCTAAAAGGAGGGCTATAGTGATGTTTTATAAATCTGCATCCACAAAAAAATTATTAGTTTTGAATGAATTGATCTGTGTTGAATTCTCCATTTGTTTTCTCCTTGTCTTGCTATCTTTGATGGCTTTCTCTGATTCTCCACTTCTCGGTAGATATAAGACTAAAATATATACATGCAAAATGTTTGATGTATCAAAAGCTTTAAGAAAGATGAGTTTTTGAAAGCAATTTGAAAAGGATCACTGCCAGATGTCATGTCACGCATAGCTTAAATGAACATCCTTGATCCGAAGCTTTGAGTAGGCTTGATATCTTCTTCACAAATTTTTTAAGGATTCTTGGGACATTCTGACATAGCTAGAAAGTTTTTGTAGTTGACTCTGAACTCTGATGGTGCTAGAGATTATTGAGGTTGATATTGACCTTCCAACAATGTCAGGGATCATTCGAGGCCAACCTTGAACTTTGAAGTTGAGTAAAACCTTCTGATGATATTAGATAAAATTTTTGAGGTCATCCTCAAAAATTTCTATCCCAGTTAGATGTCTTGTTAAATATCATACTACCAATAAGAGATTTGCAGAATTTTTGAGATCCTATCAAAAATTCTGTCCCAGTTACTTTTCTGATGCACCTCAGTGTTGTCTTCTTTTGTGAAAAGATCTTCTTTGAAATTTTTGAGTCCCTCTCAAAAATTCTGTCCAAGTTTCTATCATAAATAGAGAACTTACGGGAGATATGACCGAACCGTTGTGGTGCCTAGGTATCCCATTGAGGCAGGAATCAGGTCAAACATAGTTTCCCTCTCGGGAGATAAATAAAAAGGAAGATTTAATAGAAAATGACTGAGGCCGACATAAGCCACCTACGTATATCATTCTTGAGAATTCAGGTCAGACGTAGTTCATTAAAAAATGGGAGGGTTAATATAAAACAAACAAACATAGAAATGATTACAAGCAAATGACGTAATTACAAGAACATTTAACCTTCAAACGTAGTATCTCTTGACGGCATCTGAGTTGATTGGTTTCGTCCACTCTTGGCCATCCATTTCGGACAATATTAATGCACCTCCAGATAACACTTTGCGAACCATGTAAGGTCCTTGCCAATTTGACGCGAACTTTCCTTTATACTCATCTTGATATGGAAAAATGCGTTTGAGAACCAACTAACCAACTTCAAACGTTCTTGGTCTCACTCGCTTGTTAAAAGCATGATTCATTCTTTGTTGGTACAGTTGACCATGGCAAACGACAGTCATTCTCCTTTCATCAATCAAAGTCAAATGTTCAATTCGATTAGAAACCCAATCGGCGTTGCTCAATTCAGCTTCTTGAATGATTCTCAACGAAGGTATCTCCACTTCGAAAGGGATTACGACCTCTGTCCCATACACTAGCAAGTATGGGGTTGCTCCAATTGATGTTCTGACAGTTGTTCGGTATCCTAGCAGAGCGTATGGCAACATCTCATGCCAACATCTATGATTGCCAATTATTTTCCTCAAGATCTTTTTGATGTTCTTGTTGGCAGCTTGTACGGCTCCATTCATTTGAGGACGATATGCGGTTGAGTTTCGGTGATTAATCTTGAATTGCTCACATATCTCTTTCATCAAATGACTATTGAGATTTGCTCCATTATCAGTAATGATGGAATCCGGTATTCCAAATCTACATATCAAATTATTACGGACGAAGTCTACTATTACCTTCTTCGTAACTGATTTATACGAGGCTTCTTCCACCCACTTGGTGAAGTAATCAATAGAAGCTAAAATAAACCTATGTCCATTAGAGGTGGATGGCTCTATTGGACCAATGACATCCATACCCCAAGCCACAAAGGGCCAAGGAGAACTCATGGCATTGAGTTCGTGAGGAGGTACTCGAATCAAATCACTGTGCACTTGACATTGATGACATTTTTGCACATACTTACAACAATCATGCTCCATAGTAATCCAAAAATAATCGGATCAAAGGATCTTCTTCGCCAAGGTAAGCCCATTCATGTGAGTTCCACAAACTCCCGCGTGAATTTGTTCGAGAAGCTTCGTAGCTTTAATAACATCGACACATCTGAGAAGTCCCATATCTGGAGTTCTCCCATAAAGGGTTTCTCCACTTGGAAAGAAATTGTTAGCCATTCGACGTATTGCTTTCTTCTGATTGAAAGTCGCATTATCTGGATAAGTTTCGGTTTCTAGATACCTTTTTGTGACAAAATACCAAGGTCTCCCATCTGGTTCTACTTCGACATGCGAATAGTGAACGGGTTGTTCTTTCAAATATATCTCCACAGGATCAATGTAACTTGTATCTGGATGTTTGATCATTGAGGAGATAATAGCAAGAGCGTCAGCAAATTCGTTTTGCAACCTTGGGGTATGACTAAACAAGATCTTGCGAAACCTTTTACACAACCTTTGCACTAACTTCACGTACGATGCAATCTTCAAATTCTTCACGGCCTATTCCCCCTGAACCTGATGAATCAGTAAATCTAAATATCCTATTACCAACAACTCTTGAATGTCTTTATCGATCGCCATCTTTAGACTCATGATGCATGCTTCATACTCAGTCATGTTGTTCGTGCAACGAAATCAAAGTTTGGCTGCCATAGGATAATATTGTCCAGATTTTGATATTAGGACTGCTCCAATCCCACTTCCTTCATGATTCACTACCCCATCAAAAAATACTCTCCAACCAGGGTATGCCTCGGAGATATCTTCTCCTACAAATAATACCTCTTCATTGGGAAAATAAGTTATGAGCAGTTCATACTCTTTGTCTACTAGATTTTCTGCGAGATGATCCGCTAAGGCTTGTGCTTTTATCGCCTTTTGGGTCACATACACAATATCAAACTCACTCAACAGCATTTGCCATTTTGCCAATTTCCCAGTGGGCATCGCTTTCTGAAAAATATACTTCAATGGATCTATCTTGGAAATGAGATATGTAGTATATGAAGACAAGTAATGTCTCAACTTTTGAGCAATCTAGGTTAAAGCACAACAAGTTTTCTCCAAAAGAGTGTAACGAGCCTTGTATGGAGTAAACTTCTTGCTTAAGTAGTAGATTGATAGCTCCTTCTTCCTAGTCTCATCATCTTGACCTATCACGCATCCAAATGCATTATTCGAGACAGATAGATATAGCAATAATGGATCTCCTTCCCTCAGAGGAACTAGCACCGGCGTATTAGACAAGTAACATTTGATAGCATCGAAAGCTATCTGACACTCTTCGGTCCATTTTTTCAATGCATCCTTTTTCAGCAGCTTAAAGATAGGCTCACAGATCAATGTGGACTGAGCTATGAATCGGCTGATGTAGTTCAATCTTCCCAAAAAGCTCATCACTTCCTTCTTGGTCTTTGATAGAGGTAATTCTTGAATTGCCTTGATTTTAGCGGGATCAAGCTCGATACCCCTTCTACTAACTATAAATCCCAATAACTTGCCGGTTGGCACCCCAAAAGCATATTTAGCAGGATTTAATTTCAAGTTGTATTTGCACAGGCGATCAAAGAACTTCTTCAAGTGAGTCAAATAATCCACTCTCTCACGGGATTTGATAATGACATCATCCACATATACTTCAATTTCCTTGTGAATCATATCATGAAAAATGGTCATCATGGATCTCAGGTAAGTGGCCCCAGCATTCTTGAGACCAAATGGCATTACCCTATAATGATACACACCCCACGGCATGATGAAAACTATTTTTTCTGCATCTTCTTCATCCATTAAAATTTGGTGATAACCCGCATAGCAATCCATGAATGACTGCATCTCATGCTTGGCACAATTATCAATGAGAATGTGGATATTTAGTAATGGAAAGTTATCTTTAGGGCTAGCTTTGTTCAGATCTCTATAATCAACACAGATTCTGATCTTGCCATCCTTCTTAGGAACTGGAACAATGTTGGCTAACCAAGTCGGATATTGTGTCACTTCCACCACTCTAGATTAAATTTGCTTGGTAACCTCTTCTTTGATTCTCAAACTCAAATCTGGCTTAAATTTTCGAGTCTTTTGTTTTATTGGACTGCAATCCGGATTGATCGGCAATTTATGAGACACGATGTCCATACTCAAACCTAACACATCATCATAAGACCAAGCAAATATATCAATGTACTCTTTAAGCAAACTAATAAGTTTCTTTCTTTCAGCTTTTGGTAGATAGACACTGATTTTGGATTCCTTGATACACTCGTCATCTCCCAGATTCACAGCCTCAGCTTCCTCTTGATTTGGATTGTATTGCTCCTCAAATAATTTCAATCCCTCGGTGAGGTGTTCAGATATTGTAGCCTCTTCATCATAATCTTCGAACTCATCACATTCTATCTTATTTTGTTCATTTGTCTTATGATATAACATGATATTGGCAGGTTTTAAGTTCTTTTTACTGAAATCATAAGCAAACAAAATCAGATAAGTAAAATATAGACCGATAACCAAATAATAAGTAAATTTCGCAATAAAGGAGATCTTTATTTAAACCAAAATAAATACAAATTTTGGCCATAACTATGGGTCAATCTGCCTTTTTCAAACATTATAAAGGTAATTTAAACATAACAAAGTAGAAACAAACAAAGGGTGGGTCTCGGGCCTCCTCTGGACTACCACCGATTTAAAAATAAGTAGATAATATATCTTTATCTACCAAGATGAGTGAGGGACTACGAGAGGTGCGGATGTCCAATTAGATAATTACTCCTCTGGCTCAGCATCACGGATGCCCTATGTCCCTGTTTCTTCCTCCAAGATTGTGTCAACTTCTTCAAAAAGATTCCATATTCCTTCCCCAAGATCGCCATCATCGATATATTCTCACATTGGAAATGACATATACAAGTGAGGTATTGGCCTAGACAATACCCGATCAATCTTCCTGTTTGTCACATCTACCTCATCGTCTTCTGTAGGGACATATCCCAAACCATACTTCAATCCTTTATTGGGAATTTGAATAGGCTTGATGATTTCTTAGAAGTACTTCCCCAATCCAAAACCTGGCTCAAAACCACTTCAGAGCATGACAGTGGCTATCATTTTATAAATAGAAGGCATAGGTGGCTGTGGGGCCAAATCAACGCCAGTGGCATTTACCAGCTCCACTGTGTAGAAGTTAGTACCTCTAGTAATATTATCAATAATTGGCGCGCAACCATTTGCATTACTTCCTTCACCATAAACCACCAACTCACGGTCATTCTTTACGAACTTTATCATTTGATAGAGAGTAGAAGGCACGGCTCCATCCATATGGATCCATAGTCTTCCTAATAATAGGTTGTAGTTGGTGGTGATGTCCATCACCTGGCACTCTACAACGAAATCAACAGGACCTACCTGAATACCCAAGTTCACAGCTCCTAATGTATCTTTTTGACCCCCATCAAAAGCTTTAACCTTAACTTGGTTCTGTCGGACTTTTCCCAAATCAAAGTTCAATTGTTTGAGAGTCGACAAGGGACAAATATTAAGACCCAATCCATCATTAATCAATACCTGATTCATGATCTTTTCCCGATACTTAATAGTGACATGAAGAGCTTTGTTATGCATCACACCTTCAAGGGGCAACTCTTCATCGCTAAAACTGATGCGATGTCCTTAAATGACTCGACTCACCATAGCAGCCAGATTATCTCCACCTATACCTATGGGTATGTAAGTATCATCCAAAGCTTTCATCAAAGCATGTCTGTGCTGTTGTGAGCTCATCAACAATGCCCACACAGAGATTTGGGCAGGTACTTTCTTTAGATGTTTTACTATAGAATACTCTTTTGGCTGCATCTTCCGCCAAAACTCTTCAGCCTCAGCTTCACTAATTGGTCTCTTTTGTTGATCTTTCTTATACCCCCCTTGAGCCAATTCTTCTGGGGTGTAACACCTACCAGAATGCGTCATTCCCTGAGTTGCTGCAGTCTCGATCACAAACTTCTTTTGATTAGGAATTTCTTTCGACACCAAAGCAACAACTTTTTGAGGTGTCAAAATCATAAAATTCAATTTCTCCTTTATGCTTAGTGAAGCCACAACCATTTCAAGACTGTTCGGATAGGCTGGGATTATGGCTTTTGTTACACACCAATATTATTCCATCTCAATCATATTGATATTAACCCCTTCATGGTTCGGCAAAGGATTACTATTAACATTAGGGGTGGCAGTTTGGAGAGTGACGACCTCACGATCAATCAAATCCTAAATTTTGTGCTTCAAATTAACACAAGTTACAATATCATGCCCGACACTGTTGGAATAATATGCACATGTTTTGTCAGCTTTAAAGAATCTAGAGCTTGTATCAGCCAGTTTAGGTGCAATGGGATGAATAATGCCTGCATCTCTCAATCTTTCAAACAACTTAATCCGACTTTCCATCAGAGGAGTAAAAGCCTTAGCGGGCCTATTTTCAAAATTGGATTGGGAAAGGTTGTAGTTATTTTGTGGCGGTGGGGGTACATAATGATAACTCGGATGATTTTGGCGGGAAAATATGGGAGTTTGGAATCTTGGATACGGTTGGTTTGGTAGTTTGGAGGGGTGTTTTGGTAATGTGGAGTTGGGTAATTAGAAGGTGGGGTTTGATAATTTTGAGATAGGACTTGGTAATTTGGGTATGGGGTTTGGTAACTAGAAGGTGGGGTTTGGTAATTCAGTTGAGTGTAGTAAACTTGATATGAATTTTGTGGATCTCGTGGATAGGTCTTAAAAGGTGTAGATTTTCCTGGCTTGCTGTTGGGAACCTCCTCCCTTCAGGTGTGTAGGAGATGGTAGATACATCCTCTCTTTTCTTTTTAAATAGTCCCAAAGACCCAGTTGAGGAGGCTACACGGGTACCTTTCCCGTCTTGAGCCTATTCTCGATAGTCTCACCTACTTTGATTATCTCGACAAATTTTTCTCTAACGAGCAACATTAATCTTTCATAGTATTCGGGCTCTTGCATGCGTACAAATACTTCCATGATCTCTTTCTCTATCATGGGAGGTCGAACTCTGGCGGCCTTTTCCTCCACCTGTATGCATACTCGTGATAACTTTCAATGGATTTCTATTTGATTTTCTCCAAAGAATATCGATCGGTAATGATCTCCACGTTGTAAGCAAACCTCTCGATAAAATCTTTGGCTAGAGCATTCCAATTAGACCATTATTTTATTTCTTGGGCGCTGAACCATTCCAAAGCCTCTCCACTTAAACTTTGGCTAAAGAGCCGCATTAGCAAAGCTTTGTTCTTCCCAACTCCTACTAGTTGATCACAATATGCTCTTAGATGAGCCAAAGGATTTTTGGTTCCTCCAAAAGTATCAAATTTTGGCACTTTGAACCCCTCGGGAAGGTCCAAATTCAGGTGGATACACAAATCTTCATAATTTAATCCTACAACATCTGGAGTGTAATGAAAGTCCTTCATAGCTTTCATAATCTCCTCTTTCATATTCTATTTGGTTATCTCTTCCTTCGCCCTCCACTCCTTCTCTTGTTCCTTATAGTGATCAAGTTCGGAACCGTTAGCATAGGGTTCATTTGGGATTGGGATTTGGAAAGCTATCTTTTGAGGCGAGGGGTGGGTAAATGGGAGATTTTGTGTATTTTGAGGAGCTTGGTAATTTTGGGGAAATGTCTGATGGTTAGTATGCTGATTTTGATGATAGGGAAAGGTCTGTGGGTTGTTAACATTATGGATTTGTGGGGGAGGACAAGCTTGAGTGTTGGTATTTTGTGAGGGAGGGAAGGTTGGAGGGTCGGTACTTTGTGGGTGAAGTGGCGCTTGTAGGAAGCGGAAGCATGATGGGGATTTGAGGCAGTGAGGTCAACAATGAAGGTATTTCAAGTGGGATTTAAGGGTGGGTTTTGAACGTATTCCGTACTTGAATTTGGAGAAGGGAAGTGGAATGGAGGCCTTCCTTCGCCTGGAACCGGAGTGTTGGCGGTGATAGCCAAATTTGACAATTCTCGATTTTTTTATATCTCAACTCTCATCTCAGCGATTTGTTGTAACAACTGTGTAATCAACTCATTTTGTTCAGCGACAACAGCGTCTGTCACAATAATCTCTGTCAAACTAGTGTTGTCATTATTGTCAGTCATTTTCCTTTTCTCTACTAACAGATTTATCGGGGAAGGAATCTTTGGAAGTTTTTGATCTCGTGAAATAAGGATGCTCAACCAGTTTGTCAACACAGATCAATTCTAAATACCTGAATAGAAAATAACTCAAAAGGCAAATATGTTATTCTTTGTTTATAACTTGTAATACAAAATATCACATATAATGCGACAAATAAACACATAAGGCACATATACAGTTATTGTGCATCCTAAATAAATATGTGACCCTTTTATGCTAAGGGTAGACCTAGCATTTTGAAGAATGTAGTACGCCATTTGAACACATTCCATTGCCCCCAAAAAATAATCTTTTATTCATAAATAAATAAGACATTACAAAATCGAGCGAGAGGATTACACTTTAGGGAAAGGAAAAAGCCAATACAAAAAAAAACCAATACAACGCCAGGAAAGATGACAAACTAAGAAGTGGAGGGTCTTTCTTTTTTTCTTGCTTTCTCCGTTTCCTCTCGAATAATATGCTTGAGGATCAATAAGTAAGGTTCAGCCAACAAGGCTCTATCAGGCATCGCCAATTATTTGAAACTGGCGAGTTGATCATCTAAGCTCAAGTCCACCTGTGCTAATGATGCTCTGAATTAGCTAGCTCTTGCGCCGTGAGAGTTAAGGCCATTTGATTCTCATACTCCCTCTGGCAGAACTCTTGTTCCTTGTGTTGGAACTCTCATTCTCTTTATTGAAGCTCTTGTTGGAAAAGGTGAGCCTGTATTTGAAGCCTTGTATGAACATCTTCGATTTGAGGGCCCTCATACGGTCCTGATTTTAATGTTCCTTGAAAATATGTTGTTAACCATGCTTTATATTCCTAGTCGTACCCAGCTTTGTATCTATTTTCAGTTATGCTCTCTTTTAAATAAATACGACTGGCCCACTTTTTGAGGATTTTTTTAGCATAGGGTACTACATTGCGATCATCATAATCGATGATATATTGGTCGGTGTTCCCTCGTTGGGGTATGATTTGCTTCCTCCCGAACTATCGCATAACTCTATTGGGACTATAAGGTTGTATTCCCCTAATGCCCACAAGGACTAAAAAAGGATATTGGGGTCCCCGAATTGCTATTTTTTCAGATCTAAAGTCTTCGAACATCTAATGAATGTCACTTTCCTTCAAATCGTAAAGAATTTTAGCCCATCCTTCTCTTGTTTTTTGAATCTTGAAGTTTAGGAGACTCAAATTGAATTCATGTTGATGAATATTGTCCGTCCCATCCTACTTTCCCAAAGCTTGTGAACCCTCCTCTGAGTTTTTAGCCAGATGCTTGGACATCCACCATTGAAGCAAAAGGTTACATCCTTGGAAAAATTGATGACCGTTTTTGCATCGACTTAAGGAACGATAGATATTAGCCAGAATGATCGGAACCAAATTGAAATGCTTCTTCTTCTAATTTTGCCCACCGATGCCATGAAAAGTAGCGTGCGTAGTCATAATAATTCTAGAGTCAATTTCATTATCTCTATCCCGAGGAAATACCATGGTCCTCAGAAGACAAATGGAGAATGCCAAAGCTAGAGTGTTACTCTACGTGGTTTGATCGTGAAACTCATTGGGAAACCCCCTATAATAGCTCTGATGTCCCCAACGCTCGAAAAACTTCATAAATGAAATATTTGGTGTGTCTAACCAATCCGCATTTACCAATAGAAGCATATTCTTTATTTCAGTGCTAGTTGGCTTATCCGGTATCAAAATGTGATGGTCAGGGTTATGCTTTCGTTTATTACACATTCCAATATTTTCTAGGCAATCCTGAATTTCTTCTATAGTTGATGTTATTTTAGCATCCCCGAATCGAAACACCATTCTCTCGCTATCCCAAAATCAAGTAATGACCTCAATGAATTCAAGCCATGCTTGGAGTTGTATGATTGACGGGAGATGCCCTAGATGGGTTGTAACTTGAGTTTGTAGATAAGGGCCAAGGTTACCCCACCAAAGACGAAGAAGATCGGGGGTTTTGGTGACCATGCCAAAACTCAAGAATCTTCTAGTCATCTACAAAACACACAAAATAAAAATAAAAACCCAAATCCATAGGCACAATGGTTTTTCCAACAGCGTATACATCCTTCAAATTAAGCACATAAGCATGAGCGTCCAAGTAGGTTGTGGCCCTTTCGGACTCAGGGTGGTATTTCTAATGGGCCCAACACGCCTTGGGTGTTGGGTCAACTTAGTCCAATACGCTATTAAAGGGATTTTTCTTCGTTCTACGCTAGGTTGACTAAGAGTGGACTTTATTTTAGTATACCAGTAACCCAAGCGGACAACTCGGGCTGGAGGAAGTTAGCGACCGTTGACCATCCAGTGGCCAACTCATTTCGCCAGGGTACCCCCTTAGAACATTTGGATTCAATGGTTGCGATCCGCATAACCATCATTTAAGTAAAAAGAAAAATGTCAAGTGGCGGAAGTATGCTATGCATGCAATGACAGTTCAATATTCATAATATTAAACATAGAAGACGCAAATAAGGAAAGTAAATTATAATTTAAACATTTAAGACGCAAATAAAGAAAATAAATTACTAATTATTACATTCCTGAATTGTTAGTCAAGTAGGTTAGTCAAAAATAATGGTTAGAACCTAAATAGTTCCCCAGAGGAGTCGCCATTTCTGTTTATGTCAGAAAAGACGGTTTAAAATCAATTTTAACTTTTTAGAGAAAAAATCAATTTTAGTAAAAGAAGAGTCACCACTTAATTTTTTAAAGAAATTAAGAAAACTTAATTTAAAAGACCCTAACAGATTTAAGTCTTTAAAATTCAGAAAAAAATGTACGAGGTTCATATTACTATTTTAAGAAGGTTCTATCACTTAAAATAGCCGCTAACATGCAGTTGTCCAACGATTTGAAAATTAGTTGATTAACTTTTGAAAAATGTGTTTTAACAATAATCAAAGTATTAAACAATTTTAAAGAAATATAAGTTTTGAAATATTTTAAGATAATTTATAATAGTAGTAGACTTGCTATAAAATGATTAAAGAAAAGAGGGATAATTTAAATGAAACAAACGATCATAAAAAATGGTTTCTCTTCAAGGGATTTAATTAAGTTTAAACTAAACAATTAATGTTAGAATTAGTATAGGATAAATAAATATTATTAACTAATTAAAATAAGAGTAAAGGCAATAGAAATTAGTGATGTCTAAAAGAAGACATTTTAGTTTCTAACATTAAACTACCCCAGATATGTACAAACCAACTAAATATTTTAAAATAGACGGAATGAAAAATATTTATGTACTCATATTCTTCGGATCAGCGTCGGCTTATTAATCAGAAGACAAAATATAGTTTTTGTCATTTTTCTGCTCGGGTCGACTTCCATCATTTCCAAAGGCCTAACTACCCCTACCCCTCCTAAGTTTATTTATTATTATAATCCTAAAACGATCTAAAGAAACAATAAAATCTAACATCCTAAAAGGTGTCTAACGTCCCAACTTAAATATCCAAGAGGCATTGGACATACTATTAGGGTAGGTTTTAGACTAAAGAAAATATAAGTATCCTATTTAGACACATCGCCAAACAAAATAGATGGGACGAGCAGTTAGCACATAAAATCTCAAATAAGCCCCTAAATTAATTATTTAGCATGCTTGAAAACACAAATAAATAGTGAAAGTTATAATGATTATGTTTGTGTGCATACAATCAGACGTAGGTATCGTAAATATAAAAACTTGAATAATATGAAGGACAAATTTAATTACTAAGGTGATTATAATAAAAGAAGCATGCTTGATAATTTTAGTTATTAACTAATAGTGTTTCAAATCCTATTAATATGATTTTAGTTAATAACATGCTAAAGATTTATTAAAATACCATAGATATGATTTCTGAATGAAATGAAAATTTATCAAAATGTAGACATGATTTTAAAATGGAATAATACCAGAATATTTATTAAAACCTACTCACAATTTTTATACCCCAATGGCATACTTTCGAGCTAAGAATTATTTCATATTGAAACTACCTAATAACATTTTTTGTCAATATTTATTACATTCATATGACGAGCTTAAAAAAAATCAATAAGGCCCTTAACACTATAAATACTTAAATATTTATTAGGTCCTATAGACATAATTTGTTATATGATATTTAACATAAAATTCTATGCACGTGATTTCTAAATGATTAGTATATGTAACACAAGCACACATAAATTTATGATAAACTAAAAAAAATAAAAAAATAAGCAAGTAGTAAGTAATTCCCTCCCCATGTGTTATCTTCCCTTTTTATTATATACGAAGTTTATTATTACATACCAAACAATCAAGAAAGCATAATATACAAGTAGAAATAATAAATCAGAAACTAAAACTATCTGAATCCTATTCCAAATGAACTCTTCATGTCTTGAACTTTTAAAATCCAAACCCTGCTAAAGCATAAAGAAAATACAAGTAGTATACAAATAATACAGAGGTATAACATGATTATATGATTTTGCTTTAACAAAATAAACAAGCACGGCAAGATTTTTATTTTAATAATAATCTAACATATCAAGAGAGATTGGAACTAATCTGGATACTTTAGTTAGGAGGAATAAGTAAATCGAAATCTGAAAAACCCAATGCTAAACACTAGGAAATAGAATATTAAAGTGTGCAAGAAACTCTTTTTGTTTTTGTTTGAGATTTGAACTGTGAAGTAAAATGTTCTTTCTTTTCTTTTCTTTCTTTGTTTTTTTTTCTCTTTGTTTTTGCTCTTCTCTTTCTTTTTTTTCTATCCCTCTTAAATGAATATGTGAGTTCTTCATTTATAATGATGGAATATATTCAAGAAAATCAACAAAAGTAGTTTCACTATGCTTAATCAAGACTTTTTCAATTAATTCAAACGAAAGAGCCAATATTTCAAAAGGGATACCAAATTTCAATAAAATCAAACAAAATTTTCAACAACAAATCAATCAAGATTTTAACAATGAAATCTATCAAAATTCAACAACCAAATCAATTTAGTCAGATATATTCAAAACAAATGGTGGAAAAGTTAGAAAGAGCAACTCCATTTATCAAAAAAAAATCTCAAATATCATGCCAAGAGGGACCCACTGTTAATAATTACAATGAATGAAAAATAATCAATTACAGGCAAAAAATAAAAATAAAATAATATTTAACATCACAAGAATAATTGAGAATACAAAGAAATTAGGCTTAGAATGTTCAAATTTTTAAGAACATCAATTGTACATGTTATTAAAGGAAAAAATGATCAAGAAATATTATATCTTATCATAACCAAACTTTTTAGTAAGGTAATCAGTTGACAAATTGAATTTCACCGCAATTACTTTAAATAAGCAATATATTCCCAGATTAATGAATTATCAACGTAGTAGCGGTTCAAACACCAAGATCAGAATGTTAATCAAACTTGACATCAAACAAAACTAATTTCATATTTTGGATTCATTGGAGGACGAAACTTTGAACAGATCCAACAGCCCACACACACAATCTAAATTTTAAGAAGAAGAAAGTGATTTGTGTGTCATATGTGTGCACCAACAATAATCTAGAAGAACATGTATGGACAACCATCAACCAAAACTTTCAGTAAAATCCAACTAACATCAAAATTTAATAATCAACTAACAGAAAAACAAAGATTTGAAAGGATGAAATAGTATATATGTTAAAGAAACATACCTTGGACGAATCTGTAAGATCCGTCTGTAAAATAAATTAGATCTTAAAGTACATACTTGAATCTCGAGATTTGAAGGGTTGATTGATTTCTGGCCGGAGTTTTTGGTGGAGCTAGCTGCTCGCTGTTCGATGTCGATCTGCTGATGGAGCTGCTGGTCGGAGGCTACCGTTGCTGTCGGTGAAGCTGTTGTTGGAGCTCGCCGTCGCAGTTGCTACTGTTCGTCGGTGGAGCTGCCGGTCGTCGCTGCTGCTGCTGTCCGTCGACGGTGCGGCAGCGTGGTAAAGGGGTCGTTTGGTGGTGTTGCGGTGGTGGTGGAGGTGAGAGGGCAGCGGATCTCTCTTTTCTTTTGGAGAAGATAAAGTAGAGAGTATAGAGAGAGAGTTAGGGTGAGAGAGTTAGAGAGAGAGTGAGGTCTTTTTGATGATGAGGAAAAAAGAAAAATCAAAATTAGTTTTAGGGTTTTGGGTGTAGGTAGTTAGGAATGGGAGTTTTAATCCTAGCCGTTCATTAATTTTGATGAGCGGTTGGGATTGAATCTTGGTATTTGATAAAGATGAGATGGATGGATATGATTAAAAGATAAATTTAAAATTATACCACTACTTATGTATATACTATGTATGTATATATATATGACGTACGTATATTTATAATACGTACTAAATAGATGCATAATTAACATAGTTAACTAAAATATATGATAAACTTAATTAATTAATGACTTTTATAAGCATATGTATACTAGACGTATTAAAATAGATACGTAATATGTATATATTAATATGAGTAAGTAAATTATATAATAAACTTAGTTAAAAAAATATATTTTTTATTTTTATTTTTTATATAAAGAAAATACACACACATACATAATATATAATAAATAGATACGTGTCACGACCCAAGGCTAGGGCCTAGACGTGACATGGCGAATGAGGAACCCAAAAGTACCTCAAAGAAGCCTCTTAGCATTCTTTTAGCCTTTCATAGGTAATGATGATAAATAAACAAGCGGAAATCATAATAATAAATCTTCAACTTACATATGTTCAACAATACCTCTAACTATTAGATTTAATGGGGCTAAGACAAGTTCCTAGCTCACCCTCAATCATAATAGAAGAAATGTCATAATAAAATATCTTAACATATCATAAGCTAGAAAGATAAATGAGTATTGTTCCCGAAACATGGGAACTCACCAAAAGTAGTCTTCAATGGAATATCAACTAGCCACGTGGAGGAGAACGATGAAGAGCACCGATCCCTACATGGTGATATCATATAGGCAAAAGAGTATGCATTAGTACTTTGAATGTACTAAGTATGTAAAGATGCATGAACATTGAGGAAATATTATAACATTTATGCAATATGGAACATAATGTAATACATGCACAATAAATCATATGGATATCCTTTAAAACATTCATTTTGTGGGAAAATAACTATAACCGACATTTAAGACCATGCGAGCTATTACATGGAATCCAACATAACCCCCTACGTTGGCCGGAGAGACTACTTGCCAGGTAGAACTCCGTCAACTTCATTTATTTATTTAACTTTAACTTTAAGGGCTATTTATGGATCCATTAGCCTAAGCCTACAAGGGCTCCTATGTTGACACATAGTTAATGAGACAAGGGGTTGCTACTAGGATTCCCTTACCGAATCCCACCTCAATGCCTCATTCGGTGCTAAGTCAATCCCACGGAATAGTTTAATACTTTAAAATATTCATAGCATATAACTTGAGAATTCAAACATCATATTCGGTAGAATAGCTCATTAAAATATTTGATAATTCAAATATGCAAGAATTGTCCTTATTGCATAAAGAATCCATCATTAATATCATTTCATCATTCTTTCATTTCATAAGACTCCCTTTTTGATCATAGATATTGCTTTCATAAACATTTATTTGGAGTCAAAGCTTTCAAGTCAAATTTTATTAAAAACATAGTAAAACTAGGTGGGTTCAAATCACTTCAACTTGCAAATATGTATGTAAATAAATATTCATAAATACTTTGAAATCCATTAATTAAAAATCATGCTTTAAACAACCCACCAGGAATTTCAAGAGTCTTTAAATAGATAAATAGAGGAATTACTTGTAAACCATCAATTCATATATATGAAATTATGTTGCATCAAAATAGAGCAATAATCATTAGTTTAACCATGATTCATATTATTAAGTAAAAATAAGAATTTACCATAAGAAAATATTACTTAAAATCAAGAGACTTAATTGAAATAGTTTTTGGACTATATGGTTGAAGAACTCATGGATAAACATCTACATAACTTAAGAGTAAAGCTTAAAATAAATAAATATAATTTATCATATAATCAAAATAATTTAAACATGAGAGTGTAAGGAATACTCTCATTGAAGTCTTATATACCTGGAAACTGAAGCTTTAGTTGGTACCGAAAGACTTAATGAACACTCTTGAGTCCTAGCTTCTCTCCTTGCCGGAACGTTTTGTGTACTACCCGGAGTATATGAATCACCGAAATAGTATTTCTTCACTACTAAGAACTAAAACTATATTTGAGAATGTGTAAAGAAGTGTATAGAGAGAAGATTTGCTTGAGAAAGCTTGATGAATAAAATGAGGAAATAAGGTGGATATTTATAGGTGGGAAAGAGGGATCTAACAATAAATAAAATAATTATAAAAAAAATTTGAAAATTTAGTGGAATATATTGATGTCATGGATGATGTTAAATGGAGGACAATTTATGTCATGAGTGATGTCAAATGTATCTAGATCTTTCTATGGTAGGTGAAATGAGTTATTTTTGACAGAATACTCTTTTTGGGAGCTGCGTTTGAATAAGATAAATTCCTTATTAGGATTTGGTGTCTTCATAAGAATTGTAGATATGGAAGTCTAATTTCATATCGTTAAAGAATCAATCAATTTGGATAAACCTACAGTGAGATATGTTTTTTCTTCTATAAACACTCATTTCTGTCACAACATCCTACCTTACAAAACTTAATTTATTTGACCTACTTAACCTCCGAATATTAAAATATGGTCTTCATAAAAGTTGTAGGTAATGATCTTGTGGTTACGCAGAAATTTGAATCCCTCAATTTGGATATTCATATGAAAAGTTATGCCCAAAATACAGAGGTTGTATCTTGTTTAGGCGAAAATTGAAACATCGTATACAACGTTTTTTAGGTGATGTTAAAATACGTAAGAATATTTGAACGTATTAAGCTTATTATTATTATTTTTTAAAAAAAATTAAATAAATAAATAAAAATAATAAAGATGATAGAATAATATTAATAAATAGAAATGATATTATAAATTACGAATGTCAAAATATACGATTTATTGGGTAAAACTAAATATAAATTTATTTATTTAATAAAAAAATAATTTTGGAAAAATGCCTATAGCAATCCGAAAAGTAGTTATGGGTCGATAAAAATTGGATGTCAACAACAACTACTGATTGTCTATTCAAGAAAAAGATTGTTCAATCTTATTTTCAACTTAAGAAGAATTTTCGAATCAAAGCTTCTGATGTTATTGCTGAGTATATATGCGGACGCCGTTTGTTGGCAAGCATCCCATGGGACAAAGTGAATTATGTTCTCTTTCCAATAAACATTAAAGAGGGTTATCATTGGATTTTTGTTGTGTTTGATATTGTTGAAAGATCTTTGAAGGTGTATGATTCATTTCCGGCTAGAGGGGGGGGGGGAATTTTCTGACTCAAAACGCTGCTGACATGATTTCATCGGTTTTACCATACTACTTGAGTGTGGTCAAGTTCTATGATAAGTGTCCTGATTTGAAGACATCACCTAAATACATTGAAAAAAATGAGTTTGAGCTCATTGAATCTAAGTTCATAACTAAAGAGATTCCTAGACAACAAGAAGATTCATTGTAAGTTTAATTATTTATCAAATAAATATTATCTTTTGTATTGGTATTATTAAACTCAATAGTATTTTTATAATAATTTTATATTTTAAATTTTGTAGGGACTGTGGAGTTTTTGTGGCTGCATTTGCGGAGTTAGTGAGCAATGGCCAGTATATTGCAAATCAACAACTAAGTGCAGACAGTCTTCGAAAGAGGTTTGGGGCTTTACTATGAGAATATGCAGTGAAGAAGCAAAAGAGTAACCTTCAAAGTGAAAACGAAAGACCACATAAATAAAAAAATATAGTTATATTAGTTAAAATGTCTATGAAAACTATATTGTCTAAAAATAGTTTATAACTGATGTATTAGTTAGGTTTTAAAGATTATTTTGTGCTATTTTTTTTAAGATGATTTTTGTTCATGTAAAATACACTTTTAATATATTTTTTTGTTCATGTAAAATATATCTTTTTTATAATGTAATACATAGCTACGTTAATGTTAAAGTATTTCAGTAGTGTTATCAAACTGAAACCTGCATTATGAATTAATGTTGTATTGAAAACGCCTCTAGTGTTCTATAGACCACACAAATGAAACTTGAAGTAAAAATGAATTAAACTTGAATGAAAAATGAATTACGTATATATTAAAATTGAATTAGAAGAGAATGTGACACGAATGCAAAGTGTAGCTAATGAAAAAGCCTTCAGTAAATCATAGAACACAAAAATGAATTAGACTTGAACTAAAAATGAATTACATACACACTAAAGTTGAATTAGAAGAGAATTAGATACGAATGAAAAATGTAGCTATTGAAAAAACCTCCAGTAATCCATAGAACACAAAAATAAATTATACATGAACTAAAAATGAATTACATACACACTAAAGTTGAATTAGAAGAGAATTAGACACGAATGAAAAATATAGCTAATGAAAAAGCCTTCAGTGATCTGTAGAAACACAAAATTGAATTAAACTTGAACTAAAAATGAATTACATACACACTAAAATTGAATTAGAAGAGAATTAAACACGAATGAAAATTGTAGCCAATGAAAAAACCTTCAGTGATCTATATACCACAAAAAATGAATTCTTGTAAAAAACTAATAACCTAAAACAAACAGAGTTTATTCTTTATTTCAAATGTCATTCTTCATTCTTAATCCAAAGGCCTAACATTCTTGCAAGTCTCCCTGTTGTGACCTAGTTGTCCACAATTGTTGCATGTTATTTTTGATTTTTTGAATCCATCTTCTCTCAATTGTGTGTGTCTTTTATATTTGGCCTCCCAGGAGGTCTCTTTCCAAGTGGTGGAAGTACAACCTCTTCAAGAACGCGTGTTGGTATATTTCAGTGCTTTCATTTGGGAGGGAATTCAAGTGAAAATTGATATGTCAACAATAAATTTCCTCTTGTATAGTAATCAAAGCAATATTTTTCATAACCAATATATTTTGTTGTTAAAACAGTCAAAGCATGTGGACATGACAGCTCATCCAATTGAAATCTCCCACATGTGCATGTACGTTGTTGAAGACATACCGTGAATCGTTTAATACCATCAAATACTGTATACACATATTCATTTGTCTCCCTAACCTATGAAAAATAAGAAGAAATATAAACAAGAGAGATGTTACATGTGAATCGTAAGAAAAAATATTAGCAAAAAGAAATTTACAGATACCATACTCTTAATTTCTCCGATGCAGTTTTGCTACGTTGTAGAATTTTTTCATACTTTTTCTCAAGGTAAAATCCTGAAAATGTTGCCTTGACCTGTTATTGTTATTCCATTTTTGAACAAGTTGTCTCATAAATTCTAGGAGGTGCAAGACTGTAAGAACTTTGGCATATCTTATTCTTGAATTGACTGATTCTGCAATGTTTGATGTCATCATCCAAGTCCTATTTATCTGAGCATGAACACGTGACTATTTATTGTATCCAATGTTCAGCAAATAGTCTTTAATTATCTTGTCTATCTTCTCAACAATTGCTATATGTTGATTAAACTCTACCGTGGTGTATGTTGTTTTCATAGAGTAGAACAATTCTGTTACCTTTTGCTGACTCTTTCTGAAGTTTTTCATTATGTTTTGCAACAAGTGTCATATACACGCTAAATGAGGTATTTCATCATAGACAGTTGAACTTGCCTTAATAATACACATCTCTGATTGTTGACCAAATGTCTCTCTGAATTATTCAAAAAACTACCTCCAAGATGCATCATTCTCTGAATCAACAATGGCATAAGCAAGTGGCAGTATACTCCCTGCATCAGGTACAATGTTTAATACATTTTTAATACATTTTTGTTTCATGTGTAATACACTTTTAATACATAATGCAGACTTTTAATACAAATTAAAATTTCATTTATAGAAGCATTAGTATTATATTCGAAAAGTCTCACCTGCTGCATCTAAGGTATTAACTGTTAGCATTGTCCCTTTGTATGCTCCTTTTAGAAAAGTTCAATCAACAACTACAATTGATCTACAATACTCCCATCCTTTTATCGATATAAACAGAGCTACAAATGCATATAGAAAATGGTCATCCTCTGATTTGTGCAATCTTATATAAGAACCAGGGTAAGTTTCCTCTAGTATGTAAAAGTAACTTGACAACTTTGCATATGATTGAGCTAGATCACCTCGGACTAATTCAAGAGCTTTTTCTTTAGCTCTCCAAGCTTGCATATATGTGAGTCGCACACCATATTTCTGTAACATGTCATTTTGTATATCTCTTGGTGTGTAGTTGGCATCTTGATCAAACACGTGTGTTCTCTTTCAAAATCTCTAATAGCAAATATTTGAGATTTATTCACGCTTGAAGCACATAAATTCCAACTACAATTTTCTCCGAGGCATTGTATTGAATAGCTATTGAAAAAAAATTATTAATAGACAATCAATAGTATAAACTAATGAATTTGAGTCTTACCATGTTGAACTTGATCTCAATGTCTTGAATTTGAAGTGTTTAAGAATGAAATGTCTTTTTAGTGCACTAGTAAGGACATATTTATTTTTGTAAACTGGATCTTTCTCAAAAAAAGATTGATTGGGGTTAATAATGATGCCTGGTTGTATTTCTTCTTGCTCATCAACTTCCTCACATGATCCAAAGCCAATTAACTCTAGCGCATCACCGATACCACTAAATGCATTAGAAAAGTATGAATTGTGTGTAATCCTCATGTCTTCTGAAGTGTCTGAACATAATAGTGGAATTAAGGTGGAATCACTCTCCAAGTTGATCGATTCAGTTGTTGTGACACATAAAGGATATTTTGACATATCTCTATGTTCCTTTTTGGTTTCAATATACACTTTTACTCCCATATCGTTATGAATTTGAATTGGAGGATATCTTTCATCAATCTTATTTCTGATTTCAACTTTACTTGTTGATGTCTCTATTGAAAATTGAGTAGCAATCACAGAAACGAGGCTAGCAAATGTTGATCGGTATTTATCAACACACCATCTACCAAGTAATTAATATACTTGTTGCTAGAATTCCACCGACCATTGAAGTAAAACAGCATAACCAGATTAGCCATGTTTTTCTCTTACATATTTTTTTATTGAATTAGAAGAGAATTAGATACGAATGAAATATGTAGTTAATAAAATCAGCCTTTAGTGATCTGTAGGCCACAAAAATAATTAAACTTGAACAATAAATGTATTAACACACATTAAACTTGAATTCGAAGAGAATTAGAGACGAATGAAACATGTAATTAATAAAACCAGCCTTCAGTGATCTGTAGGCCACAAAAATGAATTAAACTTGAACAATAAAGGTATTACACACACATTAAACTTGAATTAGAAGAGAATTAGACACGAATAAAATATGTAGTTAATAAAACCAGCCTTTAATGATCTGTAGGCCACAAAAATAATTAAACTTGAACAATAAATGTATTAACACACATTAAACTTGAATTAGAAGAAAATTAGGCATAAATGAAATTTATATCTAATGAAACCAACCTTCAGTGATCTGTAGGCCACAAAAAGTGAATTAAATTTGAATAAAAACTGTATTACACTTATATTAAACAAGTAAACAAGTAATCGTGATAAATGTAGAAACAAAAATAAACTTTCATATTGAATCACAACTGGATACAAATCGTGTATCGCTAATTAATTAGGTATGCAATCTAATTCAGATCTCAAACAATTAAACATTCAACCATTCAAACCTTTAAGTAATCACAGATCTCTACTTAGAAATCACAATTCTTCAACTGCTTCAAATCTGCATTCACCTAAATTTTGCCATTTTTCTGCAATAATCATCGAATACACATCACTTAATTCCAAAATTGGAGTATTAATGTTGTAGAAAGTCGTGGTTGAGAAGCTATGAAGGTAAGTATTGCCCTAATTTTGAAGAAAATTATAGGTGAGAAGATTGGAGAGAATATTGGTGTAGCAAATTTGGAGAGAAACGGGGAAAGAAAAAATAGCGGGTGAGAATTTTAGAAGAGTAAAGATTGTATTTAATTTAATTCAAACAATTTGTTATATATAGTTAAAACAATTATGTTGATCTATGTGGTAAATATTTTTTGAATATCGTACACTTAGGTGATTTACCCATAAATGTATTAGGACTTTATAGTTATTAATTTTTCCTATGCAAATAAATGTATTAGGACTTTATAATAGTTATTAATTTTTCTAATATCTATTATCATATTTGTTTTTACCATATATATTAGGACTTCTTAATATTTTAGTTGTGATATTTAATTCAAGTAAGGAAAGAATTTGTACAAAATATAATTCTACATTGATTAAAATCCTTTAGTAATTAAAATTTATTAGGATGGTAATTTAAATTATAGTTATATAAATATAGATAATAATTTGAGAAAAATAGTAAATAACAGTATATATATATATATGTATGTATTTGACTTATAACTATTAATTATTTTAATCGAGTATTCAAATATGTCAAAAGTCCAAATATCATTTATATAACTAATGTTTTCACGTATAAGTATTTACTTAGAGGGCATTTGATCATGAAGGGTTTTCATTTTTTTTTTTGGTGTTAAACTCCAAAAAAATATATTTGGCCATAAAATAACATAAAAAGTGTCGTTACTTTTTTTTTTTTACTTTAAATTACTTATGAATAATAAAACATAATTCCAATTTATATTTACGATCAAATACAATTTTAATTTTTAAATATTATTTCTTTATTTATGATCAAACACAATTTTAATTTTTTAAATATTATTTTTTTTTTAAAAAATAATTTATTATTTAAAATTTTAAAATAAAACATCGCCAACCGGTCGCTTAATTTTCACAAGTTCATTTCACATCTCATATATAATAAAATACAACAAAATTCCCATAATCTTAAATCTTCTTTTTTAGGTGCAGTAAAAAAGGAAAAAGAAATAGAGCCCGTTTGGATTGACTTTAAGTTGGTCAAAACCAACTTAAAATCCCTTTTTAGCTTTTGAACGTGTTTGTCTAATGCTGACTTTAAGCCATAAAGTTCTTAAAGTCAGTCAAAAATGAAAAGTTAGGATTTCTAATTTTTTTTCCAAAGTGCTTAAAGTCATTTTCTTTGACCATGGAAATTACTTTTATATCCTTTATATTTTAATTAAATTCTCAAACTACCTTTTTTTATTCTTTTAACCATAAAATTCACATCATAAGCACTTTTATCCAAACACTCAACTGCTTATTTATAAAAATAACTTTCAATATTTCAAAGTTCTAAAAACACTTTATATATTACTTTTTTTAAGTCCATCCAAACGAGCTCATGATCTGCTTTAAGTCAGACTCAAGTCCCCACAGTAGTTGCTATTCTTGTTACATTTGTGGCATCTCTACATATCCTAACTAGGTAGGCTGATTTTTCTGAAGAACACCCTAACAGTTTTGTGATTTGATAGAATAAACGGAAATGAGTGGTGGTGGAGAAGGAGAAGGGTCCACATTGGAATTTACCCCTACTTGGGTGGTGGCCGCCGTCTGCACCGTCATCGTTGCCATTTCTCTAGCCGCTGAGCGACTCATCCATTATACTGGAAAGGTGTTGCCTTTAATCTCAAAGTGACAAAAATTATTTTCCCTTCCTGCTCTCTTTTTATTTTGAATCGGATTTTACATTTCTTCTTTTGAAATACAAGTCGTACTGCTGCTGAATTTCCTTTGAAACGTCTGCAGTATCTGAAGAAAAAGAATCAGAAGCCTTTATATGAAGCGCTACAGAAAGTTAAAGAAGGTTCCAAGATCTGCCTAACTTTTTTTTTTAAAAGGGCCACTTGGGCTTTTTGTTAATCAAACGAAAACAAGTCTAAAGAAGCTGCAAAAAAGGAAGTGCATTCTTCTTGAAATGAACAGACAGATCTGTCTGACTGTTATTTACCATACTATTTAAATTTGAATTACGAGAATTCCGCCTAGGAATATTTTATTTTTCGAAAAAAATAATAATCCCGCTTTGTATTCGTGATTTAGCTTATTATATGTTTAGGTTTGTAATAATCAATTGATATTACTGTTTTCTCCAGTTTCGATCGAATATGAAGTTGCACTTTTTGAATTGATTGGTGAATGCAGAGTTGATGCTTTTGGGGTTTATATCCCTGTTACTGACGGTGCTTCAAGGTAGCATAGTCAAGATTTGTGTGCCTAAAGATGTGGTCATGCACTTACTTCCATGTTCATTATCGGAGGCCCCTTCTCATGCTAGTCCTGAATCAGGACATCATCGGCGTCTGTTAGCTGAAGAAGCAGCTGCTGGTGGCTATTGCACTGCAAAAGTAATCAATTCGTTTTTCCTGGTGTAGTTGCATTTATTTTTTGAGATCTTTCTTCTTAGGTCCATATTCCACAATGTAGAGAAAATGCTAGTCCTGGTCATATCTTGTGAAAGGCTTCTGTGACTTTGTCATGTCTATGAGCCTGACAAAATTGCTTCTTTAGTGGCAACTATACACGATGTTGTGGTCATGGACTGACTTCTCCTTTTATATTAAACTGGCCCTAGTTGTTCTAGTTTCTACTGTATCATGTGTGCTTTCATGAAAGGAAGGTAGAGTGGTGCTTCTATTTGGTGAGAGAAAAAAGAAAGAATACTGCATTGTTGTTTTATGGTTTTGAATTTATTATCTTTCTTACAATGAGCCATTGTTTGAGTTCCTTTTTTATCAAAAAAGGAAAAATGAAAAACCAAAATTTAGGGATGACTTGTCTTTGCTCTTTAGTAAGAGAATGTGAAAAATATTGTGCAGACATTTACTTGAATTATTTTCTTAAATTTCCTGACACAAAAGTTGAATCCCAGTTTTTTAATATCTGATTCTGGAATATATAGTGATCTTTTTCCGTTAGATTACTCTACTTCAGTACATATTGTCTTGCACTGACTTCTAATATCATTCTTTTTAGTTTTGTTTCAGCATAAGGTCCCCTTACTCTCTCTTGAAGCGTTGCATCACCTTCACATTTTTATCTTTGTCCTTGCGATTGTTCACGTGACTTTCTCTCTGCTAACAGTTGTATTTGGAGGAGCCAAGGTCTGTACTAAAATCTGCTTCATTAACTTTTTGCTTGTCTTTTCAACTTTGTTTGTTGTTTGTATTGAATGTTTGTAATTTAATGATGCCAAGATACGTCAATGGAAGCACTGGGAGGACAGCATTGCAAAAGATAATTATGAGACTGCACATGGTATGTATTCACCTATAAGGTCTTTCGTCCAACTCTTTGCTGCATATCGTAAAAAAATGTAATCTGATTTATTTCCTCTATGGGGAGTTTAATTTTACATGATAATTGGAGCCAGATGACACTGTTCTGAATGATGATAAGCAAAGATGAAAGAAAGTAAATGACCTAAGGAAAAGCTTACATGGAAAAGTTTAATTTTACATAATAATTGGGGACCGCTTTACACTGTTCTAAATGATAATCAAAGATGAAAGAAAGTAAATGACTGATGGAAAATCTTTAGTCGTCCCTGTAGTTAATGTTCCCTGTAAATCTAGTTACTTTCTTAACCAAGGCTTTAAGGTGGCCAACTGTTGATATACTGCAACCCATGAGTGGAAAGATAAGTTACAAGCAATATGGAGTTACTCCCCTCATGCATTATATCTAGATCAAGCTGATCTTCAAACTGAAATAGTTTGATGCTTTCTTTTGCAGTTTTAAAACCATCGGTCACACATGTCCAGCAACACGATTTCATCAGGAGCCGATTTGTGGGTATGGGCAAACGCTCAGCCCTTTTTGGTTGGTTGGTAAGCAGTTTCCTTCCTCAGTAAGCAGTCATTCTTGCCCTATCTTATATTTCTCCTCTGTATGGTAAAACTTACCTTGGGAACTGCTCTTAAAACACCCTAATGTGGAGAGAAAAGAAAGATCATAAATTTAGAGCCCGTTTGGATGGGCTTAAAAAAGTAACTTTTATGTATGAAGTGCTTTTAGAACTTTGAAGTGCTGAAAGTTATTTTTATAAACAAGCAGTTGAGTGTTTGGATAAAAGTGCTTATGTTGAAAATAAGTGTTTGAATTTTAGGGTTAAAAGAATAAAAAGGGTAGTTTGGGAATTTAGTTAAAATATAAGGGATATAAAAGTAATTTCCATGGTCAAACAAAATGGCTTTAAGCACTTCGAAAAAAAAGTTAGAAATTCTAACTTTTTATTTTTGACTGACTTTAAGAACTTTATGGCTTAAAGTTAGCATTAGGCAAACACGTCCAAAAGCTAAAAAGGGGCTTATAAGTTGGTTTGACCAACTTAAAGCAGATGGGGAAGGTGCATATGCTCTCAAATGACACGTGAATATGTGATGGATAGATATGATCACTTTCTTTTATCTTTTTATTTTGTGAGATATGCCAATGTTGGATCATGCCTCCAATAAGTCCGTCATATTATATCTGGTTTAGCTAAGTTATGGTTTACTACTTCAGTCCGTTGAAAGAATTTATATTATAAGCAAGTTTTATTTGATGTCGTGTTAGGGTCCTGTTAGCTGAGAATTCTATACAAGCAAGTACTGATTCTTATTCGCAACCAATATGATAAGCTGAGACTTACAAAAATTTGAAAACCAAGCTGAATAAACATCAATTTTATTTATGAGTAAGACAGAAGGTGAGGAAATGGGGAATTTATAATAGAGCAATACCACATGGTTTTATAGTGCCTTTTACGTTAACATAAGCATCTCATACTTTGTTTCTTTTGACGAAAACTTGCAGCACTCTTTCTTTAAGCAATTTTATGGTTCTGTCAGCAAGTCAGATTATGCTGCTCTACGCTTGGGGTTCATTATGGTAACTTCACTATGTTACTTGTCTGAGATAGTTGTTTGGTGTTTTGCCTTCTTTTTGGTGCTTAAGTGGCTCTTGTAGTATTAAGTTTCTTCTCTTTGGCAGACACATTGCAAGCAAAACCCAAAATTTAATTTTCACAAGTACATGATTCGTGCTCTGGAGGATGATTTTAAGACTGTCGTCGGCATCAGGTTAGTGGCCATTCTCCTTTCCTCCCCTGCCACACCCCAACGGGAAGAATTTGCGATGCTTTTCTCACTTGTTACCTTTTTCCTGTGTTTTTTGCAGTTGGTATCTCTGGGTATTTGTTGTCATCTTCTTGTTTCTGAATGTTAATGGTATGCCAACTCAAACTTGGAATAGACATTTTTACCTTGCAGCTGCTTTGAAATGTTTCAATGGTATGCTTATGCAGAACAAATGGAAAAGAGTTGTTGTCTTGGCAAGTAATAATTGGGTAGCAGTAATCTTAGTGCTGTGGAAGAGAGTTGTTCTCTTGGCAAATGGAAACTAACAATTGAATAGCAGCAATTTTAATGCTACTGTGGGCTCTAAAATAACTGCTTGGGTGCTTATCACAAAAAGAAAAAATTTGCTTGGTGGCTGCAGTGAGGGCCATCTCCCCTCCCAGAAAATCCCAAAGTGTGCCACTGCCAGTAGCTGTGGTTTACTTACTGGTGAATTGATTGTTGTATTCATTGTTACAATTGATTAAGATGTTGAACTAACCAAACATTTTTGAGTACATGGTACTACACACTTCTATCCAACAAAAACCCGAATGTTCCCAATTTATTTCCTCTTCGACTTCAAGGGTAAGGAAATTGGATAGCGTTGCTCTGTACCTATTGATGGTTACACAGCTGGTGCTATATTATGCACGCGCAGAACCTATCAAAGATAATTGTTCTCTAGGAAACTAGTAATCGACAGCAATAATATTGTAGGCTCTTAAATTTTCTGCTTTCTTAGGTAGGGTCTCAAGTAGGCTCTCCCCCTCCCCCAGGCTAAATTCCAAGTCTGCCACTCGCAGCAGCTGCATTAAACTTATTTCTAGATTCATGGCCCGCTCTTATTGTAATTGTGAAGGTGTTGGAATATCCAAGCATTTATAGCCATGTGTTACTGGGAACTTATACCCAACAATAAACTGAATGCTCCGAGATTACTCCCTCTTTCAGGATGAAAAAAATTGTGAATTAAACTTTGACTTATCATAGAAGAAATTGTGAATATAGTTGTCTTGTAACTATGAGTACGACCATTTGCCAACTTCCTCTGAGGCAAATGTTAAGAAGTTTATCTATGTCTCCGTTCATATTGTACATGCTGTAGTTGTAATTTGATTACATCTCCTTATGCTTCCACAACTTATGATGATATTAAGCCGCGTGTTAGAATTCTGTTTGGTTTTGTGTTACTATTTGCAGTTTTCAGCACTCTTTTAGATGATTCATTCCAGATACTACCTTTAAAAGTGTTGCCTGCATAATTTTCACTTTGCTTTAATATAATTTTTACAAGTTTCGTTTCATGTTTCGTTTTGGTCATTTGGTTGTGGTTTATATCTGAAAGCTAATAAATTCATTTTCTGTTCTCCAGGTTGGCATACATACTTCTGGATTGCATTCATTCCTTTTGTCGTGAGTTGGATCTTTACTAAGCCTTTTGCTAGATCTAATTTAAATTTTAAGAAAAGCCATTCATACAAAAGAGATACTCCCTCTGTTCCAATTTATGTGACACCCTTTCCTTTTTTGTCTGTCCCCCAAAAAATTACACATTTTCCTTATTTGGCAAATGTTTAGCAACACTATCAATACTTTACCTTACCCATGTGTTCCCACTTTTTGGCAAAAAGTCCACAAATGTGTACTCTTCTATTTTCAAATTCATTTATTTTAAGGATAGTTTGGAACATTGCAAAGTCTTTCTATATTTCTTAAACTCCGTATGCAATCAAACTACATCACATAAATTAGAACGGAAGGAGTAATACTTTAAGCAGAATTGCTAGTGCTATGATTTGAATCTTACTGAAGCTATCTGATACATATGGTAATCAAATATATCATATCATGTTTTTTCTCCTCCAATTCTTTTTTTCCTCCACTTAAAAGCTGCATAAAGTAATTTAATATACAAGCAAACATTATTGACTGTAAGTGTTAATATATCAGCAAACATTATCGACTGTAAGTATCTGGCAGTCAGATTGTGATGCTAAATTATAGATCCATCCTCCGATTGCCTTCAAATCACCTTTTTTTATGAAAAAGAATCTTCAGATTGGTATCTTTTTCTATGAAGAACATATTTTCCAAGAAATGGGGAGGCCCTGGGGTATCTTTTAATTTGCTCGATGATTTTGTATAGTTTTCCTAGATTCCTATCAACCTCCGTAGGAGTTATGATGCATGTTGAATGTGAATGTTTCCTTTCTCACACATTCAGTTACTTTTCTTTCTTAATTGCTCTTAATATTATTTTAATAACACGAGGCTCCTTTAGCAACAACCTGATATTCTTCCACTTAACTTCATTTTGGGTTTTATCAGCTTCTGATTGCGGTTGGCACAAAGTTGGAGCATGTAATTATACAGTTAGCTCATGAGGTAGCAGAGAAACATGTCGCGATAGAAGGTGAATTGGTGGTCCAACCTTCTGATGATCACTTCTGGTTCAACCGCCCTCAAATTGTCCTTGTCTTGATACACTTTATCCTCTTTCAAAATGCTTTCGAGATAGCATTCTTTTTCTGGATATTGGTAAGCTAAAATTATTATACTATCCTTTCATTCAGCTTACTTGTCTATTTCTAATTTTGGTAGTTTTCGTTCTCTTATCTCCTTTATAGGTGCAATATGGCTTTGATTCCTGCATAATGGGACAAGTTGGTTTCATTGTTCCCCGGCTTGTTATAGGGTAAAGTCCACTGCCCACTTCCGTATTAGGGCAATTGCACCAGAAAATGTTGAATAGCATTCTTTAACTTTGTTTTGATGATCTCATTGTGTTTTCCAGGGTAATAATTCAAGTGTTATGCAGCTATAGCACGTTGCCACTTTATGCTCTTGTTACACAGGTTGGTTTTACACATGGTTTGTTCAGTCTGTTTATATGAATGAATGTTGAAGTTGAATCTGAATTACAGATGGGTACCCATTTCAAGAAGTCAATATTTGATGAGCACATTCAAGCTGGTCTTCTTGGTTGGGCTTCGAAAGCGAAAATGAAGAGGGGGCTCAAGGCTGCTACAGATGGCGGAAGTTCAACTGAGTGTTCTACAGTAGGATTACAGATGTTAGGAATCGGCCGAAAGGAAACCCCCACCCCCACCCCCACCCCCACCCCTACCTAATGGATCTTAATTTGGATGCATCATAATGGAAGAGAATTATAATCAACTAGTAAATACACCCCTTTTTTTAGTAAATACACCCGTGGTAATTAAAACCTTATTAAATTTATAAAATATTTTTTTTTTATAATGGATAAAGTTCTGAGGAACCATATTCTCAAATGATGATACTCATGTTTATGAGAAGAGGGATATTTAATGTAAGACCTCCCTACTTCTCATTCATATTTTAATGGAAATTTTAGATGGAATAGCAAACATTTGCTATGCATTTACTATACATAATCATGCTTCAAAAGATTTATATTGTGAAAATTATTTACGGGAAAAGACATAAATTTATTCCTCAGCTTATTTTGAAAAGTTAGTTACACACTTAAATTATTATGGCGATCTATTACACATGCACTACTCAAAAGTTAAGTTATTTACCCCATGAGATGTATAACACCACTCTCATAATGGAAGGTGTATTACATCTGCGCCATATCACTGTCATTTTACTGCCACCTCAAATGTCATGTCAGATTTCGAAAAAAAATAATTCATGTCATCAATTGCTTCTTAACACAACCATGAAACCACTAGTGTTGCCACCATATCACTATCAAATTCATATATTTTATCATAAAAAATCAAAATCACCTACGATTAAACCTACAAAAATAGTAAATAACGACCACAAAAGTCAACACCAAAAACCAAACTCATCACTAAAATCACATCATCACCATCAAAAGGTACAAAAACACCATCAAATATCACCACTACCATTATCAATATCAATTTCTTTTTCTTCACCACCTTTAATTTTCTCTTCTTTGCCATCCATTACCAACAAATCCACCACTATATTTTATTTTTTAAACCCAATCATTAGTTTTATCAACCACCAACAAAGTTGGAAGAAAACAATCAGATATAATGAAGATGGTAAAATTGAATAAGAAATAAAATATGATATGATGGGGGGGGGAGAGGATTCTGGTGGAGGTGGGGGTGGGGTGGAGTGGGTGGGAATCGAGAGTGAAAGGTGACGAAAAATAAAAAATAAAATGAAGAAGAAGAAGAAATGGGTGGGGTGTGAAGAAGAAAAGAGGTGCGGGGGGTGGGGTAGGGTAGGGTAGGGTGGTGGTTGAAAGAAGATTTAATTAATTTTTTTTTACTTTATTTTTTTTTACCAAACATGCCTTTCTTTTAAATTTTTTTATTTTTTTGCCACTTCAGTTTTAGGGGTAAATAGATTCATCTTTTAGTAGTACAAGTGTGTAATAGATCATCATAATAGTTTAAGCATGTAACTGACTTTTCAAAACAAGCTCAGGAGTGAATTTATGTCTTTTCCCAATCATATACACCCCCAAACTTTGGTTTAAAAAAAATCAAACTCCCTCCTCTATTTTGAAGTATAGTCATTCTTCCCCTCTTGTCATATGCAAAGTCTTTTTTACCCTTATCATTTTTATTCTTCCATCTATCATCTATGTAACATCTCTTTATATTATATATAATATTATATTTTTTAATATACATATTTATATATCCTTGTGGTCGGGTCCTTCTCCGGACCCTGCGCATAGCGGAAGCTTAAGTGCACCGGACTGCTATTTTTTATTTTTATATATTTATATATTTTATTGAAATTCATTAACATTATAAGTAGAATAAACCTTTTATGAATGTTGCAAAATCTAATGTTATTTTTATTTTTTTTTATTTTAATATTACATCACACATGCATTAAGTATGTATATATGTATTACCTGCATGCATATTTGAGTTTCACTTTTCTCTTAGGCATAATACATTAACATGTCTCTTAACTTAACTTTAATTGATATCTATATGCCCTCCAATTTTGAGTGCACAAGTAAACACTTAAACTTATATAGAGTTGAACAAGTAAACACAAATGTCCTACACATGACATAACATGCGTCCTATCTTACATACAACATCAGTTCAAGCGTAACTCACGTGAATTGACATATAGAACATGTGTGCCTACCCGTGCACATCCAAAATTGGAAGAAATAAATGTCAACTGAAGCAAAGTTGAAAGGAAATATTTATGTATTATGTCTAGCTTTTATTCTCTATTATCGATGTAGACGAATGAATTTTGATTATCATTAATAAAATATTATTAAGATTAAAATTTATTAAAAATATAAAAATATAATTTTTAAGAAATTGTTATGAAATATATATTTAATTTTAGTAATTATTTTTGTATTAATTGCATCAAAATATGTCTATAAGGTTATCACATTATAGATTTCGTTAAAATTAATCATTTTTTATTATGTTCATTCGAGAATGACATTAGCTTATTGTCACGCCCCGAACCTACATCCTAGACATGGTCGGCACTAGAAAACCATTGCTGGTCCCAAGCAAATCACATGGCCTGGCTAACTCACTCAGTGGAAGACTTAACTCAATAATTTAAAGTACTCTGTAGAATATAAGTCAATATCATATATCAATAATGAAAGTCATATTTTCAAAACAGACTCTAAAAACCTCAACATTACTCCACTCTACTCAGTCTATGAAGCCTCTACTAACTACTAGGAAGGTGCCGAGACAAGCCCACAACTACCTCAAAGAAATAATGAAATAACATGAAGCTGATAATGAATGAGCTCCTTTGAATGAGAAGATGTCTCACCAAAAACAAGAGAAGATTAATCCTCAATGGTGTGCCTGTTGATGATCTCTAACACATATATCTGCATCATAAAACGATGCAGGTCGAATGAAGTTAGTACATGAAATGTACGAGTATGTAAAATGACAAAAAGAAAACTTATATCAAGATACTCAATTCAAGAACTCAACTTTGAAAGTAACTCAACTCAATAAGGCATACAATATAATAAAAGACAACGCTTTAAAAATACATGAAATAACTTTGTAACTCATTATATGAAAATATGATACTTTACTTCTTGAGGAGTTTCTCAAATCGATAACCATCTCTTATGAGCTATTAACAATATAGCGAAGTACTGTCGTTGCCACAACCGTTTAATAACTTTCCAGGGTAAAGGACGTCACATCATCTATGTCTATATAAAAGTCCCATTTTGGAACTATGAGGAGTCTTCCGAATGAACGACACGATCCTATCCTATGCTGGCCACGTAGTTTATGGAGATTGGGTTATTTAAACTCTTGCCCAAGTCGGTGCTCAATACTACTCCCAAAACATTATTATGCTCATATACATCAAGTGAGTAAATACTCAAAATACATCTCATCTAGTCTCATTGAAATTTTTATATCAGCTTACATCAATTCTTCTCAACTCATCTATTCTCTTAAAAAAAGGGAACATCTCATCTCAATAATGGATTTAAAAATGTACATTAACTTCTCGACTCAATCTCGAAAATAGAGGTTTAAAATGCATTAATACTCATGCTTGAAACTATACATCAAAATACACCTTCAAACTCAACATCATACTCAATTCATCATTTACTTAATATGGACAATCATCATTCTTTTAATATCACTAATGCATAAAATATTTTAATGCAAAACTCAACAAGGGTTCATGTGAATGCAAACATGAACAAAAGTCTCAAGGATTCAATAGAATTCATATATATAACTTAAGAATTCACTTTAATGAAATTGGAAACTCGAACTCATAACTCAATTTGACTTTATGAACATGTAGGGTAGGAAGACGAACTTACTCCAACGTTCTAATAGACTTACATACCTGGAATGAAGATAACCTATGTGAAAATCGAAGACTTGTCTTGAAAATCTTGAACCCTAGCTTTTTTTCTTCTCTCCAATCCTTTCTCTCAAAATTTTAAAGTGTTAATGAGAGAAAACCCCTTTTGGGTACTGATAAAGGACTAATTTTAGTTCCAAAATGGATTTGGTTTAGTTTGAAAAAGGTGGATAAAAGATCGGAATACCCCTTATTAAAATAGACTGGGCCATCTACGGGACCTTCCTACAAAACGTAGTGTCATCCCCAAACTAGGAGAGGCGCAAATGGCACCCAGTACCTTATTCGGCCGAGCTAGCCACTGAAACATAATAGAAAGGAAACAACGAGGGCCGACAAGGCCATCACAATCAACTACTAAAATATGATAACTGGACCAAAGAGGTCACAACAATATCAAACACATAATGAATGGCCAACAAGGCTGACTTAACTAATAAAGAACTAGCAAGCCGACAAGACTGCAACTGAAGACATAAATATGATAAGTCGACAAGGCTATACATGGAAGATGAGAAGACCTTATAAAGTATGTCCACAAGTCTGTACGAATAATACAACTCAAATTGTTGGGAAAAGTCCCCAACGATACCGATAATTATAAATTAAAAAAAATACAAAATCTACAAACAACTAACAACTCCAGAAAGAATGGAGCTTTCCAATCCTCAACTGAGACAATATCCTATTGTAACACCGAACAGGACCTTTGTCTGAACATATATCAAAAATGCAACATGCCTAGGAATGGGACATCAGTACAAATAAAATTATACTGGCCTGTAAGGCGGAAAGTAAAATCATAAACAGTTGCAATAAAAAGGGTAATAAAGATACCACCTGACATTGAAACCCTGATAGATTCTGTGGCCGACATCTGACCTCATAGTAATCAAATATGCATGTCATGTTTATGTAATCATATGTAGTTAATACATATATATAGATGCAAATAAATGACATACCCAGCCAAATGCTAGTAATGGTGGTCTCTTCCGATAGCTAACCGGCATCATATTGCCAACCTGTGGCCATCTGTACAATATATATAGTGTTCTGAGAAAATAGGCCCCCTTCCCTCCGATTATAGCTCGGAGTACATGCATAACATGCCATGTATGACATGAATTTTGAAAGCACATAGTAGGTGATATGCCCAAATTACACCTCTCTAAAGAAGTATAAAGCAATCGTTGATAAAAAATAGAACCTACCAGAGGATAGGATCGATCCCACAAGGAATATGGTTTAGACTTAGGTTAATCATTTTTTTTGGTAATCAAATTATTTCTGTAAACAAAAAAGGGATTTTCAGTAAAAGAAATTAACTAATCAAATAGCAAGCATCAAATAACAAGGTAACAATTTAATATGGTTTTAATTCAATATGAAACGAAATTAGGGTGTATATGTTCCCCACAAATTCTTAACTATGTAGATCATTTTATTAGTAATCCCTTCTAGTGTTACATGCAGAATCGGTAAGTTAAGTTCACCTAAGTCCTTGATCCGATAAATAAGTAAATTTCACCATGTAACTTGATCCGTATACGAGTGTATACTTTACTAACCCTTACCAATGATCCCATATTTAGCTATCCCTTGATCCTTTTAACCTAATTAGATGAGGATGATTAGCCCCAAATCTCATTGTTTAATTCTCTTTTCCCATTCGCTTCCTTCTTGATCTAGCAAGTAAGAATAAGACAAGTTCTAACGCGGACCCTCATTAAAAATCAATTACAGAGAAGAGAAAAATAATACATGCATGCACACTATTCAAGAATTACTTTTTATTAAGTCTATGCTGTTAATATTTCATGGTTCCCACAACCCTATTAATGACGATTATGAATATGAGAAAGATGCCTATTATGTGAATGATAAAGTGGGGGGGGGGGGGGGGTTTCCAGACCAACACCTAAGGATCCAATTAGGATTCTTGGTGCCAAGGTCAAGGAAATCAAGGTTGGAACTATAACAACTTCAATCGAGAGGGCCATTACAACTGCGACAACAATTACAATCGTGATGGAAACTACAATCGCAAGAAGAATTACAATCAAAATGGATACAATGATCAAAACCGCGGGCAAGACAGAGAAGGTGATTGGAGAAGGAGAGACAACAACAATGGTAGTACATACATCCCTGTAGAAAATCGAGATGGGGGATACGGATTTACAAGAATAAAAGACATAATGGCTAAGATGATGAAAAAGTATGATGCAACAGAGGATAATCTTAAGGAGATATGCAATGATCTTTCCAAAATTAATCAAAAAGTTGAGTCACACTCTACATCCATAAAGCTTATTGAGCAATAATTAGAGCAAATTTCATCATCGTTGAACCCATGCCAAAAATGAACTCTCCCAAGTAATACAATTCAAAATTCAAAGAATGACGGGCAATGCATGGCGGTGACCACCCGAAGTGTCATTCAAATGGATGATCCACCTATGCCAGCACTTGAGGATGATGTGCACGACATAGTTGTTGGTGAGGATGAAACAGAAAGAAAAATCAAGGAAGAAGCAGTAGGCGAAGAGCCATGAACCAAACAACCTGAAAAAGGGGATGCAAAGTATGATGAGAAAACAATCAATACAAAAGATGCTGATCCAACTCCAATTCCAATGCAAAGACCTCTTCCTCCTTTTCCGCAAAAATTGAAGAAAAAGGCCAAAGATGGAAAGTTCCTTAAGTTTATTTCCATGTTGAAAAAACTTTCAATGAATGTTACCTTGTTAGAGGAGGTAGAACAAATGCCGGGTTATGCCAAGTTTATAAAGGATCTTGTCACAAATAAGAGAATGGTAAACTTTGAACCGGCCAACAACTTGCATCATTGTAGTGCAATCGCCACTCGCTCCCTTGTGCAAAAGAAACAAGACCCAAGCGCATTCACTATACCATGAACCATTAGGGTATTCAATTTTGCAAAATCATTGTGCGACTTGGGTGCTAGCATTAACTTGATGCCGCTTGCAGTGTTCCAATAATTTGGCTTGGGAGCCCCCAAATTAATGTCAATGCAGATCTTGATGGTAGAACGTACTGTGAAGAAGCCCGTGGGCATTATTTATGATGATCTAGTAAAGGTTGAATCATTCATATTCCCTGTTGACATCGTCATCCTTGACTATGAAGTAGACTTTGATGTTTCCATCATTCTGGGTAGACCATTCTCGACAACCAGATGTGCTTTAGTAGACATGAAAACTGGCAAACTAAAGTTTTGACTAAACAATGAAGAAGTGATCTTTGATGCATGCTGAGCAATGAAGCATCACAATGATCTACGAGTTGTTTCTGTGATTGATGTTGTCGATGATTTGCAACCAGACATATCTATTGAATAGAGGTTGGGTGTTGAAGCCTTAGCTGCCGTCATCATGAACTTTGATAAAGATCACATTAGAGAGTATGATGAGATCGTTAGTGCACTAAATGGACTTGGTACTTTCAATCATTCACCCAAGAAACTCAACTTAGACTTAAAGAATAGAGCAACTCCACCCGCAAAGCCATCCATTGAGGAACCTCCAATGTTGGAACTCAAAGCACTGCCAACTCACTTGTAATATTCATTCTTGGGATCTAACAATACGCTTCTAGTCATAATAGCCGCCGATCTTCATCAAAAGCAAGCAGAAGCTCTTACATCTGTCTTGAGGCATTTCAAAAAAGCAATAGGGTAGTCCATAGCTGACATCATTGGCATACCACCAGGAATATGTACTCATAAAATCCAACTCATGCCGAATTTTAAACCCACCATTAAACACCAACGATGTCTCAACCCACCTATGCAGTAGGTAGTTAAAAAAAAGATCATTAAATGGTTAGATGCTAGAGTTATTTATCCAATCGCAGATAGTAATTGGGTAAGTCTTGTCGAATATATACCAAAAAAACCCGGTATTACTATGGTGCCAAACGCAAAGAATAAACTCATTCCAATGAGGCCTGTCACTAGTTGGAAAGTGTGTATGGATTATCGCAAGCTTAACTCATAGACTGAAAAAGATCACTTTCCAATGCTTTTCATGGATCAGATGCTCGACCGTCTTGATGGGAAAGGTTGGTATTGTTTTCTTGATGGATATTCGGGCTTCAATCATATCTCTACCACCAGAAGACCAAGAGAAAACCACTTTCACATGCCCATATGGGACGTTTGCTTTCAAAAGGATGCCATTTGGATTGTGTAATGCATCGACGACCTTTCAACGTTGTATGATGTCTATCTTTTCGGATATGGTGGAAGATACAATTGAGGTTTTCATGGATGATATTTCAGTAGTTGGTGACTCATTCAAGGATTGCTTGGCTCATCTCTAAGACGTACTAAAAGGGTGTGAAGAGTGCAACCTTGTGCTAAATTGGGAGAAGTGTCACTTTATGGTGAAAGAGGGCATAATGCTAGGTCACAAGATTTCAAACAAAGGTATTAAGGTAGATCGAGCAAAGATTGAGGTAATCGCAAAGTTACCTCTTCCCACAGCCGTAAAAGGTATTCAAAGCTTTTTGGGAAACGTCGGATTCTATCTCTGCTTCATCAAAGACTTCTCCAAAATAGCACATCCTTTATGAATGCAAACTACTAGAGAAGGAGACGAAGTTTGTTTTTGATGAAGCCTGTCTAGAAGCATTTGAAGAGTTGAAAAAAAGGTTAGTATTGGCTTCTATCATTATTGCACTGGATTGGGAGCATCCCTTTGAAGTCATGTATGATGCAAGTGGAGTAGCAATTGGCGTAGTATTGGGACAAAGGCACGAGAAGATTTTACATCCAATATTCTATGCTAGAAAAACCCTTAATGTTGCTCAAAGAAACTACACCATGACCGAACAAGAGTTGCTTGCCGTTGTGTTCACTTTTGAGAAGTTTAGATCTTACCTGTTGGGCACCAAAGTCATTATACACACAAACCATGCTGCATTGAGATATCTTATGGAAAAAAAGGATGCCAAGCCAAGACGTATTCATTGGGTATTATTGTTACAAGAGTTCGACTTTGAAGTAAAAGACCGAAAAGGAACAGAAAATCGAGTAGCAGACCATCTCTCTAGGCTTGAAGAAGAGGCGATGTAAGTTGGAAGATGGAGTTGAGATAAATGACATCTTTCCAAACGTACAAGTATTGGAAGCATCACATGACTTAATTCCATGGTTTGTCGATGTTGCCAACTATTTAGTTTGCGATATAGTTCCATCCAATTTAAATGTTCACCAACGCCGCAAGTTCATGTCCGATGTAAAGAAGTTCTTTTGGGAAGAACCATACTTGTTCTATTTTTGTGCAGATGGGATTATTCATCATTGTGTACCTAAAGTAGAGATGATGAGAATTTTGGAAGAATGCCATTCATCACCCGTCAGCGGCCATCATAGTGTTATCTGGACAACCTAAAAGATCCTACAATATGGGTACTACTAGCCAACAATTCATCAAGACGCTCATAATTTTTCCAAATCTTGTGATCGTTGCCAAATGGAACGAGGAATTTCAAGGAAACATGAATTCCCACTCACTCTTATTCTGGTAATTAAATTGTTCGATGAATGGAGAATTGACTTCATGGGACCTTTTGTGTGTTCAAGTGGAATGAAATACATCCTCGTTACGGTTGACTAAGTGTCTAAATAGGTTGAAGCTGTCTTACTTCCCAACAACAAAGCAAGGAGTGTCACTGCTTTCCTCAAGCATAACATCTTCTCAATATTTAGTACACCAAGAACAATAATCAGCAATGGAGGTTCCCACTTTTGCAATCGATTTTTCAAAGCATTCTTGAAAAGTATGGGGTTCGACATAGTATAGCAACTCCTTATCATCCATAAACTAGTGGACAAGTTGAAGTCTCAAATCTTGAAATCAAGCAAATACCTGCAAAGACAGTGAGCGCAAATAGAAAGAATTGGTCAAGGAAGCTTGATGACGCTCTATGGGCTTACCGCACTGCATTCAAGACGCCTATAGGTATGTTTCCTTATCAACTTGTCTTAGGGAAATCTTGTCATTTTCCTGTAGATTTGGAACACAAATCTATGTGGATGTTAAAAAAATTGAACATGGATTGGGATGCCGCATCAAAGCAAAGAATGAATCAAATAAATGAACTTGAAGAGTTTTACCTAAATGCATATGAGAGCACAACCTTGTACAAAGAAAGAGTGAAAAAATATAACGACCAAAAGATTGAAAAGTGAACATTTGTACCCAGTGACTTGGTCTTTTTTCAACTCAAGGATGTGTTTATTCCCTGAAAAACTCAAGTCTAAATGGTTGGAACCACTTAGAGTGAGTCAATTCTTTCCACATGGTGCGGTTGAGCTAGAAAAGAAGGATGGTATGATGTTCAAAGTTAATGGTCAACGAATCAAAGCATACATGGGCACAGAGGATGAAATCAAAAGCATGGAAGCTTAGTGAAGTCTAATTAAGTAAGTATAGCTATGTCCTGCCGCGACATTAAATCAAGCGCTATTTAGGAGGCAACCTAATTTAGTCATGTACTTTTACTTGTTAGATTTTAGTATAACATAGACTTGGTTAAGGTTGTGTCAAATTAGAGTCACAAAAAGCATAAAAAAATAGGCCAAAGGTTGAGTATGTGCCCATACCGACTTGAAAATACTAGAAACAGAAGAGGACTAAGAAAGATATATGAGTCTCGTGTATGGGTCATAGTAAATTCTATGGCTCGTATACTTGACTCGTCAAACTCTATATTGAATACAAGAAGCATTTTTAAGTCTATAAGTCTATTCTACGTCTAGTAGAAATCTCTACGACTCATAGCCTACACTCGTAGACTCCAGGTATGTTTCCTTTCCTTTGAGACAAACTATGATGCAAGCCTACGACCCATTTCTACTCTTACGGGTCATAGCTTGCCTATTTTACGGATAGTATAACTGACCCGACCCATATAGGCATAAAACAAAAGACATTTGAAACATTACAATCTATCATCAAAAGAATTATTTTCTTTTCTCTTCCAAATTAACCTCACCAAATTCCATCATTAATGCACACAATTGGAAGCTCAAAACTGTTAAAAATCCAAACCCCCCAGCTCATTGAGCATCTAGGAATATCAAACCAAAATTCAGTCCCAGTTTAATACTTAGATGAGCATCTAGGAATATCAAACCAAAATTCAGTCCCAGTTTAATATTTAGAAGATTTACTTCTCTCTTGGGGCAAGTTGATCTTTCAATGATACATTTCATATTTACCTTGCTTAAATAAGTTTGATACGACTGAAAAATTAGTCAAAATGAAATTTTGAGATTGCAACAAATCGAGCTAATGCATTAATTGAGGTTCTGAGTTGTAACAATTTTTATGTTTTATTGACTCAATAGGGGTGATTGAATCTGGCTGTTAGGTTTCCTATGTAAGTTCACCTTCTGAACTTGAAAATCTTCTAGGCGGGGGTTTTCTACTAGTCATAGATAATTCTACGAGATGTAGTTACCCCTCATCAAAGGAGATTTAAAGTCCAGTTGGGAACCTTCACAAGTAAAGACCAGTACGATCCTAATTACAACTCGTATACTATTCTATATATCGTTCGTATGGATCGTCAATAGAATAGACCAACTGCTAGAGTGTGGGGTTATTTTGTGACTTCGGGTTTTTGATTTGTTGAAATGTGAATTGGGAGCACTGAGTTTTGTTGAAATTATGCATATGATTTTATAATAAGAAACAAGCACAGAATCTTTCTTTTGAAATATATTTATCATCACTAAATCTTGCATGGTTCAAATAAGGGTTTTCTACAATTCGTAGATCATTGTATGGATAGTAGTTACCCCTCATAAATGACACCTCCAGATAAGTGGTTAAGTCTTCACATTCATCAAGGGACACGAGTCTAATTATATGTCGTAGAGCAATCTACGTCTCGTGCATTGGACTCATCTAAAACAAATTGATAAAATCCAGTAGCATAGCACAAACCTTACGGTCTGTATAAACCCCTACGGATCGTAAGGTCCTTTCATAATCAAACTTCAGAGACTACAACCTGCAGGTCTAAGTCTTCGACTAAACCTTACAATTCGTACAAACTCCTACGGGTCATAAGGTTCTCTCATAGACAAACTTCAGAGACTCAACACCTACAGGTATGCTACTACAAATTGAGTATACGGGTCGTGTACTCTTCTACGAGCCATAGATTCACCCTCGTAGACCACAATACTATGATTATCTAGTATTTTTTTCCTTCTTTACTATTTTTCTTGTTATATTTGTGTCCTAACTCTCCCTCCACAAGTACAATGTCTCCAAATCAACCATCGAAAAAGGGTAGTGGGAAGAAAAATCCATCCAAGAAGGAAGCCGTGGAAAACTTTAGATGAAGCCTCAAAGATGTGCCCACAGATGTTGAGCTTAGTGCTTCTAAGGAGGAGTCTTCTCATGACTCCATGGCACCATTGGTGAGGAAATCCAAATCACATCACTCCAACCAAGTCATCTCTTCACCGATATCATGTGGAGACTTTCCCCTACCCACACATTTACAGCATCAACACACTCCCACTCTCAAGAGGGAGATTCAGTAGAGGTGGATGAGAGTGATGATGATTTCGTACCACCATCTGCTTCAGGATCCGAATCCCCTATGGGGAAGGCAGCGCTCGAGCGGCCCTCTATACCAATCCACATAAGAGGTCAATCTAGGCGGTAGTGCGTGCCCGAGTTTCTAAATTTCTATAGAATTGGGCAAGAGAGAAATGATCATCACAATTTGAGGAGACCCATTACTGAGGAGCCGCGTTTAATCAAAATTGGGCTGGAAGTAGTTCTTGAGATTTTTGACTTGTTCTGTTGCCACAAACTAGATTGGATGGCTGATCACCCCAGGAGTTATAATAATAACATGGTCCGAGAGTTCTACGCTTCATACGCAACCACAATCAAGTAGTTGGATCCTTCCAAACCAAAGGAACTAGAGCAACCAATTCTCTTGACCAAGTTAGTTTAGGCGATCCCAGTTAGTCTATCCGAGGAGACTGTCCAACATATCATCTACGACCCCAACTCTCCACCCGCAGCCCCAAAAGTGGAGTTTCATTAGAAAATAAAGGTGGTTTGTGATAAAATTCCATGTGGGATCCAATGCAATATGGTGAGATACTTAGATGGGTAGCAGGTTATATAGCATAGCATGGCACCGCAGGATATTAGGTGTCACACCTAACCTCGATTAAGAAGGCGTTACTGAAATTTGCAGCTAAGCTTTGGTAGACCATTATTAAACACCAAATTTGTCCGACCAATGCATAGAACCATTTGACTTTAGATCAAGCTATGCTCGTAGCGTGCTTGATGGATGGTTATGAGGTAGATGTGGTGAGTATCATTATTTCAGAGATCATGAGAGGGAGATTCGACAGAATACCACGATCCCTTTCCTGTGTCTTGTGTTTTCACTGTGTAGGGATGATATAGTTCCATTGATTGTCAGGGTCTATTCGCTGAATAAAGTGAACAGAACTATAGACCCAAGGCTCGTTAAATATGATACAAACCCATTCAAACAACAGCGTGCTCCCTTTCCAGAGGTGTAGCTACTGGACTGTGTGCATGTTTCGCCGCATGTGCAAGATGATGCAGCAACTGCTCTAGACCAATAGACACCTTCCGTAGAGCCATCTGAGGCTGCCCTGACTTTTTTGGTATCCCCTTCTACCAGCATGCCGTGACCACAGCACACAAACTTGGTTGCCATATCAGTTGAGGCTCTACATACTATGATGCAACTACGAACACAGACCAAGGCCCAATTGGTCTATTTGATTCAGCTGCTCAAGCCTTGGGCCCATAAAGACATTACCAAATTAGAGGAGCACATGGCAGCAAAGTTTGAAGCTACCTTGGCTGACGAGAGCGACAAATTCATGCACATATTGATTCTTTTGAGATGAGGATGAATGAGAGGTTGCAGGCCTTATCCAGTGATGACATTGCTTCCATGGGAATGGAAATAGGAGCACTACATCCAGAGATCACATCCCTGGCTACACCAGCCCCTATGTCATTTGCTTTGCCTGGTATTCAGCCACTGCATTTATTTGATTTATTTGCGGATAATGAGTCCGAGGTGGTTTGAGATAAAATAACCCATACAATGGATGCCACTTCGGACAGGTATGAGGCAAGGAAGAGAAAACAAAAGGAGCGCCAGGATGTTGACGAGGCCACTCAGGCATCTATAGTGACTGAGGAGAAATGACGAGAGGAGGAGAGACAGCATGCTATTGGCTCTTTGAGATCCCATTTTGATACTTATGATGATGCATAGACTGTTATGGTACCACATGCTGATACAACGGTATCCATACTGATGGACCCAGATGCCACCATATAGACTTCAGCGCTTAGGTGCCATATATTTTTCTTGCTTTCCTCCCTTATTATTTTTCCTATCTCTTGTATTGAATTAAGTACAATTCAAGGCTTTTAAAGTAGGGGTGGGGTAGTTATAAAGGAATGCACGAGTATCTAGGTAAAGTCTGAGTACCCTATACTACCCTAGACATTCAACTAAATCCTTGGGGTTTACTTGCCTGTGTTCTTTTCCCCCATAGGATCATTTTAATTTATGTTGAACCGGCATGTTTAGGATGTAAATATAAAATAAGAATAGGGATCTATGGCATGAAGGCTAGATTTTAAATGAAAACAATTAAATGAAAACAAATATGGGTCCTCTGAAATTAACTGAATTGTTATGACTATTTTTTTGATAGATTGACTATGTAAGATATTTGTGTGACATGATGAAAACCAGTATGATAACACATGACTTAGACTAAAATGTGAACTAAAGGTTGATGATTGATAATGAAACTTGTTGCCAAGTGTGTGTTCGACATTTGTGTGTTCGGACTATTTGTGCCAATCTACAACTTGCCCCGTTGGTTGTACTATGATGATTGAACTGTTGACTAGTAAAGGATTATAGGAAATTTTTTACTTAGTCCACTTAGCCTTAAAAGAACCAATCAAATATTGTTTTACACTTTGAACCAAAGATATAAGCTTTTAAAAGACCCTTTTTGATCAAATAAAAATGTGTTCAAATATCCCTAATTCAAATGGTAGTCCCTTTTTTGGCCCTGGTCCCTCCTAGGATAATGTGCACCTCAACTCAGGCCAAAAGCCTAAGTTGAGGGTGGCTACTATGAGAGAAAAGAAGGGGTGTGAGAAAAGAAAAATAAAAGAGAGAAAAGGTTTGAAAAAGTGATGTGTGAAAAGGAAGAAAAATGTGGTTGGCTAAAATGAATAAATGGTTCAGAAAGAGTTAGAAAAGAGAAGCACAAAGCATAAGAAAAATATACAAACAAAATCCACACATAAGGCGAAAGCAACAAGAGAAGACAAAGAGTGAAACGAAGTATGGGTTTGAAAAGGTAGACTCAAAGGCCGAAAGTCACTAAAATTTAAATGCACCACACTTTTCCCCAAGCGTATGTTACAAGCCGCAAAAGTCCTAGTAATCCTAGTTTAACGGTTCAAGAGTCTAAGTATTGAAAATAAGGGCAAGATTATGGTATTGTGTATGAAAGTCTGAATTTTATTTGTGAGCGTGAGTGTTTTCCCACGTCCTTGAACTTTAAAGAATAAATGCAATTCATGTGTGAAAAGGGACCTCTTTCTAGTAAGGGCACAAGCGGCATTGTCTAAATAGTCATAAAAATGGTGAATGTTGTTTTTGGCATGTTAATTATCTATTGGTGTTGAAGTGTCTAGAATTGATCCACATAAGTTAGTTTTATTTGAAATAATGGTTGCAATAGTATCATGAATGGAAATTAGAAAGGGTCGGGAGTTAATAGCGTATGATTGATGTACATTCTTAATCTTGTTTTGCATGGGGTCGTTGTAGTATAGTAGTGCCTCTTAAGGACGAGCAACCATTTTAAGTTGAGAGTGTTGATGTACCATGTATTTACGATACTGTTAATGCTTTAAAACTTCAGAATATGCATGTATTTTTAGCATGTGTTAGAATGTTTGATGTTGGTTGTGCATATTTTGCAGGAAAGTAAGTCAGAGAATTGATTGAGGAATAATAGCACTGAAGAAAGGTAATTTTTGAGGATTACAGGCTAAGAATATGACTCGTCATTGGATATACAGATCATATGTGTTAGTCATTGAAGCAGCAGTGAAGAAAGGAAGGAAATGTGAAGGAAACGAGCATGTTCTATGACTCGTCTACATTTCGACAAGGCATAAAATGCAATCTGTCACGACCGACCTAGGGCCTAGTAGTAACATGGCGATCGAAACCCCAAAGGGCTCCAACCAAGCCTCTTGTACATATCATAAGCATACACAAGGTAAAATAAAAGCAGAAACATCATAAGATAGTCTAAACTATGAATAGAAATTTAAGAATGTCACATGACAACATAGACTCAAAACATTTGTCCAACTAGATGCCTCTACACATGAGTATGGGTGGGGGCTAAGACATGTCCCTACATCACCCTCAAAATGAAATATAACAAAAGTCTTTGAAAGAATAACCAACTCGATCACTAGACCCCGATAAATGATGACTCACCACAAATACCACCGGATAGAAAAGCTTAACTAGCCACATGGATGAATATGATCTTTAACCTCAAACCCTACATTATGAGATAATGTAGGCAAAAAGTATGCATTAGTACGTTGGAATGTACTAAGTATGAGGCAATGCAATGCATAGAAAACTATGTTTGTACAAATGACCATTTTAAATAGCATGATAGGGGAAGTTGTAAAAATTATAAGTAGTCTTTAAGAAGGATCAATGCATAATAAACCATAAGAGTATCATATGAATTAAAAGATAGGTTTAGTAATTTAAAACATTAAAAGTACCATTCATATGTGGGATAAGAACCATAACCGCCAATAAGACCATGCGGCCTATAACATGGAATCCCAATGTTTCTCCTACATTGGAGGAAATGGGAATCTACTTACCAGAGTAGACTCTACCCCGCTAGGCGGGTCATACATGTGCTCTATGTGGATCCACTAGATAGGCCATGAAGGTAAATCTTATGGTGGCACGTAGTTATGAGACAAGACACTTTATATAAGGACCCCATATTTTGAGCCCCCACCTTAAGTCTACATTCAGTGCCAAGTCAAATCCCATAGAATACATACATAGCATAGAAATCATAATTTCATATATCATAGTCATGATCATAGGTTTGAAATCATGGAGTAGCTCATTTTCATAACATACTTGTAATGTGAGAATTGTCCTTTCATCATTACAATCATACTTACATAGACATAATTCATACTTGGAGATTCATGATAATAGTTTATATTTGAAATTAGGGTAAGACATGAATGCATGATCAATTGACTTAAAAATCATGAAATTGACTTGAAAACATGCATGATCATAAACTTTATATCAGCCCATACATAATTTATATAGATAATATCATTAGAAAGTATAATTGAAAATACTCATAATTTTCATCATGAACCCTAGAAATCAAAAATAGGAGAATTCATGGGAAAACTCTTCAATTTAATGCAATAACCATCAATTTATATTAAAATAGATTCATAATCATAATTTGAATCAAAATTCATGCAATAGGAATAGAGATCATAAAACCCATAAAATAAAATACTTTAATTTGATAGAAAATCTTGAGAAATTGATTGGGCTTCATGGATGAAAGGATCCATGAATCAATACCCACATACCTTAAGTGAGAACATCAATTAATTTGGAAGAACTTGTGAGTTTTGATGGAGAGCTTGAGTGAATTTACTTGAAATCTTTAATGGAGTCGTTGAGAGTCTTTTGTAAAGAGAGAAATATTTGAGTAGGTGAATTGTAGAAGAATAAATGGAATAAGAGGTTTAGGTTAATTTATAGAGTTGAATTAGGTCCTAAAAACGTCTAGGTTCATTAGCTAACAATTTGGAAAAAGTCTAAAATACCCTTACTAAAAATCCAACTCGGCCAGAAAACTCCTTCTAGGTCCGCGATGTGGACTTGTCGCGGACCTTTCTGTTTTGTGCAGTTTCTTAAAAAATCTATCTTTTGATCTATGAGTCCTAAAAATCCACCGAAACTATTTTCCCGCAGGTTTTGACCCCCTGATCGATATTTCAAAATGGTATTTTCCAAAAAGATTAAGGATGATGCATTACGAGCGGCCTAATCCCAAGGCATTCTTAAGGTACTTGTGAGTATTTTTAAGGAATGTTACACAGTCGTAGCTAGAAGTTGCAAGTGGTGAAAAAGTACAGTGTCTACGACCCTAATTGATGAGTCGTCCTCAATATAATGAGCCATAAAGAGTGGCCGTGAAGAAAAAGAATTCCTCAGTGCAATGTGAAAGATTACGAGCCGGGTCTACAGCTCGTCTAAAATCTTACGACCCGTAGAAATGAGCCGTAGACCCAATCCGAATTTTAGTCTTCTATGGTTTCCAAACCCATATTTATTTAGGAAAGTTAGTCTATAAATACACTTCTTAGGTTCAAATTTTTGTATGTACGATTTTTGGGTATGAGAATATAGCTTAGACTTCTTTTGAGCTTTTATTCTTGAATTTGGGATATTATTATTAATATTTTACGTTTGGATTTTATTGAAGATTTTTGGGTTTTCATAAGTCTCATTGTAAGTTTGTGATTTCTTTTAACTTGAATATCAGTGCTTGTGAACACGTAGTTATGCGTAGCTAATTATACAACTAGGGTTGTGGGAACCATGAAGAATTAATGAGTAGAACTTAATAAAAAGTAACTCATGAATAGTGTGCATGCATATATTGTTTGTCCCTTCAGTTTGATTGCTTTTAATGGTGGCCAATGTTAAAATTCGCATTATCGTTACTTGTCGGATCAAGGAGGTAACTGATGGAAAAAGAGATTAAACAACAAGATTTAGGTCTAATCATCCTCATCTAATTAGCTTGAACAGATCAAGGGATAGCTAATTCTAAGATCATTGATAAGGGTTAGTAAAGAGTACACTCGTAGACGGATCAAGTTGCATAGTGAAATTCACCTATTTGCCGAATTAAGGACTTAGGTGAAATTAACTTATCGATTCTACATGTAGTACACTAAAGAAAGAATTAATAATAGAAAAAGTCTACTTAGTTAAGGATTCATGGTGAACACATAAGACCCTAGTTTCACTTCTTATTGATTTAAACCACATTAAACCGTACTTTTATTTGTTGACGTTTGCTATTTGATTTATTGATTAGTTTATAAAAATCTCCCCTTGTTTTCCCTTTTTATGGGAATAACTTGGTTACTAAAGCAAATAATGAACAATGGATATAAACTCTAAACCATATTCCTCATGGGATCGACCCGAACCTTCATTAGGTTCTATATTTGATTAAGGATCACTTTATATTTCTTTAGTGAGATCTAATTTGAGCGCATAACTACCAACATTGATTCAAGCCAGCTGCAATCGCGATTGGAGGCAAGGGTGAGCACATTGCGTTATAGATTTACCCATCTCCCTCTATACATATATTTTGCATGTCTTTTGCTTTTTGAGACAATCCTATTTCTGTGGTCCACTTTTGGGACTTGTACTCTTTTTATAGTAGTTCTGTACACATGACTTCTATGTTCTAGGAGGGATCTTTAATTTTTATATGCTTAGCTTTGCTTACGCCCGTTCTTGTATGTTCCTATTACTTCAATATTGTTTTTAGATTTAATTTTAAGTCTTCTTCCCTATCATCCCATTACTCACAGTTCCAGAATATGGGTCGACTTTCCTACTGGTGGTTCATAGTAGGTGCCATCATGACCTGAGAAATTGGGTAGTGACAAGTTGGTATTAGATCCCAGGTTCACCGGTCTTACTTATATAGAGATAACATCTACTAGAGTCCTGCGGATCAGTGCGGAGACATCCGCGACTTATCTTTGGGAGGCCACAAAATGTCTTTAGGAATGTGTCTTTTTTGTATCACTGTCGTGTAGAATGTGCCTTATTGGTTTTCTTGATATCTCACTTGTTCCAATCATTTACAGAATGGCTCCCACGCGCTCTGGTGGTAGAGACCGACCTTAGGTCATGCCAGGGCTGCAGCACCAGCCCGGGACAGAAAGCTGATTCCAGAGTCAGAGGTGGAGCCACCAGTAGATCTAGCACATCAATAGCCAGTAGGCTATCACGACCCAACCCTATAGGCCGCGACTGGGGTCCGACCTGGACCCCCTTATACGTATCTATCAGCTACACTTAAGTTGAACCGTGTGTGGTGTGATACTATACACAAAAACCTCAATAGCTTAAAACTTTTCATGTACATGTAGCCTTTTTTATTCGTATCATATCATGAAAGGGAACGCGAGCCGACGAGGCTGCCATAACATAAAAACATTTACAACATGCCGTATAGGCACAGTCGAAACAAACTTATAAACAACCCATATATACATATGTCTACAGACCTCTAAGAATAGTAACAACAAGGCGGGACTGGGCCCCCGCCGTACCCCCGGACAAATAAATATATACATATTACATGGCTAGTATTAAAAGTTAGGCTCCGGAACAGTAGAGCGCTCCCAACATCGCTGAGTGGAAATCCTAAGCTGGCGGATCTCCAAAATGAACATCTATACCTGCGGGCATAAAATGCAACCCCCCGAAGAATGGAGGGTTAGTACGATATATGTACTGAGTATATAAAGTATAACAACGCATAACTAAGCTAACAACTGAAGTAGGGATGCAAGAAATAAACATAACAGTTAACGAATTTCTCTACCTGCATCCTATGACATAAGGGCATGTATATCTTCCTTACATACCATACCTGGCCCGCTGTGGAACTTGGTGCTATAAGTATGTCACTATATTTCCATATGCATGCCTATAGACTGTATCCGACCCGTTAGTGAGGGACTCAGTGAAGCTGTCATTTCATCATATATCATGCCCGGCCCTTCATGGGATGTGGTGAATCAATATTTTATCGTTTATCATACCAGGCCCTTCATGGGAAACGGTGAATTTATCATGCCCGGCCCTTTATGGGATGCGGTGAGTTTATCCTGCTCGGCCCTTCACAGGACGCAGTGAGTTTATCCTGCCCGGCCCTTCATGGGACGCGATGAGTTTATCCTGTCCGGCCCTTCACGGGACATGGTGAGCGATGTATTAACAGCCTACACGAGTAGAGTAACAAGGAACCATATGCAATTAGCTCATCATCTGAGACTCAGTATAAAAATCGTCATGGACTATCATTTGAGGATCAAAATGATCATCATCTCAAGTATCCTCTAAATGCCATTAGGGGCCATATCGACAGAGTCTCAAGAGTCCTAGACTTTTATTAAGGTAATACCAAACGGCTTATGCAATCAGAGACACTTATCATTATAGAGTTCTTAGGCATAGGAGCTTATATATTTAATTAGTATTCATCATATAGGGACTCGAGGGTAGCAGGTCAATTACTTCAAGAACTTTGATATTAAGAAATAAATAGGAGTTATAGTTCATGCTTCCCATGCATCCGGTTACTATTTCCTGTATAGAAGGCTCAAGGGTGATAACTCAGCTACCTTAAGAGCCTTAGCATTTAGAAGTGAACACGAGTCAATAGGCTCTCTCTATATTACCTTTTATCCTATAGAAGCCTTAAAATGGCAATAGCTCAACTATTACCGGAGTTCTACCATTACAAAGTGGATAAGGATTATGGACTGTACCCGGAGCTTTACGAATGGAATCATCCCCAAGTTCCATATAAAACCATTCATAACTTATATCTAAGACATGCCAAAATAAAGAAGAATAGCTTTACATACTTATGCCAAAGACATGCCAAGAGAAGGAATAAGCTTTACATACCTCTTCCGGACTTCCCTTAATCACGTCCACATCGTCGTCCTCCAAATCTATTTAACATGGAAGAAATACAAGTATCAAAAACCTTAGGATTTTCATCACCTTAGGTTACACACGAGTATTTATAGAACTCATCCCCTCGCTCGCTTTCTCAACTAGTTCCTTAACTAGTTAAAGAGTTAATGAAAATTGGGCAGCATCTCCCCTATAATGTGCCCTATCCTAATCCCCAATTACGTACTTAATACCTACATAAAACAAACAACATAAACAGTAGATAATATATATGTACAACATGTCAACATTACACAATATAAACTCCAAACGACTCGCTCGAAACTACGACGCCAAAATAAGGTTTCTAGTTTCCAATTTGCAAAACCTTTAACTGTACGAAGCGGGGGGTCGTGTGGCTGCAAACAGAATCTCACCCACCTATTTTATAATATATTTAGTCCCTCAAAAATACACCACACAACCATCATCCACCTCCAAACACACAACGCCTCACTTCGACTATAATTTAACTACGACGACTTCAATTTAGATTGTTTCTTTCGCTGAGCATCTCCACGATTTTTTTATACTTCCATCAGTATACAAGTTACATAATACACTCCATAACAACCCCATAAAGTCAAAATTTAAAGGAGAAACCTTACCTTACCCGAAATTAGCCAAACCTAGCCAAAATTGCGCCTCGAAAACCTCTTTAGCGTGCTGAAAGTTGCGGACGGTTTGCTGTCCATTTTGGCTGCACCAAGCCATGATTTTATACTTATAATGCCTACATATCATCGTGGTACATGCTGAATAATTAATTTATGGAACAAAATCGGGACTTACCTATTTTTTTGCTCTAAGCCATCACGTTTTTCTCTCCACTTTAGGGTTTGTTCTTCTTTTTTATGTTTGCTGAAGATTTAATGAATGAAAGCTGAAGTATATGTTACATATACATAATATATGTGGTCTTAGGGGGTGAAACGTATCATCCCCTATTGGGCCACTGCATCCATGCATTGAAGGAGGGGCTGCCACGTGGCAGTGCGGCCCACCTCCCCCAAGCAGGTAGGTTATCTACTTTACCCCAAGCAGGTGGGTCACCTACTTGTTTGAGGTGCTTCCATGTGTCACTCCCTCATTGGCTTCCACATGTCTTCTTTTTCTCTTCCTCATGGGTTCATAATCTTGTCTTATTTTAAGAGCCTATGTAATCCATACTACGTAAGCTTGGCATATCCTCAAGTAGCTTAGGTATGTAAGACTTCCAAGTTAGGAGCTTACATAGGTAAATTGAGTCCTACGACTCATTACTTGGCCTCCAATTCCTTCCGGATTCCTATGACTCTATTTCCAACCTTCTCTACTATGGGGTATCATATTCTCCTTTTCTTAGAGTCATTTGATAGTGTCGTAGCTTATTCGGCTCACATAATAATGTCTAAGGAACTTAAGAGATATTCTGAGCTCGAGAATGTGGGGTGTAACATAGGCCTGGGACCAGACCTGCCACTGCTCGAGCCAGTCGCAGCTCTAAATTTACAAGTGATGTTCGCCTAAATTTTGGTGGCTATTAGGGGTATGCATCAGTCCCCAAATCCAGCTGCTCTAGTGCCGTAGGACTAGCCTGCGCTAGCGGCACTAATTTTTAGCAGCCACTAGCACCTACTGCTCACCTGGATGACTTCAAGGGTGTCATGCCACTTCGAGAGCCGAAGATGCTCGTAGTGTTCCTTAGACTATCACCATCAAGGTTTTCTGGGGATATAGGTAAGGATGCCTACGAGTTTCTACTCACTTTCCGAGAGAAGCTATAGGCCTTTGGTCTAGTAGAGTCGAGAGGAGTTGACTTTATTACTTATTAGCTAGATGGTCCCCGCCCGATAGTGGTGGCGTTCATATTTAGAGACTAGGCAAGCAGGGTCTTTACCGATGATGTGGGCTGAGTTTTAGGAGGCCTTCTTGGCCTGATTTATTCCTAAGAGAGTCATGCGCCTCTGTTTTGAATACTTAACTTGTACGATTCAACCCTACGATCCATAGAAAACTCTATGACATATAGGATATACTCATACGAGTTATGTGTCAAAACTTTAGCTATTGGATATTTGACATATGATTTAGACTAGTCGACTTGATGAGCCGTAGAGTATTCTATGATTCGTCAGTGGACTCGTAATGTTTGGTGTTTCTGAGGGTTAGTTATTGATCATTTGGTTCAACTTACGAGGGGTAACTATGAATCATAGAAAGCCCCCGCATGGATGAACTTCAAGATCAGTGATTAATCCTTACACCACCAACACAATTAGGAGCTCTATATTTCCTCCATTCCTTCAATGTAAGATTTCAACCCCCAATTACTAATGCTCATAACTCCCCAATTCAAAAATCAGTTAAAAATTCTATTAAAATGACCTGATTTCCCAATTCATTCTAGTGATAGCATTTAGACATCCTATTAATAGAATTTAGACAACACACTTTTATTAAAAATAGGGACAAAGACCCTATCGTAGTACGTGAGTTTAGGGAAGAGCCACGATAACCCTAATTGGTACTGTGTGTGATTTTGGATGTTGTGTGGTGTTTGGAGGAATGGTGTGTTTTTATGATGATGATTAAGATCGATGTGAGGTCTTAGGAAGATGGTAAACATGGGGTCTTTCATTTTTTTTGAAAGTGGACAGGAATTTGAACAAGTGGGGGTTTTATTCCCTTTTGGTCATTAGTGGAGGCTATTACTTCATAAAGTATGTTCAAAGATCTAGTTACGAGTCATAATAAATATTACGAGTTGTAAACTAACTTTGTGAATTTCCTTGATACTAAGATTAAGAAAGAATACCCGGAGTCCACGAGTGTAGGATACAATCGTAGAAGTTTCTATGATCCGTAGAGTACACTCGTAGACTTAAAGCAGCTACATGTCTTATGTTCAGGTCTTTTATGGGTTGAGTTTCCGAGCCGTAGAAACTTCTATGAACCGTAGAAACTTCTACAAATCGTAGAAACAACTCGTATGCCTTTCTTCTCTTATCAGTTTCCAGTATTCGCATTTTAGCATGGGCACGTACTCATATTTTGGCCTATTTTTTAATGCGTTTTTGACATTATTTTGACACGGACCTTAATAAAGTCTATGCAATCCTAAAACCTAACAAGTGAAAGAAATAAAAAGAAACAAAACAAAATAAACTTAACAAAAGAAAAAATATAGCTTGGGTTGCTTCTCAAGTAGAGTTTGATTCAACATCGCGACACAACGTAGATTTGCTTAGTTACTCAGACTTTACTACTCTTCCATGCTTCCACAGTTTTGATCTCATCCTCGGTGCCCATATATTCTTTGATTCTTTAACCATTAACTTTGAACTTTGTTCCATCCTTCTTTTCTAGCTCGACTGCACCATGTGACAAAACTTTACTCACTTGGAATGGTCCTAACCACTTTGACTTGAGTTTTCCAGGAAATAAATACCTCCTTGAATTGAAAAGAAGGACTAGGTCTCCAAGTGTGAATGTTTGCTTTTCAACTCTTTGGTCGTGGTATTCCTTCAATCGCTCTTCGTACAAGGCTGTGCTTTCATATGTATTTAGGAGGAACTCATCAAAATCGTTTATTTGATTCCTTCTTTGCTTTAATACGGCGTCCTAATCCATATTCAACTTCTTTAGTGGCAACATGGCTTTGTGTTCCAACTCTATGGGCAGATGACAAGATTTCCCAAAAATAAGTTGATAAGGTGACATAATTATGGGAGTCTTGAATGCAATGCAGTAAGCACACAGGACATCATCAATCTTCTTTGACCAATCTTTTCTATTTGCATTCACCATATTTGCAAATATTTGCTTGATTTTGCAATTTGAGACCTCGACCTGTCCATTAGTTTGTGTATGATAAGGAGTTTCTATACTATATCGAATTCCATAAATCTCAAGTAACACTTTGAACAATCGATTGCAAAAGTGGGAACCTCCATCGCTGATTATTGCCCTTGGTGTACCAAATCTTGAGAAGATATTTTGCTTAAGGAAGGTGGTGACACACTTTGCTTTATTGTTGGGAAGCGTGAAAACATCTACCTATTTAGATACATAGTAAACCGCAATAAGGATGTACTTTATTCCACTCGAACTCAGAAAAGGACCCATGCAGTCAAGTCACCATATATCAAACAATTCAATGACTAGAATAAGAGTGAGTGGGAGTTTATGTTTCCTTGAAATTCCTCCTTCTGTTTGACAACGATCACAAGATTTGGAGGAATCATGAGCGTCTTGATGAATTTTTGGCCAGTAGTACCCACATTGCATAATTTTTTAGGCTGTCCGGATACCACTATGATGACCTCCAACATGCGATGAATGAGTGCCTCTAAAATATTCATCATCTTGACTTCGGGCATGCAGCGATGAATAATCCTATCAACACAAACGTTGAAACAAGTATGGTTTTTCCTAAAAGAACTTCTTCACCCCAGACATGAACTTGCAGCGTTGGTGAACATTCAATTCGGATGACACAATATCACTTATCAAGTAGTTAGCAACATCGGCAAACCATGGAATAATGTCGTGTGATGCTGCTAATACTTGCTCATTCGGAAAAGTGTCATCTATCTCAACTCCATCTTCCAACTTTAACATTTCCTCTTCTTCAAGTCTAGAAAGATGATCAACAATCTAGTTTTCAGTCCCTTTTCGGTCTTTCACTTCAAAAATAAACTCTTGCAACAATAATACCCAACGAATCAGTCTTTGCTTAGCGTCCTATTTTCCATGAGGTATCTCAATTCTATATGATCTGTGTGTTCAATGACTTTGGTGCTTAGCAAGTAGGTTCAAAACTTCTCAAAAGTGAATACTACGACGAGCAGCTCTTGTTCGATCATATTGTAGTTTATTTGGGCGACATTAAGAGCTTTAATAGAAAACTATATTGGATGTAGAATTTTCTGGCTCCTTTTTCCTCATACTATGTGTCACGACCCAACCTCGTAGGCTACGACTGGGGTCCGACCTAAACTTCCATATACACATTTATCAGTTGTGGTCAAGCTGAACTATAAACAACATAGTAGCATGCATTAGAACCCTATTGGGTGATAACATTTCCATAAACCTGTAGTCTCTTTCATTTGTATCATATCATGAAAGGGAACGCAAGCCGACAAGGCTACCACAACATAATACCATGTACAATACATCATATAGACCCAGCTTAACCAAACTAACATCCACAACCCACGTACACATGTCTTCAGACCTCTAAAAATATTAACGACAATATATGGTGGGATAGGGCCCCCGCCATACCCCTGAATAAACAAAAACAGTTATATACATCAACAGTCGGTGCAAAAACTAGGTTCTGATACAATAGAGCCTCTTCTAGTTGAGCTGAACAGAATCCTAAGCTGACGGACTCCAAAAACCTATATCTGTACCTGCGGGTATGAAACGCAGTCCCTCCGAGAAAAGAGGGTCAGTACGACATATGTACTAAGTATGTAAAACATAATATAATACAACTGGAAGTATATATAAAATAGATAAGCAGGGGATAAAATATCAAATCAGAAACCTGTACCTGTACTCAGTGAATCATAAAAGTATGCATGCTCAAATTATACAATATAGCCGGCCCCATCAGGGATTCGGTGAATCATATCTGTAGGACCATCATAGGCCCGGTGCCATCACCACCTTATTACAACACATAATCATATATATACATACGTATCCGGCCCTCTAGTGAGGGACTCGATGAGTTTTTCATGTAATTGCATTATCATATCCTCATATAATGTACCCGGCCTTTTAGTGAGGGACTCAGTGGATAGTGTAGTGAACTGTGCACGAGAACATACCCTGGCCCGGGACTCAGTGATAGAAGGGTTACAATATTCACGAGTAGAGTAGTGAGTAACTATATGCAATTTTAATCATTATCAAAGACTCGACATAATAAGAAAGTTAAGCTTTTGCTTGAGGATTCGAGTAGTAGTGTAGTCATCTCGAGTATCCTCTTTAACATATAGAAGTTTCCAGGGAAATAGTTCAACTACTGTAGGAGTTCAATACTCAGAAGTAAATAAAAGATACTTAAGAATGGAATTACCCCGAAGCTCATATCCTTTTTAATTTACAACTAAGACATGCCAAAAGAAGAAAAAGAGTAAGCTCTATATAGTCTGTACTTTCCTTCATGTGGTCATCATGTACATATTTCATACCCTGCCCATCCTGGGGATCAGTGAAAAACTATGGAATCATAATCTCATTTTCATACCAAGTATATATCAAGAGAAAGGAGAGATAACTTTCCACACACTACTTTTTAACACATAGAAGCCTTAACAGGCAATACTCAATTCTTGCAGGGGTTCCAATAACCAGCAATGGATAGGGATTATGAGGCATACTTGGAGTTCTAGGAATGGAATTACCCCCACATTTCACATACAATTCACTTACGGCTGAGACATACCAAAAGGAAAGAAAGATAGCTTTACATACCTATGCCAAAAACATGCCAAGAGAAAGCTTCACATACCTCTTACGAGTTACTCTTTATCACGTTCACCTCATCGTCCTTTGAACCTATTCAACATGGAAGAAATATGAATATCAACCATCCCTGACTTTTTCAGCATCTTAAGTTGCACACGAGTATTCATAGAACTCATTTCCTCGCTCGTCTTCTCGACTAGTTCTTTAGCTCGTTAAGGAGTTAATAAAAATCGGGTAGCACCTCCCCTATAACATGCCCTATCCAAATTTCCAATTAGATCCCTAATCTCTAGACAACCAACAACAACAACCTGAAGCTCATATACAAATATAACATGGCAAATTACACAACATAAGCTCCAAACAACTTGCTGAAAATTATGATACCAAAATAGGGTTTCTAGTCTTTATTTCACAAAACCTTTAATTATACAAAATGTGGGGTTGTGTGTCTGTAACCAGAAGCACCCACACCTCTTTTAGAATACTTTTAGGCCCTGAAACACACCACCACACACCTGCAACAGCACACCACAAGCACAACACCTTGCTTCGACTACAATTTAACTATAGCGACTCCAATTTAGTTTGTTTTGAATCGTCGAGCATATTTATGGGATTTTCATATTTACAGATACTTAGACTACGTGTAATACACTTAATAACAACACCATAAACTCAAATTTGAATGGAAAGATCTTGCCTTACCCGAAATTGGCCAAAACTTGCCAAACTAGCCTTGGAAGTTCCTTATCGTGCTGAAACTTTAGCGGACTATTTGTATCGCTTCTTTGCTATCCCGAATTGAAATTTATTGTTATTAAACACCGTCATATCATTGTATGATACCTTAAATAATTAATTCATGGAGAAAAAGTCGGAGTCTTACCTGAAGGTAGCCAAACCCGTAGCCCCTCTCCTTGGTTCTCCAAGTTTTTCTTTCAACTTTCTCTTATTTTTTCCATATGTACGGCTGAAGAAATGATTCTGTAGCCATCGTAAGATACATATATACATATACAAGTGCTTTAGGAACACCGTAGATAATTAATTCATGGAGGAAAATTGGATACTTACCTTTTTTTTCCTTGTTGCCGTAGGTAGTCTCTCTTTCTCTCACGTTTTCTCTCTTAGTTTCTAGGCTTCCTTTTCTCTTCTTGGCTGAATTTTTGGCTAAGGATAAGATTATTAGTCATATAACATACATATATATGTTGGCTTAGGAGGTGACATGTGTCATCCCCAAAAGATGACACATGTCCAACCCTTATTGGACCAACGTAACCATGCAACCAATTAGGGGCTGCCATATGTACTTAGTGGGGCCCACCCCCAAGTAGTGGGTCACCTTATTCCATGTATCACCTTCCTAGGCTACCATGTCGCCCCCTTTCTCTGCCATGTGTCACTCCCATATGATGCCATGTGTACCTCTCACATGCTGCCATATGTCACGTAGGTGCATCACCTACTTAGTACAAGTAGGTGCATCACTTTCTTACTTCTTCTTCGTGGGTTTATAATCTTGTATTACGTTAAGGACCTATGTTATCCTTGCTATGTAAGCTTGGCGTGTACTCAAGTAGCTTAAGTATATAAGACCTCTGAAGTGATGGCTTACACACGTAAGTCGAGTCCTATGACTCATTAATTGGCCTCCAACTCCTTCCGACTTCTCATGACCCTATTTCCAATCTTCCCTACTATGTGGTATCATATTCTCTCTTCCTTAGAGTTGTTTGATAGTGTCGTAGCTTATGCGGCTCACATGATAACTTCTAAGAAGCTTAGGAGGCATTCCAAGCTTAAGAAAGTGGGGTGTAACACTACACCATGTGCTACTCCACTCACATCGCACATGACCTCAAACAACTACTCCCAATCAGGTGCAATAATGATTAGAGATGATACTAGCTTTTGTTTCAAATTGTCAAACGCTTTTAGACAAGTCTCATCAAAAATGAATTTCATCTCCTTCTCAAGTAAATTTCATAATGGATGTGTTAGTTTGGAGAATTCTTTGATGAAGCAGCGATAAAATCTGGCGTGTCCCAAAAAACTTCTAATGACTTTGATGGAGAAGGGAGGGGGCAACTTTTCGATCACCTTGATTTTTTCTCGATCCATTTCTATGCCTTTGTTTGAGATCTTGTGACCCAACAATATGCCCTCTTTTACCATAAAGTGGCACTTCTCCCAATTGAGCACAAGGTTGCACTCTTCACACCTTTGGAGTACATCTTTAGGATGAGCCAAGCAATCTTTGATTTAGTCACCAACCACAAAAATATCCTCCATAAAAACTTCGACCATGTCCTCCACTATATCTGAAAAGATAAACATCATACAACGTTGAAAAGTCATTGGTGCATTACATAATCAGAATAGTATCCTTTTGAAAGTTAATATCCCATGTAGACACGTGAAGGTGGTCTTTTCTTGGTATTCAGTTGCTATAGAAATATGGTTGTAGCCAGAATAACCATCAAGAAAATAGTACCATCCTATTCTAGCGAGATGGTCCAGCATCTGATCTATGAACGGCATTGGAAAGTGATTTTTTTCTGTCCATGAGTTTAGCTTGCGATAATCCATGCACATCCTCCAACCAGTGACAGGCCTCAAAGGAATGAGCTCATTCTTTGCTTTTGAAACCATAGTAATACCACCTTTGTTTGGCACACATTGGACAAGACATACCCAATTACTATCGGCGATCAGGTAAACAACTCTAGTATCTAACCATTTGATGATATCATTTGTAACTACCTCTTGCATACGTGGGTTGAGTCACCTTTGGTGCTCAATACTTGGTTTGCAGTCCGGAATGAGTTGGATTTTGTGGGAGAATATGCTAGGTGGGATGATATGATGTCGGCTATGGACCATCCTATTTCTAGTTTGAAATGCCTCAAGACAGATGTTCGAGCTTCTACTTTCTTTTGGTGAAGATCAGCAACTATTATGACCGGCAACGTGTTGTTGGTCCCCAAGAATGCATTTTGCAAGTACGATGCCAGCGCTTTGAGTTCCAAAGTCATAGGTTCCTCGATGGATGGTTTTGCATGTAGGGTAGCTCTATTATTCAAGTCTAAGTCAAGTCTTTTTGGTGCGTGATTGAGCGTCCCACGACCATTTAGTGCACAAACGATCTCGTCATACTCCCCAATATGATTTTTATCGAAGATAATGATGACAACTGCTAGAGCTTTAACCCCCAATCTCTCCTTAATAGGTGCCTCTTTTTGCATATTATCAACAACATCAATCATGAAAAATACTCATAACTCATTATGATGCTTCATTGTTTGGTGTTGCCACCAAAGAACACACAAGCGTAGATTGTCTTACAAGTAATACAGTGGCTCTTTTCAGAACTATATTGTCGAACTCAAAGGACTTTAATCAGGCGTGAGTAATATTTCAAATAGGCTAAATTGTTTGCATGTGTTGAAAAAAGTTTATTTCAATTATATTGTCTAATAAATTATTAAAACTACTACTAAGAAATAATTCAGAAATATAGTGAGTTGTGATCAAATGAGCAACTAATTCCAGGGTTATAGTATTTGCAGATTTTAGGTCTAACATATTTTACTCTGGCATATAATGAGTCTTTCAATTACTGATTTACAGGGTTGATTTTATAATTATGGTCTCTCGACCTCTAATTGCTTATCTATGTTGATAGTCTAACTACATTGTTGAGCGGGGATAGACATGAACCAACATAGATACTTTAATCCCATCATCCGCTCTAATAACCAAGTGTGGTGTATAAGTATGTGTCACGGGCATCCTATACATGAATTATCCTAGGCAATTCTAGACCAAACACACTCCTTATATTCCAGCGTTCTATCTCCTTTCCATCTCTCGAGTTCCAGGTAGAAAACTAGTGTATTTTAATGTTGATCAGACATTAAAATAATATAAATAAGAATATAAGAGTAATTATATGAAAGACACAATTTTCAACCAAAGTAAACTATATTAAAACCTTCATCTTGTGGCTAAAATCCTAGAACAAGATATTTTAGCCACTCATAATGTTCCAAAGAATCCAAAACATAATTAATAACATGAAAAGCTCACTTAAAAATAAAAGAGAAAACGAAATAAATCCCTAGGAAAGTTCTCATTTTTTCTTCCTTTGTCCAAACATCAAATACAAATTGAATATTTTAAAATAAAATACAAGTAGATTATTTATAGCCTCAAAAAATTTAAAGTTTCAACCCTGTAGTTTCCATGTGCACCAAAGCACGTCCAGTTTCCGAGAATGGTCTACCCAGAAGATAGAAACATCAAAATCTACTTCGCAGTCAAGAATGACGAGTCTGCAGGGAATATGAATGATTCAAATTGTTACACCCCGCACTCTTGAGCTCAGAACGTATTCTTAAGTTTCTTAGACACTATCATGTGAGCCGGATAAGCTACGACACTATCAACAACTCTAAGGAAAGAAGATTGTGATACCACGCGAGAAGGGAGGTTGGAGATAGAGTCATAAGAATCCGGAAAGAGTTGGAGGCTAAGAAATGAGTCGTAGGACTCTATTTACCTACGTAATCCACTAAGTTAAGAGTCTTACACACTTAAGTTGCTTATGGATATATCAAGCTTACGTAGTGCGGATTACATAGGCTCTTAAAGTGAGACAAAATTACGAACCCGCGAGGAAGGGAAAAAGATAACGCGTGGCAGCCAATGGAGGGGCGACACGTGGCATCACCTCAAGCAAGCAGGTGAAGCACCTACTTAGGGTCAAGTAGGTGATGCAGCTGCTTGGGGGAGGTGGACCCCACTACCACATGGCAGCCCCTGATTGGTAGCATGACACAGTGGCCAATCATGGCTTGACACGTGTCACCCTAAGGGACTGACACGTGTCACCTACTAAGTACACCTACACATATGTATATTGTGACTAAGGGGATGCTTCTTATCCAAAAATTTCATCCAAAACTGCAGCAACAAATAAGAGAAAACAAACCCTAGAGCTAAGGAGAAAATTGCGACGGCTTGGGAGAAAAATAAGGTAAGTCCCGATTTCGTCCCGTAAATTAATTATATAGCGTATACCACGATGATATGGAAGTATTAGTAGTATAAAATTAGAGTTTGGTGCAGCAAAAAATGGACAGCAAGCTGCCACGACGTTACAGCACGCCGAAAAAAAGTTCCGAGGCGCGATTTTGGTGAGTTCTAGCCAATTTCGGGAAAGGTAAGTTCTTCCCATCTAATTTGAAGTTTATGATGTTAAATTAGGGTGTATTACACACCTTAGGGGATGATGGAAGTTGGGTAAAAGGTTTAAAAAGTTCGGCGTTCGAAATAAACGAATTTGGAATCGCTATAGTTAAGTTGTTGTCGAAATAAGGTGTTGTGCGCGTGGGGGCTGCTGCTGGTTGTTTTGTGGCGTGTTTCAGGAGCTAAAATTTCTCTAAATGAGGTGTGGGGTCTGTTGGTTGCATCCACATGACCCTCCGCTTTGCAATTAAAGAATTCGCGAAAGAAAGATTAAAGACTCTAGTTTTGGTATCTTAGTTTTGAGTGAATTGTTGGGGGTTTATATGGTATAATTTTGGCCGTAATATGTATATGTATGGGCTGATGGTTCTATTGTTGGTTGGATGCAGGTTCTAAGGACATGGTTGGGATTTCGGATAGGGCACATTATAGGGGAGGTGCTGTTCGATTTTCGTTAACGCCTTAACTAGTTAAGGAACTTGTCTAGAAGGCGAGCGAAGGGATGAATGTTATGAATACTCGTGGGTAGTCTAAGTTTCTGAAAAGTCCAAGGTTGTTAATACTTGCATTACTTCCATGTTAAATAGGTTTCGAGGACAACGACGTGGACGTGATTAAGAGTAGTCCATACAAGGTATGTAAAGCTATTCCTTCTTTTGGCATGTTTTGGTATAAATATGTAGAGCCTATCTGTTCTTTCTTTTGGGCATGTGTTAGATCTAAGTGACAAGTGATATTTGTATGAAGCTTGGGGTAACTCTATTCATGAGCTCTAAACATGATTCATGATTCATAATTCGTGTCCATTATTGAATGTTAAGACTCTTAAAGTAGTTAAGCTTCCATTCCTCAAGTCTTCTATATGCTAAGAAGTAGTGTATGCAGAGTTATTCTTCCTCTCTTTTGGCGTGACTTTGATGTAAGTATTGTGTATATGAAGTTGAATTTATTATACTCTTAAAACTCTGAGTGTGAGTTAAGGCTTTTGTTCACTTCCTGCCGATTAAAATTCTTGTAACAGGTTAATTCATTACTTTTCAAGTCTCCCATGTGATAGGAAGTGGTGCATGTAAAGCTTGACTTTTCCTGCTTCTAGAAAGACTAGACTAAAGGTGCTATAGGACATGGATTTGGATATAGCCCCATTTATAGATTTTTGATGTAACTCATGACTTGTACCCACTTTTGAATGATAAGGGCCTTGAAGTAGTTGAACTACGACCCTTGAGCCTCTTATAGGTTGAATAGTGTTGGGATGTGTAAGTTCCTATACCTAGGGGCTCTTGAACATGCTTGATGATGATATCTAAGGAATGTTTGATATTTTATAGAGTTTTACGTACACTAAATGCATTATGATATATATGGATCGGGCCAAACGTACCTCGGCACATTTTGCTATGTAAGGATCAGGTCGTACGTTCCACGACAGATTATGCACTATACAGATCGGGCCGTCGTACCTCGGTATTATTATGCATTATACGGATCGGGCCATCGTACCTCGGCATTGTTATGCATTATATGGATCGGGCCATCATACCTCGGCATTGTTATACGATATATGGATTGGGCCGTCGTTCCTCGGCATTATTATATGATACATGGATCGGGTCGTCGTTCCTCGGCATGTACTTTTTATATATAGGGATCGGGCTGTACGTCCTACAGCGTTAATGGTGTATATACACCTATCATGATAGATGATGTGTTTGTAACACCGAGTCCCCGAGTGGGCTAGATACGGTATGTGATAGTGGTATACATGACTTTATTTTGTGAGGTGCAGGCACAGTACCCTATTAAATGTTATACTTGGTTTCCTGCTTCCTTGGTTTAGTTGTTATCTCAGTTATGTTGTGCTTATATACTCAGTACATATATCGTACTGACCCCCCTTTTCTCGGGGAAGGGGGGGAGCTGTGTTTCATGCCCGCAGGTACAGATGTACTTGTTGGAGATCCGCTATCTTAGGGCTTCCACTCAGCTATGTTGGACGTGCTCTGCTGTTTCGGAGCCTTACTATTAATGCTGGTCATTGATGTATATATTTATTTATTCAGGGGTACGACGAGGGCCCTATCCCGCCATATGATACAATTATTACTCTTAGAGGTATGTAGACATGTGTATGTGGGTTATTTGTAAGTTTGTTTCAGTTGCGCTCATATGACGTATTGCAAATGTTTTTGTGGTGTGGCAGCCTCGTCGGCTCGCATGTCCTGTCCTGCTATGATACAGGTGAATGAGGCTACAGGTTTATAAAAAAAAAGTTTTTGACCCGTTGGGGTTCGTGTATGGTATCACATCACACACGGTTCAACATAAGGGTAGCGGATAGATACGCATAAGGGGGTCCAGGTCGGACCCCAGTCGTGGCCTACGGGGTTGGGTCGTGACAGAAGTGGTATCAGAGAAGTTCGTCCTTGGAATGTCTATAGACCGTGTCTAGTAGGGTCTTGTTTATCGGTGTGTTGTGCACCACATCTATAGACAGGAGGCTACAGGACATTTAGGATGTTACTTTCTTTCATATCTAAGATTGTGCGATAGAGACGAGCTATAGGAAATGAAATTCCTCATACTTACCTGCGATTTTAGCAGGAAGACAACGCCGATAGAAGAAAGTAACTGACAATATTGGATGTTATGAAGCACGCTGGTAAGCAAAGGCACGAAGGCCCTATGTCAGGTAAGGTATTGAAATGCGATTGATAGATACAATTAAAAAGTGAAAGGAAAGGTAAACAGGAAAATATAACAGGTGCAGCTCGAGTGGACATAACAGGTAAGTTCATTTCTATACTGTTAATTATGGGCACCCTGTGCGGCTGCGATATGAGATGATATGAATATATATATGTGTGCCTTGTGAGGCATTGTTGGTATTTTTTGCGTGCAGGTGTTGAGATAGTAAGAAATATAGAGGAAACTCTGCCCAAATTTTCCTAGAAATAAGAGGAGAATGAAATACAGGGCTGTAGTATGTCTTGAAAGGTTGTTCTCGCAACTGATGAGATTTGACTAAACGAGTATGGCTGACCTAGAGAAATAAGTTAATTGCTGGGTTAATAGCAATAGAAACTAGGAGGTCGATACTGGAATAGTATAACGAGGTTAGAAAAGACCTATAAGCCAAAGAAGATGACTCAGAAAGGACTGATAGATCGGGATAAAACGATATAGTAAGGAATCGTCTGAAGTGATACATAGGGATAAACTATGACAAGTTATAGTTGAAGGAAGTAACAGTATGATTAAGACAAGAGTATGAGGGATAAAGAATGGTGACGGATATGAAGTGTTAATAAGACAAGGCCACTACTACCACGAAGTTGATATGGTTTTAAGCAGGATTAGAAATGAGCCTTAAGCACACGACAAAGATGCAAGCTCAGGAGGCGTAAAGAAGTATGGTGTACACGTGACTCTACTCTAATAATTAGTGGTATCCACTGGAATAAAGTTAGTATAATGACGAAGCTCAAAACATGAGTCATTAAAGTATAAGTACACTCGAGTGGGGAATTTGCACCAATTATGAGCCCTCGCTAATTACTGATTTGGATGAATGGAATGTGGCTTTGAATGCACTGCTACATTACGGATATTACTCGAGTATCAATCGTTAGATGAGATTTTATACGATATATTGCAAATACTAAAGCACCCTATGGTTATACTAGGGTTCCTAGAAAGGCAACCTAACATGGGGATGATTTAACAGAAGATGTAGATATAGTACAACATGTTAAATATGTTGGAGTAAGAATCATTCGCGTGTGAATAGATAAAAATAAATGGAGGATGACAGGGTACACCCTAAAAGGGGGGAAGTGGACAAGAGAAGTACAAGCGTAAGAGAAAATCAACTGACGCTATCGTATGTAAATAGGAATGCTTAAAAGTCAAATGAGACCCCATAAGGGATGGACGTGATCATACCCACACTGATGCACCGGATTCCGTCAAAACTCCGAAGTTAAGCGTGCTCGGATGAGAGTAGCACTGGGATGGGTGACCTCCTGAAAAGTGAGAAAGGGAACAAAACAAGTATGACGAAAAGAGATTATAAAGGTGTGTTAGTACAACGACACATATAGAACAGAGTAAACCAAGAGCAGAAAAGATTATGACTGAAATACAACGCACCTCATGAAAATGGCACAAGAATAGTTGTGCAGCTTATGAACATTGACATACTAAGAGCGAGGTCAAATGATTATTCGATAAAAGGAAGTCAGTAATAGCAATGTGATTGCCATACTTAGAATCTATTAAAGGAAAGTATAAAATGGTTCGAGACAGAACTATTAAGATATAATCGATATTAAGGACAAAAGCTCTAGTGAAGCCCTGACCTCGACCGAAGGAGGTAAGTCGCTAGTATAGAGACACTAAAGCATTTTTTGAATGGCTCTATGTACCTACACACATTTGTGCAAAAGTTACAATATAAGGTGTAGTAATAAAACTGGAAAGAAGGTCTGAGTAAAAGAGCAAGATAGCAGACCTTAGGTGTTACATGTTGAATTAAGAGGAGTTGGATAATAGCTTAAATGAAGAGGAGCATCAGAGCGGGGGATGGGAATCCCAACTCGGAAGTGGAAAAGCAGTTAATATGTATTATAGTACGAGCTGACCTCGCATTCTAAGGAACTGGGAGTTCATACAGGCTATGGTAGATGGGCTGACAGAATCAACCTATTCCCCTCCAGTTAGGAAGGCATATTCAACTGAGGGTTATGCGAGATGACATAGTAGGGAAACAATAAGATTTCACAGAGTCCCACATCTATCATTTTGGAAGGGATTGAGGAACACAGATGAATCTTAGTGACATTTTGCCCTTGATTACTGGATAGGCCCAGAAGGGATCCAGCAAATTACTGACGAAGTAAAGCTTATTCCAGGACAAGATATCGATTAGCAGCCTAGAGTCGAAAGAATGGGGTACATTGATCCTTCACAGGGCATTTTTAGAATAGATAAAGCTGCCTATGAGTATGACATACCGTCTGATTTGAAATAATACATTCAGTTTTCATAGATCAATGCTCCATAAGAATGTGAATGACGCTCCCAAAATATTTCTCGTGGAGGAGGTCCATGTAACAGGGAGTTAAATGGGTTGCGAACTAAGGACATAGCTTCCGTCAAGGTACTGTGACGGAATAAGAATCGTGAAGACATAAACTAGGAGGTTGATAAGGACATGAAATACAGGTGTCCGTACCTAATCCCGATGTCTACAGATAGCCCCCAGTCTTGGAACTTGTATATTAATTACTTGGATGAAAATGTATGTCATTCCAGTGGAAAGGAATCACCCTATGATCCGTATAAAGTCTTAAGGGAAGTTTTATTCAATATTCGGGGACGAATGTTCTAAAGGGGGGAAGGATGTTACACCCCACACTCTTGAGCTCGGAACATATTCTTAAGTTCCTTAGACACTATCATGTGAGCCGGATAAGCTACCACACTATCAAACAACTCTAAGGAAAGAAGATTGTGATACCTTGCGAGAAGGGAGGTTGGAGATAGAGTCATAAGAATCCGGAAAGAGTTGGAGGCTAAAGAATGAGTCGTAGGACTCTATTTACCTACGTAATCCACTAAGTTAAGAGTCTTACACACTTAAGTTGCTTAAGGATATATCAAGCTTACGTAGTGCTGATTACATAGGCTCTTAAAGTGAGACAAAATTACGAACCCGCGAGGAAGGGAAAAAGATGACGCGTGGCAGACAATGGAGGGGCGACACGTGGCAGCACCTCAAGCAAGCAGGTGATGCACCTACTTAGGGTCAAGTAGGTGATGTAGCTGTTTGGGGGAGGTGGACCCCACTGCCACGTGGCAGCCCCTAATTGGTAGCATGACACGGTGGACAATCATGGCTTGGCATGTGTCACCCTAAGGGGATGACATGTGTCACCTCCTAAGGACACCTACACATATGTATATTTTTACTAAGGGGCTGCTGCTTATCCCAAAATTTCATCCAAAACTGCAGCAACAAATAAGAGAAAACAAACCCTAGAGCTAAGGAGAAAATTGCGACGGCTTGGGAGAAAAATAAGGTAAGTCCCGATTTCGTCCCGTAAATTAATTATATAGCGTATACCACGATGATATGGAAGTATTAGTAGTATAAAATTAGAGTTTGGTGCAGCAAAAAATGGACAGCAAGCTGCCACGACGTTACAGCACGCTGAAAAAAAGTTCCGAGGCGCGATTTTGGTGAGTTCTAGCCAATTTCGGGAAAGGTAAGTTCTTCCCATCTAATTTGAAGTTTATGATGTTAAATTAGGGTGTATTACACACCTTAGGGGATGATGGAAGTTGGGTAAAAGGTTTAAAAAGTTCGGCGTTCGAAATAAACGAATTTGGAATCGCTATAGTTAAGTTGTTGTCGAAATAAGGTGTTGTGCGCGTGGGGGCTGCTGCTGGTTGTTTTGTGGCGTGTTGCAGGAGCTAAAATTTCTCTAAATGAGGTGTGGGGTCTGTTGGTTGCATCCACATGACCCTCCGCTTTGCAATTAAAGAATTCGCGAAAGAAAGATTAAAGACTCTAGTTTTGGTATCTTAGTTTTGAGTGAATTGTTGGGGGTTTATATGGTATAATTTTGGCCGTAATATGTATATGTATGGGCTGCTGGTTCTATTGTTGGTTGGCTTCAGGTTCTAAGGAAATGGTTGGGATTTCGGATAGGGCACATTATAGGGGAGGTGCTGTTCGATTTTCGTTAACGCCTTAACTAGTTAAGGAACTAGTCTAGAAGGCGAGCGAAGGGATGAATGTTATGAATACTCGTGGGTAGTCTAAGTTTCTGAAAAGTCCAAGGTTGTTAATACTTGCATTACTTCCATGTTAAATAGGTTTCGAGGACAACGACGTGGACGTGATTAAGAGTAGTCCATACAAGGTATGTAAAGCTATTCCTTCTTTTGGCATGTTTTGGTATAAATATGTAGAGCCTATCTGTTCTTTCTTTTGGGCATGTGTTAGATCTAAGTGACAAGTGATATTTGTATGAAGCTTGGGGTAACTCTATTCATGAGCTCTAAACATGATTCATGATTCATAATTCGTGTCCATTAATGAATGTTAAGACTCTTAAAGTAGTTAAGCTTCCATTCCTCAAGTCTTCTATATGCTAAGAAGTAGTGTATGCAAAGTTATTCTTCCTCTCTTTTGGCGTGACTTTGATGTAAGTATTGTGTATATGAAGTTGAATTTATTATACTCTTAAAACTCTGAGTGTGAGTTAAGGCTTTTGTTCACTTCCTGCTGATTAAAATTCTTGTAACAAGTTAAGTCATTACTTTTCAAGTCTCCCATGTGATAGGAAGTGGTGCATGTAAAGCTTGACTTTTCCTGCTTCTAGAAAGACTAGACTAAAGGTGCTATAGGACATGGATTTGGATATAGCCCCATTTATAGATTTTGGATGTAACTCATGACTTGTACCCACTTTTGAATGATAAGGGCCTTGAAGTAGTTGAACTACGACCCTTGAGCCTCTTATAGGTTGAATAGTGTTGGGATGTGTAAATTCCTATACCTAGGGGCTCTTGAACATGCTTGATGATGATATCTAAGGAATGTTTGATATTTTATAGAGTTTTACGTACACTAAATGCATTATGATATATATGGATCGGGCCGAACGTACCTCGACACATTTTGCTATGTAAGGATCAGGTCGTACGTTTCACGACAGATTATGCATTATACAGATCGGGCCGTCGTACCTCAGTATTATTATGCATTATACGGATTGGGCCATCGTACCTCGGCATTGTTATGCATTATACGGATCGGGCCGTCATACCTCAGCATTGTTATACGATATATGGATTGGGCCGTCATTCCTCGGCATTATTATATGATACATGGATCGGGTCGTCGTTCCTCGGCATGTACTTTCTATATACAGGGATCGGGCTGTACGTCCCACAGCATTAATGGTGTATATACACCTATCATGATAGATGATGTGTTTGTAACACCGAGTCCCCGAGTGGGCCAGATACGGTATGTGATAGTGGTATACATGACTTTATTTTGTGAGGTGCAGGCACAGTACCCTATTAAATGTTATACTTGGTTTCCTGCATCCTTGGTTTAGTTGTTATCTCAGTTATGTTGTGCTTATATACTCAGTACATATATCGTACTGACCCCCTCTTTTCTCGGGGGGGGGGGGGGGGGCTGTGTTTCATGCCCGCAGGTACAGATGTTCTTGTTGGAGATCCGCTAGCTTAGGGCTTCCACTCAGCTATGTTGGACGTGCTCTACTGTTCCGAAGCCTTACTATTAATGTTGGTCATTGATGTATATATTTATTTATTCAGGGGTACGACGAGGGCCCTGTCCCGCCATATGATACAATTATTACTCTTAGAGGTATGTAGACATGTGTATGTGGGTTATTTGTAAGTTTGTTTCAGTTGCGCTCATATGACGTATTGTAAATGTTTTTGTGGTGTGGCAGCCTCGTCGGCTCGCATGTCCTGTCCTGCTATGATACAGGTGAATGAGGCTACAGGTTTATGAAAAAAAAGTTTTTGACCCATTGGGGTTTGTGTATGGTATCACATCACACACGGTTCAACATAAGGGTAGCGGATAGATACGCATAAGGGGGTCCAGGTCGGACCCCAGTCGTGGCCTACGGGGTGGGTCGTGACAGAAGTGGTATCAGAGTAGTTCTTCCTTGGAATGTCTACAGACCATGTCTAGTAGGGTCTTGTTTATCGGTGTGTTGTGCACCACATCTATAGACAGGAGGCTACAGGACATTTAGGATGTTACTTTCTTTCATATCTAAGATTGTGCGATAGAGACGAGCTATAGGAAATGAAATTCCTCATACTAACCTGCGATTTTAGCAGGAAGACAACGCCGATAGAAAAAAGTAACTGACAATATTGGATGTTACGAAGCACGCAGGTAAGCAAAGGCACGAAGGCCCTATGTCAGGTAAGGTATTGAAATGCGATTGATAGATACAATTAAAAAGTGAAAGGAAAGGTAAACATGAAAGTATAACAGGTGCAGCTCGAGTGGACATAACAGGTAAGTTCATTTCTGTACTGTTAATTATGGGCACCCTGTGCGGCTGCGATATGAGATGATATGAATATATATATGTGTGCCCTATGAGGCATTGTTGGTATTTTTTGCGTGCAGGTGTTGAGATAGTAAGAAATATAGAGGAAACTCTGCCCAAATTTTCCTAGAAATAAGAGGAGAATGAAATACAGGGCTGTAGTATGTCTTGAAAGGTTGTTCTCACAACTGTTGAGATTTGACTAAACGAGTATGGCTGACCTCGAGAAATAAGTTAATTGCTGGGTTAATAGCAATAGAAACTAGGAGGTCGATACTGGAATAGTATAACGAGGTTAGAAAAGACCTATAAGCCAAAGAAGATGACTCAGAAAGGACTGATAGATCGGGATAAAACGATATAGTAAGGAATCGTCTGAAGTGATACATAGGGATAAACTATGACAAGTTATAGTTGAAGGAAGTAACAGTATGATTAAGACAAGAGTATGAGGGATAAAGAATGGTGACGGATATGAAGTGTTAATAAGACAAGGCCACTACTACCACGAAGTTGATATGGTTTTAAGCAGGATTAGAAATGAGCCTTAAGCACACGACAAAGATGCAAGCTCAGGAGGCGTAAAGAAGTATGGTGTACACGTGACTCTACTCTAATAATTAGTGGTATCCACTGGAATAAAGTTAGTATAATGACGAAGCTCGAAACATGAGTCATTAAAGTGACAAGTGATATTTGTATGAAGCTTGGGGTAACTCTATTCATGAGCTCTAAACATGATTCATGATTCATAATTCGTGTCCATTGTTGAATGTTAAGGCTCTTAAAGTAGTGAAGCTTCCATTCCTCAAGTCTTCTATATGCTAAGAAGTAGTGTATGTAAAGTTATTCTTCCTCTCTTTTGGCGTGACTTAGATGTAAGTATTGTGTATATGAAGTTGAATTTATTATACTCTTAAAACTCTGAGTGTGAGTTAAGGCTTTTGTTCACTTCCTACTGATTAGAATTCTTGTAACAAGTTAATTCATTACTTTTCAAGTCTCCCATGTGATAGGAAGTGACGCATGTAAAGCTTGACTTTTCCTGTTTCTGAAAGACTAGACTAAAGGTGCTATAGGACATAGATTTGGATATAGACCCATTTATAGATTTTTGATGTAACTCATGACTTGTACCCACTTTTTAATGATAAGGGCCTTGAAGTAGTTGAATTACGACCCTTGAGCCTCTTATAGGTTGAATAGTGTTGGGATGTGTAAGTTCCTATACCGAGGGGCTCTTGAACATGCTTGATGATTATATCTAAGGAATGTTTGAAATTTTATAGAGTTTTACGTACACTATATGCATTATGATATATATGGATCGAGCCGAACGTACCTCGGCACATTTTGCTATGTAAGGATCAGGTCGTACATTCCACGATAGATTATGCATTATACGGATTGGGCCGTCGTACCTCGGCATTATTATACATTAGACGGATTGGGCCATCGTACCTCAGCATTATTATGCATTATACGGATCGGGCCATCGTACCTCGGCATTGTTATACGATATACGGATTGGGCCGTCGTTCCTCGGCATTATTATATGATACATGGATTGGGTCATCGTTCCTCGGCATGTACTTTCTATAAACAGGGATCGGGCTGTACATCCCACAGCGTTAATGGTGTATATACACCTATCATGATAGATGATGTGTTTATAACACCGAGTCCCCGAGTGGGCCAGATATGGTATGTGATAGTGGTATACATGACTTTATTTTGTGAGGTGCAGGCACAGTACCCTATTAAATGTTATATTTGATTTCCTGCATCCTTGGTTCAGTTGTTATCTCAGTTATGTTGTGCTTATATACTCAGTATATATATCGTACTGACCCCCCTTTTCTCGGAGGGGGAGGGGGGCTGCATTTCATGCCCGCAGGTACAGATGTTCTTATTGGAGATCCGCTAGCTTAGGGCTTCCACTCAGCTATATTGGATGTGCTCTGCTGTTTCAGAGCCTTACTATTAATGCTGGTCATTGATGTATATATTTATTTATTCAGGGGTACGGCGAGGGCCCTGTCCCGCCATATGATACAATTATTACTCTTAGAGGTATGTAGACATGTGTATGTGGGTTATTTGTAAGTTTGTTTCAGTTGTGCTTATACGATGTATTGCAAATGTTTTTGTGGTGTGGCAACCTCGTCGGCTCGCATGTCCTGTCCTGCTATGATACAGGTGAATGAGGCTACAGGTTTATGAAAAAAAACTTTTTTGAACCGTTGGGGTTCGTGTAAGGTATCACATCACACACGGTTCAACTTAATGGTAGCGGATAGATACGCATAAGGGGGTCTAGTTTGGACCCCAGTTGTGGCCTACGGGGTTGGGTCGTGACACAAATTTCACTAAAACATCATAAATAATGCCTACGGGCTGCTTCACAGTATGATCTTCCATCAAGATCCGCATTGACGTTAGTTTGAGGGCTCGTAAGCCTAGTTAGTGGCACCAAATTAATGCTAGCACCCAAGTCGCATAACGACTTTGCAAAGTTGAATGCCCCTATGATACATGGTATTGTTAATGCTCCAGGGTCCTCTTTTTTCTGCATAAGTGAATGAGTAGCTATTGTACTACAATGATGCAAGTTCTTAGCTGGTTCAAAGCACACCGTTCTCTTCTTTGTGATAATATATTTATAAACTTCGCATATCCAGGCATTTTCTACAATGGATCCATCAAAGGAACACTCACAAAAAATTATTTCAGCATGGAGATAAACTTAAGATACTTCCCATTTTCGGCATTCTTTTTCAATCTCTGAGGAAAAGGCAGAGGAGGTCGTGACATTGGAGTAGCTTCTTTTTCATTTTCTAGCTGCCTCATCATGCTTTTCATCTCCTTTCTCAAACTATTTGGTGCGTAGCTTTTCACTCACTACTTTCTCCTTGATTTTTCTTTCTATTTCATCCTCTCTAACATGAGAGTCGTGTGCATCATCCTCAAGTTTTGGCATTTGGTGGATCCACCACTTGTGCGCTACTTCGAGTGGTCACATCTATGCAATTCCCCATTGTTCTTTGGATTTTGAATTATATTACTTGGGAGAGTTCTCTTCTGGCGTGGATTCGAAGACGATGAAATTTGCCCCAATTGTTGCTCAATAAGCTTTATGGATGTAGATTGTGGCTCAACTTTTTGATTCTTTCCTGAAAGATCATTGCGTATCACCTTACACTTATCTTCAGTTGTGTCATACTTTTTCATCATCTTTGTCATCATGTCTTCAATTCTTGCAAATCTGAATCACCCATCTTAATTTTTGGGTGGAATATATGAACCACTTTTGTTGTTATCTCTCCTTCCCCAATCACCTTCTCTATCTTGCCTGCAGTTTCGATCATTGTATCTATTCCGATTGTAGTTCCCTTCATGATTGTAGTTGTTGTCGTGGTTGTATTGTCCCTCTCAATTGAAGTTATTATAGTTCTGACCTTGATTTTCTTGACCTTGGCGCCAAGAATCCTGATTGGAGCTTGGGCGTTAGTCCGGAAAACCCTATCTTGATCATTCACATAATATGTATCTTCCTCATTTCCATAGTCATCATTACTTGATACCCTATTTTGATGGTCGATTGCATTAATTTTCTTTAACCCCAAGTTCTTGAATGTCAGTTTGACTTCAGTTCTCAATTGAGCGATCTCTTGTAGTACCTCTTCGTTTGAAATCTTGTATCTCTGATTTGTACCAATAACAAAAGAGGTTTTTGAAGTTTTTTCATCCCTAGTGCTGCAAGGTCAGTTAGTTTTTGCAACATGATCGAGTTTCTCAGCAACCTCTTAAAAAGTGTTGTCCAAGAATGCTCCTCTAGTAATGGTGTTTGCAACAACTTTTCCATTTTCATCAAGTGCGCGGTAGAATATCTCAAGAAGTGATTCATCAACTATTTTATGATTTGGCACACTTTGTAGATACTTTACAAATCTTTCCCAAGCTCCATTAATTGACTCTCCAGGCATCTGTTGGAGATTGTTGATTCGGTCTCTAAGCTTCAGCTTCTTTGACAATGAGAAATATGTTTCCATGAACGCCTCGTGTAATTGATCCCAAGTCGTGGTGGAGTTGTATGAGAGCTCAGACAATAAAACTGTAGCATCACCAATAAGTGATAATGGCAAAAAATGCAGCCTGATGAAATCTGTGGTTAGATCTGGGTCACCAACACTGATTTTGCAGACATACACCATATTATTGAGATGGGTGTAAGGATCCTCATATGCCAGGACAGAAAATAGTCTTCGACTATGAAGCATTCAAATTAGTTTGCTCGTAATGTTGAACTGCGTTCCAGGTTGCAATAGAGGTCACACAATGGCTCTAGTCATTCAGATGGCATCATGGTTGACCCCATAGTTATTCCATATGCCAAATTCAGGTCACTGCCTGGGTGGAGGACGTTCTCTCGCTATTGGTTGATTGTTAAGAACATTCTGTGGTTGATTGTTGAGAATTTCATCCCCAAATCCTTGTCCATCATTGTTATTATTGTTTACCATCCGATGTAGTATTCTCACGATTTCGAGAATAAAGTGAATCAAGGAAATGCCCCGACTCCTCATATTTGGCATGCACTAGGTCTCAAAACCTATTTCAGCATAAACAAAAAGAAAAGAAAGTAAAATAAGGAAATAATGACTACAAATTAAATAATAAAAATCAATCTAATCTAAAAGCCTTATTCTCCGGCAACGGCGGCAGTATTTGATACGCCCAAATTACACCACCCTAAAGAAGTATAAAGCGGTCGTAGATTCAAATATAGAACCTAACGGAGGTTAGGGCCGATCCCATGAGAAATATGGTTTAGACATAGGTTAATCATTTATTATTTATTTTGGTAATCAGATTATTTTCGTAAAGAAAAGAGGGCTTTTCAGTAAAAGAAATTAACTAATCAAATAGCAAGCATCAAATAACAAGGTAACAATTTAATATAGTTTTTTAATTCAATGTGAAACAAAACTAGGGTGTACGTGTTCCCTACAAATCCTTAACTATGTAGACCATTTTTATTAGTAATCCCTTCTAGTGTGTTACATACAGAATTGATAAGTTAATTTCACCTAAGTCCTTGATTCAATAAAAAAGTAAATTTTACCATGCAACTTCATCCGTCTAAGAGTGTATACTTATACTAACCCTTACCAATGATACCATATTTAGCTATTCCTTGATCCGTTCAAGATAATTAGCCCCAAATCTCATTGTTTAATTCCCTTTTCCCATTCGTTACCTCCTTGATTCGACAAGTAAGAATAAGGTGAGTTCTAATGGGGGCCCTTGCTAAAATTCATTCAAAGCGAAGAAAAAAATAATACATACATGCACACTATTGAAGAATTAGTTTTTATTAAGTCTACGTTGTTAATTCTTCATGGTTCCCACAACTGTAGTTGTGGAATTAGCTATTCATACCTACGTGATAACAATCAATAATATTTGGTTTAAAAGAAATCCTGCACTAACAATCACCAATCTGAGAATCCAAAAGCTTCCAATAAAATCCGAATGTAAGCGTCGATAACAAAAATCAGGAATTCAAGAATTAAAGCCCAAAAGTAGTTCAAGCTTAATTCTCAAATCCAAAAATGTGCATAATACAAAAATAAATCTAAGGAATGTATTTATAGACAACTAATCCTAATTAAACACAAACTGGAAGAAACATGAAAACTTAAGTTAGTGGGGTTCTACGACTCCCTTCTACGTATCATCTTCGAATTGACGAGTGGTAGACCCAAGTTGTAACACAACTTCTTTCACTGATGCATTTATATTTTTCACGGACTAGCTTTACGATTCGTAACCAACATGATGAATCGTACACGTTACTCGTAGATCAGAACCTGCTTTAGACCACTGTAGTCTCTTCTACGGATTGACTTTACGACTCGTAGTTATTTGGATGAGTCGTAGAATTGACTCGTAACTTCATCCCTACCTTAATTCCTCCATATCATTTTAACGACTACCACCTACGAATCATAGAAGTTATTACGACTCGTAGGTTATCCTCGTAGACTCTAAAATTTCTGCAATCAGTGCGGTGTTTCTCCATTTAATACCCCAACTTAATTTCTTGCAAAACAAACACAAACAACATCAAATCTAGTAACAAATGCTTAAAAGACATGCAATTTCTCAAGTTTAAAGTATTAAAAGTATCGTACATCCACGGTGCACCAGTAGGCCATAACAAGAACTTAGCCAACCTTGGCTCATTGGTACTCTTATTCCCATTATCTTCCTAATCACTTCCGTATAACATGAAAATGCCTTATAGAACCCCATATGTTCTCAGAATAAGCCTGACCACTTCACTAGACTCTAGAAAGGTAACTTAAACTTGAGGATGTTCAGAAAATGCTTAAGATACTTAAATAATCTCATCGTAACTTCATTTAATTTTCATATGTTCATTTGGGCCTATAAAACTCTGAATTGAATCGAAGCTTTTGACTCTACTTCAACTTAGAAAATAATCATTTAGAAACTCAAAATGAGACTGCCAAGGTTGACTTGATTTATGAACAACTCATCTTGGTAATATTATGATTCTTTTTAGGAACGGGGTTACTTGACAAGTATACAACCAAAAGAATGGAGTACAAGATTTAGTATGAATATTATTTTGAAATATCATTTTCGTAAATAGTTTTTGATGAGAAATAATGGATTAACAACTCCCTTAGGTATACCATAATAGTTTTCCAGCATTTCAACCTCACTCTTAGGACAATAGCTCACTAATAAATATAATGAACACGAAATTCAAAGAAAATAGCTTTAATCGTCAAACATACTTCACAATTTTACAAGCACGATAATGATACGATAAAGTCAAAAAACAAGTTAGCTGACATCCCACTGCCCTTCACGGAGGGTCTTCCTAGCAATAGAATAGTAAAAATAACTAATTTGATAGATTTGTAATTCTCGAGATTCGTACAGTATAAAAAAGAGGAGTTTTGCCTTAACATACCTTTAGTATAACTCCTTTAAGATAGTCGGAAGCTAGCTTGTGTATTTTCTCAACTCGAATATGAGCTCAAATGTTTTACCAAGAAGATTCACTATTCAACTATCGTAAAATAATTTTTTTTTCCATTAACGTAATTACCTATTATTTTGTTGAGAAGCTAACCGGAGAAATTTGCAGCCAACACATAAGTAATGAAAATGTAGTGGAATCTGATGGTTTTCACATAGGTTATGAGTGTGTGTAATATATATACACAACCAATATGACGATGGGAAACTGTCTTTAAGACACTTATATTAACAAATCAAATTGTTATTTAATATAAATATAAGGATATATAGAAAAAATATCATAACTTAGTTTTACATGATTGTCATCACCATATATCTGAAATGTTCGTTGTAAAAAGGAATTGTGGTGGTCTCTCTATACACAAAAAGGATAAGGAACATACTATAATAATAATTATTAAGAAAGGTGAAATTTGACAGTTTTTTTTAGAAATCAACTATGCCACTTATTACTTCAACAAAATTCTTGCATTCCCTCCAGTTCCACGTGGGATGGAGGTGACACCAACTAAAAAAATTCTATTCCTTTACTTATGTACTCGGATATTGCATAGCTTTATGATAAAATAAATATAACTTCTCAAATAAGTCATAATTAATAGAAAATTAAATTGAATAAAGTTTACCTCATATAATAATAATTTCTTAACGTAACTAGCTTTACTATCTCCGTTAAAGTATTAATAACATATGGAACTCTAACAAAAATAAATACATAAACAAATAAATCATAACTAAAGAGTTCTTTTCATAAATATTTAAGACATTTTTGGAACAGACAAAAAATATTTTATTATCAATTTTTTTTTAAATTTAAATCAATGTTCCCGAGCATGAGCAATATAATACTAAAATTCTCAAATTTAGGCTCATAAGACCTTGACATGAAATAACAGATAACCGTAAACACCCAAGATGTTACATCCTTCTCCCCTTAAAAATATTCGTCCGCGAATGAAAATAATACTCACGAGACTAAGTTTGAGAATCCTGTAGAGGTTTGGAAGAGTTTCCTTTCCCCACCTATGTGCCTCTCAGGCAATATCAAACATAACAACAAGAAAATGCTCAACTAAAATCTCATAATTAGGATGTAATTAACCCATAGGCAACTTAATAGAGAATTTTACCTTTACTTATCTACTAAAGTAGATATGCATGAGATGACATGTAAATTGAATACATATATCACATAAAATTATGATACACAAACAAATAAATATGAAAAACTTGTAATCATATGAACTTGCGGATCATTAAAGAAAGGCTTTAATTCATGCATATGTGGGCCTTCTAGGCGTATGCGGTATGAACAATTTAACTAGAAAACATGTTATTAATATGTAAATAAGTTGTGAACTACAATAACAACAAGTGCACCAGGGAAGTCTCGGAGATAAATTATTATCTAAACTTAACGTGCAATCTTGTAATTAAAAGATACTAGTATACATTTCCCGAGATGCGCGGATAATATTAAAGAAAATAATTACATTATACTTTACATTCGAACGTATATATTATTTATTTGAGCATATTAAATTTTGTTTCACATCCATATGCTCTTTCAAATATTCATAAAAAAAGAAAATTATTTATTTTTCTAGTAAAAATGTAAGACTTAATTTTATATTGAAAGTTAAACTAATACCCAATTGCCGTATGTAATAAAAAAATAGAAGTATTAAATAAAATAATTTTTAACTTTTAAGTAGTTAAGAAAGCAGATTATTATTCTTTTATGTGTCAAAATTTATTATCTTTAAATTAAAATTCACGAAACATATTTCAATTCATGCTCTAAAGTTATCTTTCAATTCGTGGTAAAGTTAAATAAGTATGATATTTCAATTCAAGAACTCTTTGCTAGAAATTGACATTAGTGAAAGTGCGGAAGTTATAATCATCTCCAAAACTGTATGATTTAAATCTTTATCTTTTAATTAATTCATATTTTATATAAAATAATGATAATTAACAATACACGTATAAAAAGGTCCTTCACTAAAAAAAGCTAACCACCCACATATAACTTTTGTGATTTTAATTAAATTAAAAATATTCCTCATCTCCAAATCAAATACAAATAAATTTTATCCTTTATATTACAAGATAAAAAATAATTTTGCAGTTGGTGTACTATAAAATTGATAATCTTTTGTGTTTTTTGGAGTTTTTTTCAGTTGATTCACGTGTTTTTCCGCATATTAAGTGAATATAAAGAGCATCGACTCTAATTAATTGCTCGCATAAGTTCTTTAGAAATTCTGTGGATTGAATCATACTGAAATTTCTAAAGTTCTGACCTTGGTTCCTAGAGTTGTATGTCCGAAAACCACCCTGTCTATTTAGAAATTTGGCCTCCTCCTCATAGTCAAAGTCTGGTTCAGCATATCGACTTCCAGTATCCATAGCTTTGACATTCTCTAATCCTCCACCTAACAGGCGCTTGGTCAATAAGTCCATTTGCTTCCTCATGTGAGCCATGTCTTGATCATGCTCCTCCTCTTTTCGCTTTTGTTCTGCTGACATCTCAATCATGAATCCAAAACAAACGGCACCTCTGGTATACCAAGCCCTATTGTTCTTTGCAAGTTCATCCAGAATTATCGTGGCCTCCTGAAATGTCCTATCCATAAAAGATCCCCCACAAGCTGCATCTATCACTGGCTTAGTCACAAAGTTGCAAGACTTATAGAATATATCTTTCAAGTGCTTGTTAGTAAAATTGTGATATGGACACTACTTTAACTTCTGCCTGAATCTTTTTCAGGTCTTATGCACTGCCTCATTAGATCGCTGTTTATGAGCATTAATATCATCCTTGATCTGCAGTTTCTTGGATGGTGGGAAGAAGCTTTCCAGAAATGCCTCTCTCAACTCCCTCCACATCATGATAGAATCATATGGAAGTTCATTCAGCCATTTCATTGCCTCCCCAGATAGAGACAATGGTAATAAGTGTAGTCGCATGACTGATTGGCTAACCCCAAGGATTTCAAATGACTTACAAGTGGTGATGAAATTCATCAAGTGTTAGTTGGCATCATCACTAGCTATTCCACTAAATAGTCCCTTCAAATTCAGCATTTGCACCATGGTGCTAGTGATAGTAAATTTCACACCTTGAGATAGTACTGGGAGGACTATAGCTGCAGTAGCGCCTGCACCATCCGTATCAGCATCATCAACAGGGCCAGAGTGAACAGATCTCTAATCTCTGCTTTACAAAACTCCATTGAGTTCATCCTTATTGTCATCACCATCCCTGACTTGATTTTCAGCCTGCTCTCTCAGCCTTTGTGCCACATGCTCTTGCGCATTCATCTTGTGAATTGATCTTTGTAGTTCAGAATCGTATGGAAGTAGTGGTTCACCTTTCTTTGGGTGGTTGGTATGCACTATCTTTTCCATACAAAAAATACAAACAAGAAAACAAAAGTAAAATTAGGAAATAGAACTACAAACTCAAGTAGCAACTAATAGATTATTTCAAAAAACGTATTCCATGACAACGTCGCCATGTTGATAACTCTTAATTACATCTCTCAAAAGAGATATAGACGATCGTTAGCAATATATTTTACCCAACTAAGAGTTGGGGTTGAACCCACAGGGAATAGGTTGAAACAAGTTCTATTACCCGTCACTATTCAATTGTAATTACTACTTCCTAAAAATAAACTTGGATCAAGTAAAAGTGAAGGTTTTGGTTTTAGTCTAGAATAAGTAAAATAAATGCAGAGACAAGTATATAAGATTAACATTGTAAACAAAAGGAAAACTAGATTAGGATTGTATTCCCCATGAGTTGTTAGTTAATAGGCTAATCGTATTCATGATATCATTCATTGTATTGCATGCAAAATCTAGCGAGTTAGGTAACATCTAATTCACCTCCTGGTCCTTCTTAGACATATTTCATTCATCTCATACCGATCTCAGAAAGTATACTTTACTAACTCTCGCCCTGGATCCCAGAGTACTATCTCCTCCCGGTCTCAAGTAACTTAGATGACGTATATCCCTTCTTTTGAAGTCAAACTCTTAGAATTTCTGTTGTAAAGTTCATTTTCTAATCACTACCTCCCTCCCAGGTAAGCAATGAATACAAACAAGTTCTTAATGCGTGCACTCACTAAGAAATAATTTTGAATGAAGAAATCACAATACATGCAAAAAAAATCACGAATATCAATTCTACTTTTGCTTATTTTAGTTAAGTCGACATGGTTCCCACAACCCTAATTGTGGGTTTAGTTACTCATACTTGTAAGTAAAAGAACAAGAATTTGTGAAGAATTCATGAATTAATACCTACGCAGATGAACTAGTCAATCTTGAATCAATCACACAATTCACAAATAAAGGATGAAAATCGAAATGATATATCAAGAATCAATCTCCAAAAGTAACTAATTATTTCTTCACAATGTTCACAAAGTGCTCAAAAATTAGTAAAATAATTTTTCCCTACAAATAAAATAAATTCGGGTATTTATAGAAACATAAAACCAAACCTTAAACCAACTAGAAAAACAGAAGTCGGCACCCTTCACGATCACTCACCACGGACCGTACTAAACTTCACGGTATGTGGTCCTCTTTCATGGTGTTTGAATTATCCCATTTTGTGTAGCCTTCATGTCTTCTGGGCAACCCATTATACCTCGTGGTGCTTACTATGTTTTGTATTGGATTCCGTGGTTGTATTCTTTAACAATTTTCACCTTTCTTCCATCAGCCTCTACGAGCAATTACTACTGTCTGTGGTAGGCTCCACGGAGAATAATGAATTCTATGGAGTTACACTTGCATAATTTTCAGCATTCGCCTCTTCACAGCCTCAGCATCATGTCAGCCACTATGGCTCGTGTAAGGAATTACAGTCCGTGGTGGGTTCTGTGAAGGTCTACTTTATCAAAAATTCAGCAGCAACTTTCTCCTCATGAGCACTACGCAAGACACCATGGCCCGTGTAAGGCACTACGGTCCGTGGTGGGGCTCGTTTTCCTCAACCTTCAACCAAAAAATACTCAGATCGACAGAATTGTCAAAAACTTGTGTGCAACTTTATTTTCCTGCAACATAAAAAAGCACACATCAGATCTACAAAAATATGCTTGTAATGAGCAATAATTCACTGCTTTGATCGTCAAAAATATCGTAAATACATGACACATCACATGGTTTACTCTATTGTTATTCCATATGCTGAATTCTGATTGCTGCCTGGGTGGAAGACGTTTTCTTATAACTAGTTTGTTATTGAGAACAATCTATGGTTGATGTTGTGGTGCATTCTCTTATTTCCCTCTAAATCATTCTGTGTCATCACCAATTTTGTGTCTATCATTGTTATTATTATTGTTCACCATGAAACAGAGAGCTCTTTCGATTTTGGGATTAAAGGAACTCAAGGGAATGCCTTGACTTCTTGTATTTGACATGCACTAGGACTCAAAACCTGTTTCAGCAAAAACAAAAAGAAAAAAAAAGTAAAATAAGAAAATAATGACTATATATCAAATAATAAAAATTAATCTAAAAGCCAAACTCCCCGGCAACGATGCCAAAATTTGATAAGCCCAAATTACACCTCTCTAAAGAAGTATAAAATGGTCATTGATCAAATATAGAACCTAACAGAGGTTAGAGTCGATCCCACAAGGAATGTGGTTTAGACTTATGTTAATCGTTAATTACTTTAATTACTTTAAAATATTAAAAAAATTATATTGATCTCAAAATTAGGATTGCATTTAAAATATTGACGATTATTTATCATATACATTCGAAAGTTATGAGTATGTGATTCTCAAGTTCTTGATTTTACTTTTTAATTATACTCTCCAAGGTAGAGAGTACAAAGGATAATAATGTTTTATTTCTTCTTTTTCTATAAAGTATACGTATCTTGGGTAAATAAGTAGTGCCCTTTTATAGCTCTGCCAGCTGACATATGATTAGCATTCAAAGTTTTATTCCGTATGCTAATTTTCTTCTTTGTCCTTTCTGAAAGAACCAAAAGGATATCTTTTTTATAATTGCAAAGGCATTAATAACTTATCAAAAACTATATAAAATGTTATCTCAATCCACATAAAAAAATATATGATAGTACAAAGGAGAATATATATTAGCCATAATATAAATACAATGTAAAATAGATATTGCAATTAGGCAGACACATACGAAACCAACAAATTATATATATATATATTTACAACACACAAGTTATTCCTATGAAACTCTTATTACTTAGATACGAACCTTTTAATAATGAGTCTCCTTCCTCGTAAATAGACTAAATATAATGGGATAAAATTTTCAAATTTATAATGTTTCTTTCTTCCCTAGATATAGTGCATTTTCTTTTTTTTAATTAGTGAATCTACTTATTTGTGCTTTAAGTGGTCAAAAAGAACGACTTTACTTTCCTATATAATTTGTTTATAGTTTGCATAAATAGATACAACATGTACTATGCAGATAATAAACAAATATCTAAATAATTTAATCTTTTAAGTGCAAGAGCCCGAAAGTTGAAAAGTCAAAAAATGACATATTGAAGGAAGCTCCGAAAAAACTTGCACCATATGATGACCACATGACCCTTCGTGGGCCATGCTCTGCATCATGACTCATTGAGAGGGCTCTTGTAGGTGTCCAAGATCAGGAAAGTTAAGGGGGTAGGTCTACAGAGGGCTCTAAGGCCTGTGGATAGTTTCACGGGATCATGAAGCCTCCCTTGAATTCGACTCCCAAGGCTCTTGAAATGGGGTGAGGACCACGAGAGGGACCACAGGCTATGGGAATCACCATGATCCATTGTAGACTCCGTGGAGATCACCCCTTTGAGATCCAAAACAGGGCTTATCACCACGGCCACCACCATGGGCCGTAGTGATCTTCACGAACCGTGGTGGGTCCTCTGTGCAAGTGTCATTTCTATTTAAGTTAGGGATGTTTTGGTCTTTTCCTTATGATCTAATTAATGAATGTGGACGATTTGTTTTGGGGGTGGTGGTGGCTTATTTTATCCTATTAACTACCCTAAGCCCTCCTAACCCTCTCATTCTCACCTAAACACTCAAAATCCAAAACCTTCTATCTAAAGTCTTTTCTCAAGAGGCTTCTTCTTCCTCAAGCAATTCAAAGAGAAAATCAAGTCAAGTCTTTAAGTCAAGTGCAATTTAGGGATTAATAGATATAAGGTATGTGGGAATTCATCCATGGGTCCTTCCACCCTTGGAGTCCTAAGGTTCTTCTCAAATTGTCTTTATGATTTATTTATAAATTCTTCTACTAAAGCCCTACTTTCATGAATTTGTATTGAGTCTTCTTAATTGTAATTTATTTCATTGTTATTAGCCTAATTATGCATAATTCACATCATAATTCAGGAATTCAAGTTGAGTTTCAATGACCCGTGCTTTATACTATTTTCAAATATATTTTCAAGGATCTATGATCACAAACTATGAAGGATTTCAATCAATGTTTTATGAATGATTACCAAGGTTTATGAATGACTCATGAAAAGTAATGAACAATGATGAACTATGATGTTCCAATGATGCTTTAAGGAAAGTATAAAGGTTGGGATGGATTTTCCTCTCACACTCATGATAAAGATGATGAATGAGCTACTCTTATAATTATTTTATGATGAGGATTTCGGTCCCATAGACAAAGTAGATACCCAAGAAAATCATAGTAGAAACCTCTAGTCCCTAACTACGTTGCATGCGTAGGTTTAAAAGTGCCAAGATGATGTAACTAGTGGATCCACATATAGCGCAAAGTTATAGAAAGTACCATCATAGAGTCTACCCTGTAAAAGTAGCTTTTCCCTTCTCAATGTGGGAGTAAATTAGATTTTATATTATAGCTTGCATGTTATTAAGTGTCAGTTAAAGTCCTGTCCCTGTCACGACCTAACCCCGTGACTAGTATCCGAATTGGACCCTCATATACACACCTATTATCTATAGTCAATCGGCAATTAAACATGATATAAGATTTATATGGGTAGCACGTCGTCTCAAACTGTTACTTATATATATACCAAAATCACCTATTTCTTGGGGAGTCTTAATTGTCAAAAATAAGATAACATAATATGTAAGCCGACAAGGCTTCCATTCTGAATGTAAACGTCCAAAAACATAAGTCATACTAGTACACCGGACAACATCTATATACAACCCACTCATGTGTCTACAGACCTCTAAGAGGATTAACAATAGCATATGACGGGATAGGGCCCCGTCGTACCCCTAAATATACAAATATATACATTATAAGGATTAGTACCCAAAGTTCGAGCTCCGAGACAATGGAGCACTTCAAACCCGTTGAGTAGAATCCTAAGCTGGCGGCTCTCCAAAATGATTATTTGTACCTGTAGGCATGAAATGCAGCCCCCCAAAGAAAGGAGGTCAGTACGAACTATGTACCGAGTATATAAATCATAAAATACTGTAAAGGAGATCACGTCTGCAATAAAGATTCAGGAGCTAATCATTATACCTGTGTCTTATGAAATGAATACATGCATATCATCATCATATATCATACCCGGCCCGTTAGGGAACTCAGTGTCACAATTATATCAATATATTGTTATATGTATATATATACCATACCCGGCCCTCTAGCAAAGGACTCGGTGAATAGAGTAGTGTGCACTGATACCGTACCCGACCCATTATGGGACTCGATGCCATAATCATATCGTCATATCATCATAATATCATATTATCATATCACGTACCCGGCCCTCTAATAAGGGACTCGGTGAATAATGTAGTGGAATCCATACATGATAACATACTCGGCCTATCGTAGGACTCGGTGAATAATACCATAACAATATGCACGAATAAGGTATCATTAGCAACCTTGTGAAATTTGATCATTATCGGAAACTTAATAGAATAAGCAAAACAGTCCATCATTTGAAAACCAAGACAATAGTCATTATGAATCACACCAATTATGAATTATACTAAAATATGAATTATACCACAACATGAGTTATACCAACTAGGATGGCTGGAATCATACACATGAGTCAAGACATAACAATATAAATTTTGTAAATCAGAAACGGTAGCCATCCGAGTATATCTACGAATAAGAGTTTCTTTGGAATTTAAGCATACGTCATTCGTTCGTTTCATATGGATCATGCCAAAAGAAGAAAATGTTAACTTTACATACCTTTAGTGTTTATATGTATATGCTGTCCAATATTGTCTCAACCTATATTAAAACGTTAAGCATTATGGTTAAGCTATGAACAAGAATAAAACGTACTCTATCGTTAGTAGGTTATTTCTAAAAAAATTGGACAGCACCTCCCCTATACCGCTCATTTTTCCACTTTTAAACCAGCCATATAATCATCAAGCAACATCAACAATCCAAAATATTGACACAAAATAAGATTTATTATTGACAATAAGCCTAGAATGTTTCCACCCGACTCATGTTACCAAAGCAGTAAATTCGGAAAGCCGAGTACCTCAAGTTGTATCTAAATTTTGAAAATGAAAACAGTAAAACTGGACTTTATGACCTTCGTGAAATATTTAGATCTCTGTCGTAAGTTTCCAATGCAAAAGAAATCAACTCACAACTCATTTTCTACAAAGAGATATCATCAAAACACTAACAGCTATACATGAGGGATTTTTCAATCCAGAATCTGGACAGAATTTTTCTTATGATTAATCCTCATTTTTCGACATACTAACAGCAGATATAGACTACAACATAAACATAATAGTTGTAGGTACGTGTATTAGCTTTCCAAAACATATTTAATATCTAACATCGGAGGTCTACACAATGAGATATTCTAGAATTACTACAAGCTACACAATTCCAAAAACGGATTTGAACATTCATAATCTTCATACACCTTATTCCTCCAAATTCAAGAACAACAACTCATCAACAACATCAAAACCATATCAACCATTATTATACATCATCACTAATTTAATTCCATCCATTTAAGCTACCTAAAATAACCCTTTAACCCATAAATCTCAACAAATCACCAAACGAGTTTATAACACTATTTTCTCCGTTCTAATCCGTTAAAACTCTAACTAAACTTGTTAACATTGAAAAGAAGACTTTAATATTACCTTAAATTTGCAGATACCACATTTAATATTCTCCTTATTGATTGATATCTACCTCAAATTGAAGCTAACGCGATGTACAACAATTTTCTCTTCATGAGCTTCGGATTTCGGGACTCGAATTTTGGTCGGATTTGGTATTTCTCTCAAGAACTCCCTTTCTCTCTCTCTCTGGAAATTTCTAGAATTGTGTTGGTCTAAAGTATGAAGGAATAGATACAAAAAATCAGATTTAATTTCGTGGGCATTGGGCCTGACCCGAATTAGAATTGGGTTGGGCCGAATCCACTATTTAGTTTGATCTGTCAGACTTAAAATGTCTATATATTATTACTTCGATATCGTATTTCATCCCACGACCTATGGTTGGAAAGATATTTTCATTATCTACAACTTTCATTTTGAGAGTTTTCCCAAATTCTAAAGAGGTTATGGCCTCCCGAAGTCAGCTTATCCAAAATGTGACTTTAAGAAAAACATATCTGATGGCTTCTATTTTAATTTGGCCCAAGGGTCCTTCTTGAGATGTATTTTACTTCACATAAATTATTCATATAACTTGACATCTACAACAAATCATGTCCTTTTAAAATTCAAAATTAAAAGTCCTTGAATTTATAACCGTTAGCTTACGAATAATCCAAGATGCAAAAATACGGAATGTAACATTCTTCCCCCCTTTAGAACATTCGTCCTCGAATGTTAAACCCGCCTCATAAAGTCTTATAAGGAATTTGAGGGAATAGTTTTTTTTTTCAACAACAAATAGTTTCATATGTCAATCAATATAATTAATCTAGAGGTTTAGATTACCTGTAGGCGTAGAGAACAAGTGAGGATACCTATCCTTCATCTCTTCCTCAACTTCCCAGGTCATCTCTTCTCTATTGTTATTTCGCCACAATACTTTGAAGGAAGCCACATCCTTAGTACGTAACCTTCTGACTTGGCGATCAAGTATAGTTATAGGGTTTTCCTTGTAAGAAAGCTCCTCCGTCACGAAGGATCACCAATACATTTGCAAAGCATCGACACGTGAAAAACAGGGCGTACTGCTTCCAAATAAGATGGTAGGTCCAACTCATAGGCAACCTTGCCTATTCTACGAATAACCTGATAAGGGCCAATGTATCGCGGTTAAGCTTTCCTTTCTTACCGAATCTCATTACCCCCTTCATGGGTGACACCTTCAAAAACACCCAATCATTAACCTAAAACTCTAAGGGTCAACGTCGATTATCTGCATATGATTTCTGTCGACTTTGGGCTGCTAATAACCTTTTCCAAATAAGCTTGACCTTATCAACAGCTTGTTGAATCATATCGGGTCCGATTAACTTAGCCTCACCAACATCAAACCAGCCAATAGGTGACCTGCACTTCCTGCCATATAAAGCCTCATACGGTGCCATCTGAATGCTAGAATGGTAGCTGTTATTATAGGCAAACTCAATAAGTGGCAAATGGTCATCCCAAGTACCTCTAAAGTCAATAATATAGGCCCGTAACATATATTCTAGCGACTGAATAGTGCGTTCAGCTTGCCCATCAATTTGAGGGTGAAATGTTGTACTAAGATTTATTTGTATTCCCAATCCCTTCTGAAATGATCTCCATAAGCTAGCTGTAAATTGAGCCCCTCTGTCTGAGATAATAGATATGGGAATCCCATGAAGTCTTACTATCTCTTTGATAAATAACCTCGCATAGTCCTCTATTGAATATGTAGTTCTAACTGAAAGAAAGTGGGTTGATTTTGTCAGCCTATCTATAATCACCCATATGGAATCATACTTCCGTGGAGTCCTAGGTAAGCCTGTAAAAAAAAATTCATATTAATTGCTTCCCAATATTTTCTCAAGTGTTCTCTTAGTTAATTATGCCGTTCATAGACCTCCTCCGTTTGTCGACTCGCTTTAGTTCATAGGCATAATATCTTGAGTCATTTCTCTATTTTCGACTCAAACTTTTCTATTGCCCCTTTACTCTAATTTCCTCTTACTTTTCTTACCACACATACTATTGCAATCTTTATACGAATATGTGTAGGTGCTTAAATCAGCCTAGAAAATACCTAAACGTCGCCACGTTAGTTTTTATGCAGTCCCTATATTTTCTCTTACCTCTTTCAGTTGATATCAGGACTTACCTATGGCTTTTGCCTCCAATACTAATTATATCTCTATAGTTTTGCCTCAAACCATCTTATACTTTTCTTTGATGTATCCGAAATATTGCAATCGCATTGTGGTTACTAAATTCTTATTCTGCTTATCAAGTAATCACTTGATCTCACCCTTAGCATACCAATATTCATAGGCTGCATAACCAATCTTGTAGAATTTGTACAACGTGTATTTAATTCTAATCATAGTCTTTCCTTCTCTTGGCTTATTCTGCTCTAAATTTCTTATTGTACTAACACTCACTTGCTGTCTATTTTGTCATACCTGCATCCCTTTCTTTACTTACTATTAAGTTTTCTCATATTCTACCATATGAGAGATTTCTCTCCTTTGCTACTTGTATATCCCAATCTTATTAGCCGATAATTACGTTGCCAACATCTCAACCTCTAATCCAGTATAATTTTACTATCATTTATAATATCTTCAAGCTACTTGTTACTATTCTCCTGTTGTATTCGTCCTTTTTATAAGCATCCATCTTTTGATGTCACACTATCCAAGATATTTACCAATAATTCTCAGCACCGTCTCAAATATCATCTTGGTTTTTTTTTGCATTTATTGCTGACTTTCAAATTTTTCTAACTTGTTCCAGCATGAGATCTCACATGAAGTTTAGGTGTTCACCTTAACGTATTGCAGTGTCAGTTAATTTTATCTTACACTTATATTTTTCTCATCCACTTCCCCCCTTTAGGGTGTACCCATATCATTATCTATTTATATTCTACTCTATGTCCCGATTTCAAATTTTCAAATTCATGCGGTTCTTTTCCAATACATTATCTTTGTCTTTCTTTATATCATCAATAACTTAGATTACCCATGTACGAAACCTTAACACAATCACAAGGTGATGAGAATTCCCGATATATAGTACAAAATCTCGTCTGATAAATGGTACTCAAATGATATAATTAATGTAGCAATTCATTCAAAGCCACATTCCATTCATTCTAATCAGTAATTAGCTAGTATTTATAATCGTTTCAAATTCTCCATTCGGTAGCACTTATATTCTAGTGATCAGTGTTCCATGCTTTCTTATAACGCTATCTTTTTCTCAATAGATATCACATGTTCCTCTAGTAAACTCACAATACATCCGTTATTTTTGAAAATCTATATTTCCTATCATCTAAGGATCTCACTATTTTTCGAGGTGAAGTCACATATACACAATACTCCTTTATGCCTTATACGCTTTCACCCTTGTCGTGTACCCAATACTAACTTTTAATCTTACTCAAAATCATATCCTTTAGTCACTTTTCCGCTAGGCTTTACTTATTTTCATAACGATTCTCATCATACTCACATTATATTCTGTTCTTACTCAATCCCATAGTGTAACACTTTTTAACCTTATTCACGATTCTTACTAAGGGTCAATTATACTCGGTGGAGTAAGCGTACTTAACCTTTTTGTAAATTATCCCTTAGTATCACAACCTCTTTCGAATCATCCTAGCATTTCATGAACAACACATGAAATACATGATCCTGAATATTCCACAAGTTTATGTTTTCCATTCACTAGTTCCATCTCCAATTAATTGGTTAAGGACTAATAAAATTTTATCATAAGGCATTCTTCAACCACCACCAAAAGGAAGCTAGAATCCAACGAGCACCACCGGACCTCTTAGTGCTTGATGCACCTGGTTTACCTCCAGGCTTATTCTTAAATTTTGAATGAATTGTTTAATTCACAAACTAATTGTTGAGTGCCTTGTACTTCTCAATGGAAGTAAAACTTAATTATGAGATGTTTTTATTTTTCCTTCAACATAAGCTTCTTTTAAGGCAAACATGCGATTGGAAGTTATCTTGGTTCATTCAAATCAATTCTAAATAGGCTTTTTCCGAAATAAAATTTCCCAAATAAGAATGGTGTCCCTTAATGATGACATGGGGGTATTTCTTAACTCTTTACTACAACACAATAAATTTACCTCATGGGTATCAACCTTCAAAATATATTATGAACTTATGTCCCACTTTCTCTTTTTTTCTATTTTTTTATTTCTGAAAAAAAAATAAAATTGGGCAGAGTTTCCTCTGTATTTCTTACTATCCCAAAATCTGCACGTAGAAAATACCAACAATGCCTCACAGGTTCAACATATATATATTCATATCATATCGCGGCCACACAGGGCGCCCAATATCAATAACAGTATGAAAATAATGGACTTACCTCTTATGTCCGACTCGAACTGCACCTGTTACACTTTCCTGTCTACTTTTTCTTTCAATTTTCAACTTTACATTTCAATCATATTTCAATATGCTTACCTTATCCACCATACCTATTTCACATCATCACTTACCCGTATATTGTGTAGCTTCCAATATCATCAATCGCTTTCTTTTATCGATGTCGTTCTTCAGTTGAAATCAAAAGATAGAAAAAAGGAATTTCATGTCCTATGGCTGGGCTCTATCGCACGATCTTAGATATGAAAGAAAGGAAACGTCCCAAATGTCCTGTAGCCTCCTATTTATAGATGTGGTGCACAACACATCGATAAACAAGACTCTACTAGACACGGTATGTAGACATTCCGAGGATGAACTGCTCTGATACCATTTTTGTCACGACCTAACCCCGTGACTAGTGTCCGAATTGGACCGTCATATACACACCTATTATCTATAGTCAATCAGTAATTAAACATGATATAAAATTTATATGGGTAGCACGTCGTCTCAAATTGTTGCTTATATATATACCAAAATCACCTATTTCTTGAAGAGTCTTAATTGTCAAAAATAAGATAACATAATATGTAAGCCGACAAGGCTTCCATTCTGAATGTAAATGTCCAAACACATAAGTCATACTAGTACACCGGATAATATCTATATACAACCCACTCATGTGTCTACAGACCTCTAAGAGGATTAACAATAGCATATGACGGGACAGAGCCCCATCGTACCCCTAAATACACAAATATATACATTGTAAGGATTAGTACCCAAAGTTCGGGCTCCGAGACAATGGAGCACTTCAAACCCGTTGAGTAGAATTCTAAGCTGGCGGCTCTCCAAAATGAGTATTTGTACCTGCGGGCATGAAATGCTGCCCCCCAAAGAAAGGAGGTTAGTACAAACTATGTACCGAGTATGTAAAGCATAAAATACCGTAAAGGAGATCACATCTGCAATAAAGATTCAGGAGCTAATCACTATACCTGTGTCTTATGAAATGAATACATGCATATCATCATCATATATCATACCCGGCCCGTTAAGGAACTCGATGTCACAATTATATCAATATATCGTTATATGTATATATATACCATACCCGGCCCTCTAGCAAGGGACTCAGTGAATAGACTAGTGTACACTGATACCGTACCCGACCCATTATGGGACTCGATGCCATAATCATATCGTCATATCATCATAATATCATATTATCATATCACGTACCCGGCCCTCTAGTAAGGGACTCGGTGAATAATGTAGTGGAATCCATATATGATAACATACCCGGCCTATCGTAGGACTCGGTGAATAATACCATAACAATATGCACGAATAAGGTATCATTAGCAACCTAGTGAAATTTGATCATTATCAGAGACTTAATAGAATAAGCAAAACAATCCATCATTTGAAAACCAAGACAATAGTCATTATGAATCACACCAATTATGGATTATACTAAAATATGAATTATACCACAACATGAGTTATACCAACTAGGATGGCTGGAATCATACACATGAGTCAAGACATAACAATATAAATTTTGAAAATCAAGAACGGTAGCCATCCGAGTATATCTACGAATAAGAGTTTCTTTGGAATTTAAGCATACGTCATTCGTTCGTTTCATATGGATCATGCCAAAAGAAGAAAATGTTAACTTTACATACCTTTAGTGTTTATATGTATATGCTGTCCAATATTGTCTCAACCTATATTAAAACGTTAAGCATTATGGTTAAGCTATGAACAAGAATAAAACGTACTCTATCGTTAGTAGGTTATTTCTAAAAAAATTGGACAGCACCTCCCCTATACCGCTCATTTTTTCCACTTTTAAACCAGCCATATAATCATCAAGCAACATCAACAATCCAAAATATTGACACAAAATAAGATTTATTCTTGACAATAAGCCTAGAATGTTTCCACCCGACTCATGTTACCAAAGCAGTAAATTCGGAAAGCCGAGTACCTCAAGTTGTATCTAAAATTTGAAAATGAAAACAGCAAAACTGGACTTTATGACCTTCGTGAAATATTTAGATCTCTGTCGTAAGTTTCCAATGCAAAAGAAATCAACTCACAACTCATTTTCTACAAAGAGATATCATCAAAACACTAACAAGTATACATGAGGGATTTTTCAATCCAGAATCTGGACAGAATTTTTCTTATGATTCATCCTCATTTGTAGACATAATAACAGCAGATATAGACTACAACATAAACATAAGAGTTGTAGGTACGTGTATTAGCTTTCCAAAACATATTTAATATCTAACATCGGAGGTCTACACAATGAGATATTCTAGAATTACTACAAGCTACATAATTCCAAAAACGGATTTGAACATTCATAATCTTCATACACCTTATTCCTCCAAATTCAAGAACAACAACTCATCAACAACATCAAAACAATATCAACCATTATTATAAATCATCACTAAGCTAATTCCATCCATTTAAGCTACGTAAAACAACCCTTTAACCCATAAATCTCAACAAATCACCAAACGAGTTTATAACACTATTTTCTCCGTTCTAATCCGTTAAAACTCTAACTAAACTTGTTAACATTGAAAAGAAGACTTTAATATTACCTTAAATTTGCAGATACCACATTTAATATTCTCCTTATTGATTGATATCTACCTCAAATTGAAGCTAACGCGATGTACAACAATTTTCTCTTCATGAGCTTCGGATTTCGGGACTCGAATTTTGGTCGGATTTGGTGTTTCTCTCAAGAACTCCCTTTCTCTCTCTCTCTGGAAATTTCTAGAATTGTGTTGGTCTAAAGTATGAAGGAATAGATACAAAAAATCAGATTTAATTTCGTGGGCATTGGGCCTGACCCGAATTAGAATTGGGTTGGGCCGAATCCACTATTTAGTTTGATCTGTCAGACTTAAAATGTCTATATATTATTACTTCGATATCGTATTTCATCCCACGACCTATGGTTGGAAAGATATTTTCATTATCTACAACTTTCATTTTGAGAGTTTTCCCAAATTCTAAAGAGGTTATGGCCTCCCGAAGTCAGCTTATCCAAAATGTGACTTTAAGAAAAACATATCTGATAGCTTCTATTTTAATTTGCCCCAAGGGTCCTTCTTGAGATGTATTTTACTTCACATAAATTATTCATATAACTTGACATCTACAACAAATCATGTCCTTTTAAAATTCAAAATTAAAAGTCCTTGAATTTATAACCGTTAGCTTACGAATAATCCAAGATGCAAAAATATGGAATGTAACATTCTTCCCCCCTTTAGAACATTCGTCCTCGAATGTTAAACCCGCCTCATAAAGTCTTATAAGGAATTTGAGGGAATAGTTTTTTTTTTCAACAACAAATAGTTTCATATGTCAATCAATATAATTAATCTAGAGGTTTAGATTACCTGTAGGCGTAGAGAACAAGTGAGGATACTTATCCTTCATCTCTTCCTCAGCTTCCCAGGTCATCTTTTCTCTATTGTTATTTCGCCACAATACTTTGACGGAAGCCACATCCTTAGTACGTAACCTTCTGACTTGGCGATCAAGTATAACTATAGGGTTTTCCTCGTAAGAAAGCTCCTCCGTCACAAAGGATCACCAATACATTTGCAAAGCATCGACACGTGAAAAACAGGGTGCACTGCTTCCAAATCAGATGGTAGGTCCAACTCATAGGCAACCTTGCCTATTCTACGAATAACCTGATAAGGGCCAATGTGTCGCGGCTAAGCTTTCCTTTCTTACCGAATCTCATTACCCCCTTCATGGGTGACACCTTCAAAAACACCCAATCATTAACCTAAAACTCTAAGGGTCGACGTCGATTATCTGCATAAAATTTCTGTCGACTTTGGGATGCTAATAACCTTTTCCAAATAAGCTTGACCTTATCAACAGCTTGTTGAATCATATCGGGTCCGATTAACTTAGCCTCACCAACATCAAACCAGCCAATAGGTGACCTGCACTTCCTGCCATATAAAGCCTCTTACGGTGCCATCTGAATGCTAGAATGGTAGCTGTTATTATAGGCAAACTCAATAAGTGGCAAATGGTCATCCCAAGTACCTCTAAAGTCAATAATACAGGCCCGTAACATATCTTCTAGCGACTGAATAGTGCGTTCAGCTTGCCCATCAATTTGAGGGTGAAATGTTGTACTAAGATTTATTTGTGTTCCCAATCCCTTCTGAAATGATCTCCAGAAGCTAGTTGTAAATTGAGCCCCTCTGTCTGAGATAATAGATATGGGAATCCCATGAAGTCTTACTATCTCTTTGATAAATAACCTCGCATAGTCCTCTATTGAATATGTAGTTCTAACTGAAAGAAAGTGGGTTGATTTTGTCAGCCTATCTATAATCACCCATATGGAATCATACTTCCGTGGAGTGCTAGGTAAGCCTGTAAAAAAAAATTCATATTAATTGCTTCCCAATATTTTCTCAAGTGTTCTCTTAGTTAATTATGCCGTTCATAGACCTCCTCCGTTTGTCGACTCGCTTTAGTTCATTATAACGCACTCTAAGTTTTACTAGTAAATCAAAATTTCACCAGGGTAACATTTTGGTACTCTAATATTCTTTCTTTACCCTACTATGACAATCCGTATTCTGGAATCCTCGGCATCATGTGTAACATTCTGACTTTCACTTGAAGGTCTTTAACTATCATTTGTGTTTACCTCTTGATCTTGATATTTTGGGTTGGTTATCAATTAGTGTTAAGGTTCCTTCATCTTATGACCTTATCTTCATCCAGTAACCAGTAACCCGCCTATTCTGATTGTCTCGGTTAAGTCATTTCGTGATTTCCTTTACCCTAACTGGCAATATTTTAGGCATAATATCTTGAGTCATTTCTCTATTTTCGACTCAAACTTTTCTATTGCCCCTTTACTCTAATTTCCTCTTACTTCTCTTACCACACATACTATTGCAATCTTTATACGAATATGTGTAGGTGCTTAAATCAGCCCAGAAAATACCTAAACGTCGCCACGTTAGTTTTTATGCAGTCCCTATATTTTCTCTTACCTCTTTCAGTTGATATCAGGACTTACCTATGGCTTTTGCCTCCAATACTAATTATATCTCTATAGTTTTGCCTCAAACCATCTTATACTTTTCTTTGATGTATCCGGAATATTGCAATCGCATTGTGGTTACTAAATTCTTATTCTGCTTATCAAGTAATCACTTGATCTCACCCTTAGCATACCAATATTCATAGGCTGCATAACCAATCTTGTAGAATTTGTACAACGTGTATTTAATTCTAATCATAGTCTTTCCTTCTCTTGGCTTATTCTGCTCTAAATTTCTTATTGTACTAACACTCACTTGCTGTCTATTTTGTCATACCTGCATCCCTTTCTTTACTTACTATTAAGTTTTCTCATATTCTACCATATGAGAGATTTCTCTCCTTTGCTACTTGTATATCCCAATCTTATTAGCCGATAATTACGTTGCCAACATCTCAACCTCTAATCCAGTATAACCTTGCTATCATTTATAATATCTTCAAGCTACTTGTTACTATTCTCCTGTTGTATTTGTCCTTTTTTTAAGCATCCATCTTTTGATGTCACACTATCCAAGATATTTACCAATAATTCTCAGCACCGTCTCAAATATCATCTTGGTTTTTTTGCATTTATTGCTGACTTTTAAATTTTTCTAACTTGTTCCAGCATGAGATCTCACATGAAGTTTAGGTGTTCACCTTGACGTATTGCAGTGTCAGTTAATTTCATCTTACACTTATATTTTTCTCATCCACTTCCCCCCTTTAGGGTGTACCCATATCATTATCTATTTATATTCTACTCTATGTCCCGATTTCAAATTTTCAAATTCATGCGATTCTTTTCCAATACATTATCTCTGTCTTTCTTTATATCATCAATAACTTAGATTACCCATGTACGAAACCATAACACAATCACAAGGTGATGAGAATTCCCGATATATAGTACAAAATCTCGTCTGATAAATGGTACTCAAATGATATAATTAATGTAACAATTCATTCAAAGCCACATTCCATTCATTCTAATCAGTAATTAGCTAGTATTTATAATCGTTTCAAATTCTCCATTCGGTAGCACTTATATTCTAGTGATCAGTGTTCCATGCTTTCTTATAACGCTATCTTTTTCTCAATAGATATCACATGTTCCTCTAGTAAACTCACAATACATCCGTTATTTTTGAAAATCTATATTTCCTATCATCTAAGGATCTCACTATTTTTCGAGGTGAAGTCACATATACACAATACTCCTTTATGCCTTATACGCTTTCACCCTTGTCGTGTACCCAATACTAACTTTTAATCTTACTCAAAATCATATCCTTTAGTCACTTTTCCGCTAGGCTTTACTTATTTTCATAACGATTCTCATCATACTCACATTATATTCTGTTCTTACTCAATCCCATAGTGTAACACTTTTTAACCTTATTCACGATTCTTACTAAGGGTCAATTATACTCGGTGGAGTAAGCGTACTTAACCTTTTTGTAAATTATCCCTTAGTATCACAACCCCTTTCGAATCAGCCTAGCATTTCATGAACAACACATGAAATACATGATCCTGAATATTCCACAAGTTTATGTTTTCCATTCACTAGTTCCATCTCCAATTAATTGGTTAAGGACTAATAAAATTTTATCATAAGGCATTCTTCAACCACCACCAAAAGGAAGCTAGAATCCAACGAGCACCACCGGACCTCTTAGTGCTTGATGCACCTGGTTTACCTCCAGGCTTATTCTTAAATTTTGAATGAATTGTTTAATTCACAAACTAATTGTTGAGTGCCTTGTACTTCTCAATGGAAGTAAAACTTAATTATGAGACGTTTTTATTTTTCCTTCAACATAAGCTTCTTTTAAGGCAAACATGCGATTGGAAGTTATCTTGGTTCATTCAAATCAATTCTAAATAGGCTTTTTCCGAAATAAAATTTCCCAAATAAGAATGGTGTCCCTTAATGATGACATGGGGGTATTTCTTAACTCTTTAGTACAACACAATAAATTTACCTCATGGGTATCAACCTTCAAAATATATTATGAACTTATGTCCCACTTTCTCTTTTTTCTATTTTTTTTATTTCTGAAAATAAAATAAAATTGGGCAGAGTTTCCTCTGTATTTCTTACTATCCCAAAATCTGCACGTAGAAAATACCAACAATGCCTCACAGGTTCAACATATATATATTAATATCATATCGCAGCCACACAGGGCGCCTAATATCAACAACAGTATGAAAATGATGGACTTACCTCTTATGTCCGACTCGAACTGCAGCTGTTACACTTTCCTGTCTACTTTTTCTTTCAATTATCAACTTTACATTTCAATCATATTTCAATATGCTTACCTTATCCACCATACCTCTTTCACATCATCACTTACCCGTATATTGTGTAGCTTCCAATATCATCAATCGCTTTCTTCTATCGATGTCGTTCTTCAGCTGAAATCAAAAGATAGAAAAAAGGAATTTCATGTCCTATGGCTGGGCTCTATCGCACGATATTAGATATGAAACAAAGGCAACGTCCCAAATGTCCTGTAGCCTCCTATTTATAGATGTGGTGCACAACACATCGATAATCAAGACTCTACTAGACACGGTCTGTAGACACTCCGAGGATGAACTGCTCTGATACCATTTTTGTCACGACCTAACCCCGTGACTAGTGTCCGAATTGGACCCTCATATACACACCTATTATCTATAGTCAATCAGCAATTAAACATGATATAAAATTTATATGGGTAGCACGTCGTCTCAAATTGTTGCTTATATATATACCAAAATCACCTATTTCTTGGAGAGTCTTAATTGTCAAAAATAAGATAACATAATATGTAAGCCGACAAGGCTTCCATTCGAATGTAAACGTCCAAACACATAAGTCATACTAGTACACCGGACAATATCTATATACAACCTACTCATGTGTCTACAGACCTCTAAGAGGATTAACAATAGCATATGACGGGACAGGGCCCCGTCGTACCCCTAAATACACAAATATATACATTATAAGGATTAGTACCCAAAGTTCGGGCTCCGAGACAATGGAGCACTTTAAACCCATTGAGTAGAATCCTAAGCTGGCGGCTCTCCAAAATGAGTATTTGTACCTGCGGGCATGAAATGCTGCCCCCCAAAGAAAGGGGGTCAATACGAACTATGTACCGAGTATATAAAGCATAAAATATCGTAAAGGAGATCACATCTGCAGTAAAGATTCAGGAGCTAATCACTATACCTGTGTCTTATGAAATGAATACATGCATATCATCATCATATATCATACCCGACCCGTTAGGGAACTCGATGTCACAATTATATCAATATATCGTTATATCTATATATATACCATACCCGGCCCTCTAGCAAGGGACTCAGTGAATAGACTAGTGTACACTGATACCGTACCCGACCCATTATGGGACTCGGTGCCATAATCATATCGTCATATCATCATAATATCATATTATCATATCACGTACCCGGCCCTCTAGTAAGGGACTCGGTGAATAATGTAGTGGAATCCATATATGATAACATACCCGGCCTATCGTAGGACTCGGTGAATAATACCATAACAATATGCACGAATAAGGTATCATTAGCAACCTTGTGAAATTTGATCATTATCAGAGACTTAATAGAATAAGCAAAACAATCCATCATTTGAAAACCAAGACAATAGTCATTATGAATCACACCAATTATGGATTATACTAAAATATGAATTATACCACAACATGAGTTATACCAACTAGGATGGCTGGAATCATACACATGAGTCAAGACATAACAATATAAATTTTGAAAATCAAGAACGGTAGCCATCCGAGTATATCTACGAATAAGAGTTTCTTTGGAATTTAAGCATACGTCATTCGTTCGTTTCATATGGATCATGCCAAAAGAAGAAAATGTTAACTTTACATACCTTTAGTGTTTATATGTATATGCTGTCCAATATTGTCTCAACCTATATTAAAACGTTAAGCATTATGGTTAAGCTATGAACAAGAATAAAACGTACTCTATCGTTAGTAGGTTATTTCTAAAAAAATTGGACAGCACCTCCCCTATACCGCTCATTTTTTCCACTTTTAAACCATCCATATAATCATCAAGCAACATCAACAATCCAAAATATTGACACAAAATAAGATTTATTCTTGACAATAAGCCTAGAATGTTTCCACCCGACTCATGTTACCAAAGCAGTAAATTCGGAAAGCCGAGTACCTCAAGTTGTATCTAAATTTTGAAAATGAAAACAGCAAAACTGGACTTTATGACCTTCGTGAAATATTTAGATCTCTGTCGTAAGTTTCCAATGCAAAAGAAATCAACTCACAACTCATTTTCTACAAAGAGATATCATCAAAACACTAACAGCTATACATGAGGGATTTTTCAATCCAGAATCTGGACAGAATTTTTCTTATGATTCATCCTCATTTTTAGACATAATAACAGCAGATATAGACTACAACATAAACATAAGAGTTGTAGGTACGTGTATTAGCTTTCCAAAATATATTTAATATCTAACATCGGAGGTCTACACAATGAGATATTCTAGAATTACTACAAGCTACATAATTCCAAAAACGGATTTGAACATTCATAATCTTCATACACCTTATTCCTCCAAATTCAAGAACAACAACTCATCAACAACATCAAAACCATATCAACCATTATTATACATCATCACTAATTTAATTCCATCCATTTAAGCTACATAAAACAACCCTTTAACCCATAAATCTCAACAAATCACCAAACGAGTTTATAACACTATTTTCTCCGTTTTAATCCGTTAAAACTCTAACTAAACTTGTTAACATTGAAAAGAAGACTTTAATATTACCTTAAATTTGCAGAGACCACATTGAATATTCTCCTTATTGATTGATATCTACCTCAAATTGAAGCTAATGCGATGTACAACAATTTTCTCTTCATGAGCTTCGAATTTTGGGACTCGAATTTTGGTCGGATTTGGTATTTCTCTCAAGAACTCCCTTTCTCTCTCTCTCTGGAAATTTCCAGAATTGTGTTGGTCTAAAGTATGAAGCAATAGATACAAAAAATCAGATTTAATTTCGTGGGCATTGGGCCTGACCCGAATTAGAATTGGGTTGGGCCGAATCCACTATTTAGTTTGGCCTGTCAGACTTAAAATGTCTATATCTTATTACTCCAATATCGTATTTCATCCCACGACCTATGGTTGGAAAGATATTTTCATTATCTACAACTTTCATTTTGAGAGTTTTCCCAAATTCTAAAGAGGTTATGGCCTCCCGAAGTCAGCTTATCCAAAATGTGACTTTAAGAAAAACATATCTGATAGCTTCTATTTTAATTTGGCCCAAGGGTCCTTCTTGAGATGTATTTTACTTCACATAAATTATTCATATAACTTGACATCTACAACAAATCATGTCCTTTTAAAATTCAAAATTAAAAGTCCTTGAATTTATAACCGTTAGCTTACGAATAATCCAAGATGCAAAAATACGGAATATAACATTCTTCCCCCCTTTAGAACATTCGTCCTCGAATGTTAAACTTGCCTCATAAAGTCTTATAAGGAATTTGAGGGAATAGTTTTTTTTTCAACAACAAATAGTTTCATATGTCAATCAATATAATTAATCTAGAGGTTTAGATTACCTGTAGGCGTAGAGAACAAGTGAGGATACTTATCCTTCATCTCTTCCTCAGCTTCCCAGGTCATCTTTTCTCTATTGTTATTTCGCCACAATACTTTGACGGAAGCCACATCCTTAGTACGTAACCTTCTGACTTGGCGATCAAGTATAGCTATAGGGTTTTCCTCGTAAGAAAGCTCCTCCGTCACGAAGGATCACCAATACATTTAGAAAGCATCGACACGTGAAAAACAGGGTGCACTGCTTCCAAATCAGATGGTAGGTCCAACTCATAGGCAACCTTGCCTATTCTACGAATAACCTGATAAGGGCCAATGTGTCGCGGCTAAGCTTTCCTTTCTTACCGAATCTCATTACCCCCTTCATGGGTGACACCTTCAAAAACACCCAATCATTAACCTGAAACTCTAAGGGTCGACGTCGATTATCTGCATATGATTTCTGTCGACTTTGGGCTGCTAATAACCTTTTCCAAATAAGCTTGACCTTATCAACAACTTGTTGAATCATATCGGGTCCGATTAACTTAGCCTCACCAACATTAAACCAGCTAATAGGTGACCTGCACTTCCTGCCATATAAAGCCTCATAGGGTGCCATCTGAATGCTAGATTGGTAGCTGTTATTATAGGCAAACTCAATAAGTGGCAAATGGTCATCCCAAGTACCTCTAAAGTCAATAATACAGGCCCGTAACATATCTTCTAGCGTCTGAA